>NC_088885.1:15857864-16166364 GCF_037157495.1 Lathamus discolor
TCCTTGTTTCGTCTGGGGTAGAGTTAATTTTCTCCCCATACAGTTGTTGCTAAGCAGTGGCCAAGGACTCCTCATCTTCTCACACTGTCCTGCTCACGGCTAGGCTTGGGGGCACAGGAAACTGGGAGGAGACAACGAGGACATCTCACCCAAACTGGCCCAAACTTGTGGTGAGCGACAGCATTGTGCAACATTTGTTTTGTATATTCTAATTATTCTATAACAACAACAACAATAATAATAATATTTCCCCTTCCTCTTCTGTCCTATTAAACTGTCTTTATCTCAACCCACAAATTTCATTTTTTGCCAGTTCTCTCCCCATCCCACTGGGAGGGGGCCAGGAGTGAGCAAGCAGCTCTGTGGTGTTCAGCTGCCTGCCAGGTTCAATCACAACACTGGGTTAGTGTTTGGGCTAATCCTGACCTCCTGCTGCTTCTAGTTCCTCTACAGGGTTTATATTTTGCATACCTACTCCTTGAAGTTATTGTTTAACTTGCATATTATTCTCTGTAGCCAAAATACTCTTTCCTAATGGGTGAAATAGAAAACCAACCAACCAAACATAAGTTTATCTAAAGCACCTACAGAAGTCTTATTTTTAAAAAGAGCAATGGTTTAAAGTGAAAATAAAGCAGTGTTACAGTAATTCCAGTTTTCAGTAACCTGAGTAGTGATATGGTCTCTATGCACTTGAACTACCAAGGGTTTCGCTGTATTTCAGCTTAAAGCAAAGCTGCATGTGTCTCACCTCCGTAAACAGAAAAATTTCCATGGGAGCCAAGTAACGGCTTGGAGTCTTTTGAAACAGGAAATGTTATACAAATGTGGAATTGCCACAGTAACAAAAGAATTAGGTCAGATGGTTGGTTTATATGTACATATACTGCACAGGAGCACTCTAAAGTATTACAGATCCACTCTTAAGCCAGACTGTGTTTATTTCTATGTTGCTTTTCCACTGCCCTAATTCAGCAGTCTGCAGCTTCTGCTGTCTTTATCGGATTTGGCCATTTATTGGCAAATGCCTTTCAACTAAGCACCTTGAAATACTTGAATATACGTTGGTTTATTCAAATTGTAAAGCAAAGTAAAATAAGATTCTTAGATACCAACGGGCACAAAATATGCCAGAGGATTTTTCTTCTCCTCCCTGCCTCCCATCCCAAACCATCCTTTTCAGTACTGAACAGGTCTGAGAATCCAATCCACAAGGTCAAGATAGGGTCAGATTTCCTGACCTGCTTGCTCCCACCTCTTGATAATCTAGAAATGAAAATCAATTCTTGTCTTCGAGCTTGTGAGGAGCTCATAATTGCTTTAGACTAAAGCACCGAGTGCCTGCTTTTTCTGCTACTTTTCAATTCTCGGAGATGGGGATGTCATTTTTCAAGTCGAGTGCACTGTCAGGATTAGATTGCGTGGTAACCAAGTAGAAAGATTTCTGCTCAGAATGAGATTTCTTCTCATTGCTGTGCCTTTTACTCAGGTCCGAACTGTTTTTTTCACCATTATCTATAGGGATATCATAATATGCTTTGAGCAGATTATTTATGGAAAACAACTTTTTTTTCTTAGGGCCAAAATTGGAGCTCTTTTGTAGCAGCTGAAATTAATGGATAAATAGAAAGTGAGGCTAAATTTGGTCTTTGACATTTTTACATTTCTGCCACAAATCGTACAGGCTAAATGTGGGTAGAACTGTACCTCACACTTTTTTATGTGTAGCTTTTTAGCCAACTAAATGAAAACACGGTATCTTTTCCATTATGATAGAATGCTGCTAGGTAATTTTGGATTGCTGTGAATTGCTGTCCTGCAAATGAGTTTGAATGAGGCTGTGCAGTGCCAGCTACCTGATTGGGCTCTGACAGGCAGGCCACTGCCAGGAGTGAGGAGAACCAGACTGGAAATCTGGTCCCACTGAACTGTCAGTTAGGGGAAGAGAGGACTTGCTTAGGACCACACTTTCTTCTGATGAGACTTCCATCTGAGCCTGAAACTTCAGATCTTTAACACCTCATCTGCATCAATTTCCAAAATGGAGAAAAAATAAGAGGGGATCCAGCTCACATTGATGGACCCTGAAGACCATGTGGGGAAAGCTGAACGGAAGAGTGATGTATCACTTGCTTTTAAGTAGTTTTTTCCTTCTTGCAGCCCATGAGTATATCTCTTTTCATCTGTCCTGATTAAGAACACATTTGTGATACTGGTGAGGACGTTCACAGTCTGTGCTCCTTATGCTTAATATTGTGGTTGCTATCTAAAGAAAGGTCACCCTCATTTTTGGGAAAGACAACCGTCTTTATGTGGCTTTTGTTCCTGAGATTTTGAGAAGTTCTGCTTAGCAACTCCAGCATTTCTGATAGCACAAGTATCCTACACATCTATGTTAAATTAGAGAGCAGCCATCTCTTTCCCCACTACTCTTCTGCTTCTAAGATTTGTGGTTTGGCCATAAAAGCCATTTAGATGACTAAAGAAACCATAACTAAGACAGTGATTTATTGCTAGAATGATTTTTTTTTTCCTTTTATTGTATGCTGAATGAACATTTTAGTATCTGGTTTTACCTTATTTGGCAGCTGAGAGTTTCAGTAAGGAGAGCTGCCAAGAATTACAGTAAAATAATGCCTAAATAATTAATTCTGTTGGCAAATGAGGGTAGCTCAACAATAGCTAACAGTAGTCTCAAAATTAGGGAAAAAAAAAAGAGGAGGAGGAAAGACGAACCTTGCTTTAGGTCCTGCCAGGATGAGCAAAGAAAAGGCAATACTAAAGTAAAAGAAGATTTAAGTCTTGGGGTGGTTTTTTTTTTTTGAGATCTGTGCTGGTTCTTGGTTCTTGTTTTCAGAGACTCCCACAAGAGGTAAACTCATGGAGTGAATGTACTGGGTGAGAAACCACAGAAGCTTTGACGTGCTGATGGCTTGGAAGTATCCGTCTTTCTTTTGTGGCATGGAAAAGCAAGACAGAAGGGCATCTTTCACAAAGCAAAGGCCATTCCTCTGCTGATATCAGCTGGCCCAGGGAAGCTGCATCAGGTAATGGCATCTGTCTCTCTTCCATCTTTCTCTTCTTTTCACCCTTCCTTTTCTCAGGCCACTCTCCGGATGCCACAACCATAGCCTAATGTTGATGAAAGGAGGTTTGAAATCAAAGGTCTGTCTTTGCCCTTCTTGATGTCAGTGAGAATTGCACCCACTGATTTTGAATTTTGCAATTTGAATTGCACTGACCAATACAAAGAATTAGCATTGCTCTTGAATGGGCAACGAACTAATGTGCATGCAATATAATACTTAAATCAGGTAGGACTCAAGTACCCAAGTTTATTCATGTACAAACTTCATTCAGAACCACAACTGTCTCTTTCCTGTACTGACATATAAAAGACAGTAGAATTCTTCCATTCAATGTGATCATAAACACCAAAATCCTCAGTTTACAATCCTATTCATGTTACACTGTCGCCATAAGGCATGTGCACTAACAATAGTGGGAAGTTTGAACATGCTTATTGTATCTCAGCTCTTGTTAAAATGTAACTTTAATTCTGAACTATTAATTCCTGTGGCTATTAATTGAGCTTTCATTCTCAGAGAAAATGGTTCTCAGCTCATTCTCTTTTTCTTTGCTGCTTGCTTTCTCTGTGCAAAGAAGTCTGAGGTTCTCAGATGGCCATGAAAACAGAGAGTGCAGAGGTGCGAACCAAGGGCTTCCCCTCGGTTTGTCAAATAGAATTACAAAAATAGAAAGAAAAAGAAAAACATTTTCTGACCAAATATCATGCCAGAGCCACAGCGACTTTTTCTGCATGTCTTTGTTTTGCTTTTGATAATTACACCATATCCCTATAATATATTCTGCACTGAATTATTGATATGCACTTTCAACCTCAGCCCTTGAGCCCCACTGTTTTTTCTGACTGGGAGTAATAAACAGACTTCTCTCTTTAAGGTGCCCCTGGAGAAGTGACTAAATACAAATATTTATCACTGCCCTCCTTGCCTGCTGCATTGTCTCTGGCTGTGGATGTTGAACACCAATCTTTCCTATTATTTCTTGCTGCTGTGGGCTGCTAGGAGCTGGGTGAGCTCCGGCTGGGACATGGGCCCACCCTGCTGGTAGGACTGGGATGGCTCCAGGTACAGGGTGGCCCCAAGGTCTCTGCTCAGCCTGTGAATGGCTGGGCATGCAGGAGGACAAGTTACTTTCAGAGTCTGCAAGCTGGGGAGAAAGGAGGTTTCCTTCTGTAACTTTTGGGAAATGGGATCTGTGAGAGCTGATAAAACACGTGCCTCTTGGTCATCCCATTTTTACAGACCTTTCTTAGAACTTCTACAAATGCTGCAGGCCCCAATTGGACAATAAGGATTCCTAGTATAAATCATGCTTTTCTACACCAGGTTTCCCAAAGCATCCCCAGTGTCCCACCTGAACCACATGAGGAAGGCCAGGCAGCACTCTGGCAGCCAGACAGGGCAACCAAAACTGCTTTTTCCCCTCCCAGCATTTCATTTTGACTTGTAAAGCCACTTTAAAGACAACGAGTTCTTCAGGCCTTTAGCACACTCAAGGCTCTACTAACTCATATGGTGGCCGGATGTTGATCTAGGTGCAAATCACCTCAAAAGTGAAGCCGCCTATCTGTAGACCTTCACTCAACAGGGATAATATTTACCTCTTTATTCCTTACTTAATGCACACAGCATTATGTATTATATGGGTAGCATGAACAGTAGATAAATCTGGGGCCTGGTTTTGACATGCAGTGGTGTCGCTAATGGAAGAAATATGTTTCAGACAACTTTTGTATAAATCATGGTTATTTCTGCAGAAGATTAAACAATAGTTTGGTCCCTCAGGATATTAATGAGCAAATGAAACATTAACCACTGGGTCTTAAATGTTTTATAAATCTGCAGTACATTCCTGCAGTGGAGAAATAAAAACCATGATTTATAGGTCAGCAGTTCATAGGGGGATAGTTACTTTTGCAGAGACGGGGCTGCACACTACATTGGGCTGGTACATTTTGCTTATAAAAATCTGGGATAGTCTCAGATGAGTTGCATTTGTGCAGTGAGTTGCTCCTCATAGCACATGAGGGGTAATACGTATAGTAAATACACAATTTATTTGCTTCTTTGCACTAGCTGTATCTTCAGGTTTGCAGGATTCAGGTTGTCAGACAAGCAGTGGATGCAGTGAAAGCCCAAGGAAGGCCATTTCTCCTAAACTTTTCATGCAGGACTTCTAATGCAAATATAATATGCGGCATCCTTTATAATACAGACTATCTGGAAATCCTAGAACGGGGTCAGGTCACAGCATGCCTTGAACATGTCACACAGCATCTCTGCATTGGCCAGGAGAAGGCCAAAAGATCACCTTGGGCTCAAAGATGGAGAGCAGGTTTAAGTGAGGTTGAATCCTACCGCACACAGTGGCACAAGATTTTCATGCTCCTCATTGACTGTATAAACAAACAATTGTTTATTTAAGAGTAGGTGAGAGTATGGGATGTTGATCCCTTTCTAATCTGGATGACATGGACAACTTAGCCATCTCCACTTGCCTTAGCTCTGGGTTGCTGTGATGTGCTGGTGCCCAAACTGTTAGGACAAGGGTATTAGGTCTCAGCTACCATAGTTAACTCTGCAGGCCTTATTTCACCACACTTTTTCATAACATGAGCAATTATGTATGAAGACAGGCTGAGGAAGCTGGGGCTGTTCAGCCTGGAGAAGAGAAGGCTGCGTGGGGACCTAATAGCAGCCTTCCAGTATCTGAAAGGGGCCTATAGGGATGCTGGGGAGGGACTCTTCGTCAGGGACTGTAGTGATAGGACAAGGGGTAACGGGTTAAAACTTAAACAGGGGGAGTTAGATTGGATAGAAGGAAGAAGTTCTTTACTGTGAGTGTGGTGAGGCACTGGAATGGGTTGCCCAGGGAGGTTGTGAGTGCTCCATCCCTGGCAGTGTTCAAGGCCAGGTTGGATGAAGCCTTGGGTGGGATGGTTTAGTGTGAGGTGTCCCTGCCCATGGCAGGGGGGTTGGAACTAGATGATTTTAAGGTCTTTTCCAACCCTAACTATTCTATGATTTTATGATAATTACAAATCCCTTTCACTGTCTGGGGCCCTTCAGCAGAGCAATGACCAGAAAACCCGTGAACGTCCAAGGAACTTCTTTCATATCATTCTGTATTATGAGCAACGTTGCTGTTTACTGCGTGCTGTATTCAGTGTCACACCCTTCTTTAGTGCAATAGGAGGGAATATGCTGGGGAAACAGGGACATCTGGGTCAGACTGGAGAGAGGTGGCCAGAAAGCAGGGTTCTTATTCATAGGAAACACTGGGGTTTGGGTCATATGGTTTCAAGTCCAAACTGAAAGATGCTTTTGATAGGGGGACAGAGGGGCTCCATGGCTCATGTCTGTCTGTACTGGGTCAGAGAACTTCCACTGTCCCTGCCTGCAGGAAGAACACCCTGCCAGGCTTCCCGTGGAATTACTGCGATGTCCCTTGTGCTCACTTCAAGCAACACAGGTTTTAGCAGCAATGTGTGGTGCTGGAGATTTTCCAGCTAGCTGTGTGGGTGCCTGTGACTTTCCTATAAAGGCAGGTGTGAGTCCTGCCCTTGCACACACATGTCCCCACCTAGGTGTAAGGATAGATCTTTGGAATGCTACCTATCAGGAGGACTCCAGCAGTGATGAGGGAGATTCAAGGGATCAGCATCTAAAGATGCCTGCAGGCATGCAGTCGGATAAAAAGTAACAGAGAAAAATGCCACCACCAGTCTCCCATTGCTTCTGGTGACGGGGTTGTGCTCAGCTTCCTTGGAAACCTTCCCAATTATCCAGCATCTAGTCCACGAAGTTGGTGACTGGTTCCAAGGGTGGCCAAGGCGGAGTGCGGACATCAGGGGGTGCTCCGCAGGGGCGCAAGGCAGCGGCCGGACAGCAGGGGGCGCTCCGCGACCGCGCAAGGCGCAGAAGTCTGGCCCCCGGCGTTGCTTCTGTGGGTGCCGCGGCGGCTGTGCGTGTCCTAATGCCTGGAATCGGGAATAACGTGTGCATGAGCCCGTCCGTATGAGTGTCTGCACCCCGTCTGCGCATAGGTGTAGCCACGCGTATACACACACCTCCACACACTGGTATCTCCGCGCACACGTTATTCCCACTCTTCTGCTATGGCAGAATTAAAAGCACAAACCCCGTTGGTGCACCCCCAAAGCAGAGGGTGGTGGATTGGAGGCCAAAAAGTGTTTGTGCAAAAATAGAAGTACAGATTAAATATACATATCTAAAACCCAATCCTGGCTTCATACAGCGGGACTTTAAGACGTAATTAAATTAAAGGCTGAGGCCCAAGCTTTAGGAACACAGACTATGTGCCATAATTGCACAGAGCCTATTCATTTTAGCTAGCAACATCAGCAAGAAATCAGAAACTGCTCTTAAAAATAGCAAGCAGTTGTGATTGTTCAGCTGTGTGTGCTTCCCCCTGCATGCTGTGGTCTTTCCAAGACTTCTCTTTTAGGTTTTGGGAAGTCAAGATGCTCACAACCACCATATGCTGTCATACACCAGTCATTTATAAACCTATAGTAATTTATAATTACTTAAACATCAAGGCCTGGCTGTTCATTTCTGTTCCATACCCAGTGGTGTTGATCTGTACGCTTCTGAGTGTGAGAGTTAAATAACTTTATTTCTGCACTGTTGGCTGATTGATAACAGAAGGCTACTGCTTGTGCTTTCTGTTTCCACAATACAGTATTGTTCAGGAACATAATAATTTAGTGATACTGCGAGGTTAGAGCACTACCAGCTTATTGTCTCGCCAGGCAACCATCTCAGGCATGGCCTGGAATATTTGTGGGGTTTTGTTCTATATTTTTTCTTTAATAAAGGCACAAATTAATTTGAAATCCAAATCCTTTTGGGCTATGGAGCAAAGCCTGCTCTTAGCTATGGGCAGGCAACCAGTGCCCAGCCGGCAAAGATGCTATTTCAGAGTTACTCCCATATAAAGCAAAACTTTGGCCTTGTAAAGAAGTCTTTAAAAATTACATATGCACTTTCTGTGTGTGCTGTGCAGCCTTCACAGAGGTAGTCATTGCATTGGTAACGGGACAGATGAAGCAGCTATTTTTCTATTTCAGGGGTTAGCACTATCAGCAGATACTAAGGCAGCAACCCAGAAACTCAAAGCCCGCAGCAGATAAACACTTTTTGTTTTACCTTTAACCTGGGGGAGGGAGGGAGGGAGGAGAAAAAAAGGGAAAAAGAGAAAATAAGCTCTTATTCTGCCATGGAATGAAATCTTTGCGCAATTGCGATGGTGTACATTCACGGACATAGGTTTTAAGGATAGCAGGGCAAGGAATCAGCACCTAACTTGCCCTGGGCTTTCTCCAGGCCCCGTGGGCATCAGGAGCGTGGTGCCCTAAGAAGCAGTTTCTGTTATGCCTGTTCAGGCCCTTCTGGGCTGGAGAAGAATGAGGGTTAGGAAGGAAAGGAGGAACAGGCCAGTTGCACCAAACCTTTAGCTCTGCCACGGAGCTGGTGGAGCTGAGAAAGCTGTGCACCAGCTCCCATGAATGCAAAACAAACAGGAAACGTGGCAGTTGTTTGCTTTCGTGTTGATGAATTCCTCAAAAGCTGGGAAGCTGCCAACTGCTGGACATGACAAGGGCAGGAGCTGAGTGTTAACCCCGCATTTCTTGGCATGGGTTATAGTAAGTACTTTGCTCCTTCTATCACTGAACATACTGAGGGCTGCCTGGAGACCAGCATTGCTCAGACCTCCCCACCGCCTGCTTGACAACCCATCCAGAAATTTAATAAGTAAACTACGGAGCTCCACACCTCACTGCCTGCCAAGGCTGGGGCTCGGCACGCTTCAGATAAGCACAGCAGGAGTACTTCTATGTGGCCTCACCTTCGACTGTGCAGTCAAAAGCTCCCTGCTTGTGGTCATGTGTTCAGAGCATCTCACCTGTGGAGCACCATGTCTGCTGCTGGGCCTCTGCTCCTGGGAAGGAGCCCTGGGAACAACAGTCCGCTATTTACATGTGGGAAATCAACATCAAGAAGCATCTTTTTTCCTTCGTTTTCCTTTCCAGAGGAACCAGAGGTGTGGCATTAGGAGATCAGGGAGGTTTGTGCCCAGAGAGGAGCACACCATGGTGGCTTCTTGAGGCTTTCATTGTTGCTCATCCTAGCTCTGTCACATGTGATTCAAAATGTAAGGATGGAGCCTAGGAGCGTCTAAATGCCCTTTGGCTGTGAACAAAGCCTCATATGGCTGGCTGTGAAGGGAACAGAAATCCCCCTCTGTTGAATTAATCTTTTCACTTCAATCCTTGCAAAAGAAGCTGTGGCTGCCCCATCCCTGGCAGTGTTCAGAGCCAGGCTGGATGGGGCTTGGATCAACCTGCTCTAGTGGAAGGTGTCCCTGGTTGGACCAGGTGATTTTTAAAGGCCCCTTCTGACTCAAACCATTCTGATTGCGTGAAAACTGCATTTTCACTGGCTTAAGTTTCCCCAGCACTATTGCCCCTTGGGGCACCATTCAAGATGTTTTGTATAATAAGAAGGAGGAAGATTCCCATCTCCACAGATAGAAAAGCTTCTCTATAAGGGGCTGGAAGGTAACATTAAGCCTAACTTAGTGACTTCCCAGATTTCCTCCTACTGCGAGAGCTGTGTCAAGAAAACCTATCGGTGAACTTCACTGAATACATTTTAGAGCCCTGACAGTATTGGGGATAATCAAGGATGCAATTCTGTTCCTGCATCCCTGTCATCCCTTTCCATGTCTGCTAGTACTGTCCACATGCTCAATTTTGAGCATCAATTTTTCTTTTTTTGTGTGTGTGTGGCTATTGATCTTCTAGGAATCACAGAATCCCAAGGGTTGGAAGGGACCTCACAAGATCATCAAATCCAACCCCCCTGCAAGAGCAGGGTAACCTACAGTACATCACACAGGAACTTGTCCAGGCAGGCCTTGAATATCTCCAATGTAGGAGACTCCACAACCCCCCTGGGCAACCTGTTCCAGTGCTCTGTCACTCTCACAGTAAAAAAGTTGTTCCTGATGTTCACATGGAACCTCCTACGCTCCAGTTTACACCCATTGCCCAAACATATGTATTTGGAGCTACATCAAAAGAAGTAAATTCATTTCAGAGAGGTCTTTGAAGGGTCTAATGATCAAGCAGTGACGGGTCAAGTCCCACAGCACTGCCAACTTCATCTGTTTCCATTACTGTTTGCTGAAATGTACACCGTGAATGGCGTCTTTTCTCTTGCAAGTAACATTTCTGCTATAGGAAGAGGGCCCACAAGGTGGCTCAGGTGGAAAAGAAATGTAGAGTTTTTGATCTTTCTGCCTAGCACATGTGGGACTGGGACAGGGAAGTGCTGCTCTGGAATGGCTGTTTTGACACTGACCCAACTGATCTGTTGATTTAAATACAGCTAGTGATGAAGAGCTGCAAAGTACCACATCAGTGGCAATCAGTGCTGAGGGACCTCACCTTATACCAACTGGAGAGACCAAGTGCTGAGACACAGTAGTCTGGACATGCAAATTAAAATTGCATCGTTGTGATCTAGATATAAGGGCTCTGCTCTTCCGACGTGCCCACAGGTACCTTCTCCAAAAAATAAAAGTACCCAAGTGAGACTGAAAAGCAGGCATTTTTCAGCATTTTCTTTTGCGTCGGCCAAGGAAGTTTTTGTTCAGCCAAAAGTTGCCTCTTGTGTTTGGCAAATCCTTTCCAAAGCCTGTGATTTGTATTATTACAAGATATTTACAAATGGAGAAGCACTGAATCAAAGTCACAGAGTGTTTGGGGCTGGAAGAGACTTTAAAGCTCATCCAGTTCCAACCCTTCTGCCATGGGCAGGGACACCTTCCACTAGAGCAGGTTGCTCCAAGCCCCGTCCAACCTGGCCTTGAACACTGCCAGGGATGGGGCAGCCACAGCTTCTCTGGGCACCCTGTGCCAGTGTCTCATCACCCTCATAGTAAAGAATTTCTTCCTAATGCCTAACCTAAACCTACCCTCTTTCAGTTTAAAGCCATTCGCCCTTGTCCTGTGTCCTGGGTTCAGCAGTAGCAGTCATTTTTTTCCTTCCTAGTAGCTGATGCAGTGCTGTGTTTTCGACTTTAGCCTGAGAGCAACACTGATAAGCACACTGATGTTTTTAGCTGTAGCTAAGTAATGCTTATTCTGATCAACGACTTTTCAGCTTAAACTATGACATCCTGTCACTACAGGACTTGTAAAAGTCCATCTCCAGATTTCTTTAGGTCCCCTTTAAGCACTGGAAGCTGCTCTAAGGTCTTCTTGAAGCCTTCTCTTCTCCAGGATCAACAGCCCCAGTTCTCTCAGCCTGTCTCTGTAGGAGAGGTGCTCCAGTCCTCAGCTGCTCCTCTCAAGACCTGTGCTCTAGATTCCCCACCAGCTTCTTAGCCCTCCACTGGACATGCTCCAGCACCATTTATTTCTCCTTGAACCATCTGAACAGTCCCACAAAATGCAAGCAGAACAAACCTATCTGTAGCCTGCAATGAAAAGCAAGTCAGTCCTAGCAGATACGTAGACATTTCTTCTCATCACAGTCTCAAAACTGGGCTATTTTCTGTGCTGATGGTATTCTATTTCCAAATGTCAAATTCAGAAAGTGCCAGTCACTCCTATATCAACTCGATTGCAGTTTTCATGGAGTAGCATGTAACCAAAATAATATAAATTGCATTAGAGATGGATGGCAGGGCTGGGATTGTATAAATAGGGCTGATTAGGAGTACAGCAGTTATCTGATGGCTTTGTTTTGTGCTTGCATAAAACTGTTGCCCAACAGATTGCTATCTTCTTTGCTAAAAAGTGGCAGTTTAAAGGTCTCCAGATGGATGGTTTGGTAAACTAAGACTAGTTTTCAACTAGCAAAGACTGACACTTTTGTTCTCTGACCCATAGGGTTCTAACTACGATAAGCAAAGCTTTTTGGATGAAGCATCACAGAGCCTCGTGTAACTTCCCTGAGACAAATGTAAATGATCCAGGCAATAACTTTTCTGTCTTAAACGCCTTGTTAAATGTCTGAGCAGCCCTATTCAAAACCATGCAGAGGAGAGCATTGCCTCTCTTTTTATAGTCACCAGTGACAAATTTCTTCTGAAGAAGCAGAATAGCAATTCTTGCTGATGTGGAATCATGATTTTCTCAAATCAGCTGAAAAGAGAGTGACAACATGTAAAGTCTCACAGTTTCCAGAATAATTTCCAGTGCTGTATTTTGGAAGTAGAAGCTTCTAGGATACCCGTTTTGTTAAAAGGAAACAAGCACCTATGCCTGTTGTGCTCACCCTGTTCAGCACTCGTCACTGAAAAAGCCAACACCAGAACCAGGTGGGGTTTCACATCTAAAATGCAGATGGTTGGAAGGATGCCTCACTGGGATGCATCGTTGCTACAGGTATGTTCACACACACATTCCTGCAGGGAGAAAGATCTCATAGGCAACTGCCTTCATCAGCTTCTCTCAAATTATGAAGAGGTGGGTCAGTGCCCAGGACTAAGGTTTCCCTTACTAACAAATGGACTTGCTCCGTGCTTTTAGGGATACCTCCTTCAAAATACCCTCAAGTGCTGGCCTTCAGCTCTCACATGTGCACCAAGATATTTCTTATCAGTATAACAGGGAAGAGACATGAAAGATATAGGGCTTTGATCACAAAATATTCCCACAGATACACCAAGACCCAAGGACCCAGCATGTTTTCATACCGGTAAGTCTTCAGCACCCCTCTTTGGTGACTCTTCCCCTCCTCTTCAAACACTGAGGGGGTTAAATCTCTCAGGAAGCTAAATTAAAGCCTCTTGACACCAAGCTTTCACCACTGAGCATGGTGGTGACTGAAGATCCTGAATCACTTCTCTGGCCCCAGGACTGCCTATGTGACACCTTCAATCCTGCTCCTGCCCCTGCTTCCACAGGGCTCCTGCTACTCTTCCTTCCTCCTCCTCACTCAGATTTGCCCTCCATAAAGTTATCCTCCTTCCCATCAGAAACCAAAGTGTTCTGCTTCATGCTCCCACTCATTACTTTGTGTTACTGATTTGCTTTAGGGGGGGTCATTACTACCTCTTAATCTTATAACCGTGCTGGTTAGAGAAGCTAGATGCAAAAGCAGGTCACTTACTTACATTATAAAACTGCAGCATTTTAGGAATTGTTTCAAACCAAAGTCCATTTGGCCAAACGCATTTAGGTAAGATAAACTAATTTTGCCTAACATTTTCTAGGCAGGATTTCCATAAGAGCAACAGCATGAGATGCTCAGGGTGCCTAGATCTGATGAATGACAAAAATAAGGGTGACTTAGAAATTACCTTTTCCACAGATGAAATTAATCAAATTGGACTTATCTCAAAAAACAAGCTGCTATTGGACACGTGACAAAAGCAAGGCTCTCCATAGGAAGACAGTAACTGTCCTTAATAGCCATGGAGTTTACCTGGATGAAATTTTTGGGAAAAAAGACTTTACAGAATATGCGTATGCTTACATTAAAATGATCTAGATCAGCTCCAGGCACCCATGACCTCTGGTGCGAGCTTTCATCTCCACAAATACCAACAACCTAGCTGGGGGAAACCCTCTCCCCAAATAATCTTCCTTTATCTCAGCATTAACTCTCTATGGCTATGTATTTTACTCAAGCCCAGTCCCATTCCTGCCACATTAATGATGCTCCCAGCCCCAGGAAGGGCTGGGGAAAGGCACCAGCCATACCAGGCCACACTAACGTGTGATGGCTTTTAGGCTGCTCATCTCTCCCTCTGAAGAGATGTAGCCAATGACACTCCACCAAAGCCACGTGAAGACTGTATTTCTACAGCTCATCACACAAAAGCAGCAGCAAATCCAAAGCCTGGTGAAGCAGAAGCACAGGGAGCTTTCCTGCAGGAAAAAACTATGGAGTGAGTTCAGGCAGGGTCTCCACTGCTATTTTTCCAGTTGGAGATGTGGAAAGAAACTGGCCTCAACCCTCCACAGAAGGATGGTCCCCAGCAGGGAAAGGAAGCCAGTGACACGTCTAAGGAAACCAATAGCAGCTACAGTGAAGCTCTCTAGAGCTGAACTTTGCTGTACACATAAACTTCATGTCCCCAATCTGTGGGGTGGCCAAAGGGGACTGTGTATCTGCAGAGGTACATATGTGGCGTTAACTCCATTGGATGCTGCCCCAGGGTGTCCATATCCCCAGGTTGTGGCCAAGCCCCCAAACTGATCTGTCAGCAGCTGTTGATCACTGGTCCTTGGGGAGGCTTTCAGACCAAATGTTACACTAAAAGGTAGACATAGAAAGAAATCTATATTTGATGCAAGATGCTTAAATACAAACATTCATCAGTTACAAATCTTATGGTAGCTGAGGATCTAACCCTCTGCATGCAGAAAGGTCAAGTGTGGTCTTAAAACATTTGCAAAGCTTCCAGGCCATGACTGAAAGTTGTAAGTGCCACAACTGATGCAGAAACAAAATGAATCGTACTTCACATCGCCGGAAATTCAACCATCATTTCCAGTTAACTAACTGAAGTCTCAGGGTATTCTGGGAATATTTGCTCCACTCTTTATTGTATTCAGCATTTTTTACTTTTTTGCGTCATTTAAGATAGAGTTCGATTTCTTGCAAGTTTTATTCAGACACTCCGCAAGTTTAAGACCTGCATTTTGCTCAGAAAGATGTATTTTGAGCTCTTCAGTGAGTGCCAGGAAGTTTGGCCTGAGGAGCACCCTCCCAGGACACAGGAGGAAAGAGTTAACACAGAGCCACTTGCCAACCTGGAGCACAGGAAATGATGGATCAGTGTCCTAAATCAGCATGCATGATAGCAATCACATAAACAATGCATGAGTGGGATGATGGATTATACCATTTACAGTATGCAAAAGGTTGCCTAATTTTTTTCCCCCCAAACGGAGGGTTAGCAGTAAAACGGACAGAAGTGAAAGCATTGCGTTAGCTCTTCTTAAGGAGAATATTAAAATCTCAGATACAGAGTCACAGGTAGTACAGACACCATTAAGTGTTTTGCACTAAGAAATTGTAAAGAAAAAGAAAGGAGCAAAGTTGATTAATGTTTCTTCTGGGAAATCTCCCTTTTGTTAAATATCACCATTTGTTAATCACATCCAGGCAATTCCTAGGTTAATGGTACTTCCAATGTAGATTATTTGAAATTTAATTTGGAATTCATTCAAATTCAGTTCTTTTGTACCACTGAAAAGCCTTCATTCTTGAAAGGGCTGATCTTTAGATTAAACGCTTTCCTCTCTGGAGGGAAACCAACAGCCTATACATGCAAGAATGCAGTTAAAATACTGGCACTGCAAACAGATTTCTCAGATACTTCTCTCTTTTTTTCCATATTTCTAGAGTTTCCTTGGAAAATATGCTGTCTGACCTCCTGAGGGAGCAAAGCATCTTCTCCACAAATTAGGTTGGAGAGCTTGGAAGGAAAGCAGCCATTTGCTTCAGCGTCCGTGCTCTCTGGGCTGCTAATTTGAGTTTCTGTAAAATGGAACCAGCTTCAAGTGCCTCAAACAACTCCTGTCAAGCACTGACATTTCAGATAAGGAGAACCTTAGCTCCTATGTTGTCTTTCTCTGAGGCTTCAGCAGGCTGGTTCTTAGCTCTCTGTTTTACAGTATCACTGCATACTTACTCTAGCTTTTGTTTTCTGCGCCAAGTGGCTAGAATTACTGGGAGGATTTCTACACTGTGGGGAAGAAGATGGCTTTTTATGAGACAGTTGCAGCTCAGTAGGAGAAATGAAAAAGTGTGATTTTTACAGGTCTCAAGGTGAGGAATAGAGAGCGTTATGAGGGTAATTTAATGAGGCAAAGTCCCCTTAGGTATTTGAAACCCTCAAGAGGCTATTGAAAGAAGGAAATTAGTTCAAGAATGTCTTGCCAGTCAGGTTATGGATAACAGGAGTGGGTCTTGCTAAGGGCTATGAGGGAGGGAGGAGCGCGGTGGTGTTCCCAGCTATGTGAAGTGGGCATGGCTGAGTGGTTGGTATCCAGTACCCTCCTTCGCTGCTGAAGCCTGAGAAATATAACAGCCTGGGCCTGCAAAGCTCCTTCTGTACTGAAGGTCAGGTCTGACGAAGATCAGCCCACTGATGCTCCAGGTCAGCTAAACCAGGGCACTGTTCCTGCCTGGTCTGTACCCCCAGGCTCCTGGACTATGGGATGAGTGGGTATGCACAGAAATAGTGCCAAAACCACAAGTTTCACATTTTTCATCATGACTTGCTGAAGGACCTCAGTCAGTATCTGCCAGCACTGGTGGAGGGAGTCAGCACGAGGACTGACCCCAGCCTCACATTGTCTTTTATGAGAGGTTCTGCTGGTGCTGATCAGAGAAAGAAATGCTCTCAGAGTCCTACAGCTCTTCGCTGTCGGTAATAAAGTCATACCTGCTACTAAGTCCCCCCCATGACAAAAAAAGCCATCCTAAAGCATTATATCAAGTGCCTTCTCTCAGTTAACATGAGGGGAAGTGACATTTCATCACTTGTGTAATGAGCTTAATAGCATCTAATGTTCACTTAATACTGTTATTGGTGGCTGATCACTAAATAAAGCCAGGTTGATTGGGATTAGCGGCTTTAAAGCCAAGGATAAGTGGGCTGGAAGATGGTCACTTTATTTTTCACTGAGTTCATTATAATTGCTACTATCTGTACTGTTGGTGCAGCATCAGGAAGCCTTTGTCACTTACCAAGCTTCAGCTGACCTCAATTTTCCAAACAGTTTATTCTGTTCATCAGTCTTTGCTATTTTTTTTAAGGCAAAAAAATAAACAAACCCTCCCAAAGCAGGATTGTGTTACATGGAGCTCTTGAGGATGAGCACATTCTTCTAATCTTCTAACTCAGTTCTGAAAAGACAATGGCTGCCGTTTCTGTTGTTCCTCCCCTGATCCCATTAGGCTGACCATCAGCTCCAAATGGGATGCTGTGCATTGGCAGCATTTTCAAAGGTGCAGTGTTTGCACATATAAGCAAAGGTTTTGATACAATGCGTCAATGTATGTTGTACGTTTTTTCTCACAATGTATGTTTTTTCTGTTTTAAGCTGCTTGTAAGCAAAAGCAATTCGAAAGGCAGTTTGCTTCTGCAACCAGGATCATTTCATTGACTCTTTGGCATTGCAACCAACACTGGTTTTCCAGGATGGGCCTTAATACCTCATGCAATACCAACCACCAAGCTGCCATGGCACCACTTTTTACAGGCTATCACTGTGCAACCTTCGCTAATGAACAGAAGCAGCCAGATTCCTCCCAGCACTGAGGAAGGAAATTTTTCTCTACATCTGATGTCTTTCACTTCTGCTCTTAGTTATAAATATTCTAGTGCATGAGCTCAGATGAATAATGCTCATACTACAAATAACTAAAGCTGAGGAGCGCTGCATTTAAAGGTGAAGAATCATTTATTTCAGAATAGAAGGCACTTTCTTTTTATGTAGCATCTTTCAAATGTGAGCAAAGTCTTCTATGAAAGAATTGAAATGATGGGGTTGTGGTTTTATTTTTAAACCTAGAAACTCAGGTACAGACTTCTACCCAGGCTAGGTTTCAAGACAACATTAAATACGTGGGAAAAAAAGGGAGGTAAGGAGCCCTGTAACTATGAACATATATATATTGTGTCAGCAAAACCTTTCTAATTGATCACTGTTTTCAAGCAACCTCATTGACACGGGATTTTTTGTCTTCTATGCATTTCCACCATTAAGAAACTTCTGTGATTGCATAGCTCAAATCCACACAGGCAATCTGATATTTTATTGTTCCTCTTTTGTGAGGCTGTGGTTAGTAATGACTTAAGTAATGCTTCATAATCCATTTGTAGTCTACTATGCCCTTGAAGACGACAGGCAAGTTTGAGTCTTTTCTTTACAAAAGAACTCATCAATGCATCTCTTCTTGGCAGAGTTGCACTGATTTAAACTCAGGAATAAGGAATTCAATAAACATAGGGAGGGTTGGTTTTGAGTAACTGAAGACTTGCAGGTACCTTTTAATTTTGAGAGTGCTGAAGTAAAAAGAAAAGCTGGATTTTGGGTTTATTCTCCCATAAAATAATTTTGAGAAGTATGCTAGGAAAGTTATGAGATGTATCAATGATAAACGTCTCTGACATACAAAGGAATTTATTCATTACGGACAGTATGAAATAGAAACCCACAAACTGATAGGATTATCACACAGATCTTGCCCATGGCCATATTCAGGATTGTCTTGTTACTGCAACTATTTAGCAGGAGCCTTTCCAACCCGCCTTTTAAATTCATCCCTGCCAAACAGCTGCAGGCCAAAACCAGTCATCTTGCATTTGGCTGCTACCTGTTACCATTCCTTTCTTTCCCAGCTAGTAAATGCCTTAACCCCTGTGGTGCCTGCTCTATTTTTTTCTTTGTTGTTCGCATTAAAATGGGTCATATTCAAAACTTCTGCGTTGTTGAATGGGGACCATAACAGCTGAAAAGCAAAAACCTTAACACCTTTAAACAGGCCACAACATAAGGGCTGCACCTTTGCTTGCAGTGTTTAACAAGACAAATACCACGGTTTTGCAGTTCCTCATGCAAATTCAAATGTCTTTAAAGGTGCCTTTTTTCTAGGCAGAGATACAGCCCAGTCACCAGCTCCACAAAACAATAGCTGGCTCCTCGAGGCATGTAGTACCTTGGTGCTTCAGCAGCGAGAAGAGCAGTGCCTTTAAAAGGGAGGCCCATGAGGGAATAGGTCTGGCACTCCAGTAAAGAGCAGGAATAAAAACAAGTTCTATCAGGAGAAGGCTGGATGTGTTAATTATAAGCCTACATAAACGTTTAAGATTATGCATGACTGTCAATACACAATGGACCATCCGTGTCATCAGCAGAAGGCTTGGACACCTATCAAGCATAGAAACTCATTTGTGTTTTCAGCTTGTGCAATAAGCTATTTTTTCCTTTTAAGTCAATATAAACTGTATCCAGCCCTCCTTAGGTTTGTCAGTCCCTAAATGACTTTCCTCACCCTGCAACCCCACTGCAACAGTGTGGATCATCATTGTAATGGCTTTGAAAGAAACCCCAACAAGTCCAAAGATTTCTTCATTTGAAGTGCCATGGGCAAGCAATGTCTTAACAGTGCATCCTGTCACTGGCAGCTTTATCTGTCTCCTGAAAAATCAACTTCAGAGCTGCAGCCCAGCTCACTGTCTACCCTGTGTTCCCCTGCAAAAAGGTAAGGTTTGTTGTCCAAGAGAGAACAGGTAGGCATGTAATTTAGGTCCAGATTTTGCTCCCCAGCACTTGTGCTAAATGCTCTAGAGAGTACATTTGCAACACTAAATCTCTGATTACATTCAACCTGCATATCATGCATCTGTCGACTTGAGTAGTATTTGCCAGTTCATTTGGGTGAGCAGGAAGGACAGGACGAGTTACCCCAAGCTTTAGATAGTGTTAGGTCATGAATAGGTACAAAACTTTCCAATCTATGAATTAAAACTAAAGCTTCTTTTCTGTTTGAATACAGCAGTACGTTCTTCCTGCTACCACCTAAACCACTGGGCTTCAATCTTAACAGCTTTCTCACAGAGAACTGCCCAGCACCTCTGGCTGGATGTGTTTGTCCTTTCCACCACTTGTTTTGGCTGAAGAAAACCCTAACACCCTTTACATCAAGCAGCTATTTCCAAAGCTGCTCAGAGCCTTGGCTCATCTCCTGTTGTACCCCTTTTCCTATCATTCAGGATATTCATGCAATAGCAGTATAATCCTTTCTCTGAGAAAAGCTACTAGACTGTGCAAATGGACATACAAATACTCTCTCTAAACCAATTATGTTGGACACATCACATGCTAACGGCATCTCTCAAATGCTGGTACTCCAAGCACTGGAAAACATTTAGCTGCATGCCTTTCTCCACAATAAGACCTTTATGTGTTTGTTCTAATATTTAACTTCTACTCCCTATTTGGTGAAAATGTTTGCATAATTTAAAAACAAACAAAAAAGCTCTGACCGGATGGCAAACCTACTCTTTTGGGTTTCCCCACTCCTGCAGTGGGTCACAGTACTGTACTTAACTACCTCCCAACTATTTTACTTTTTCTAAGCAGTGTAAGTCATGATGTTTCCCTATGCTTCAGCAAACATCCCTTAATTCTTCCTTACGTTTGATTGTCCTTTTTCCTGAAGGGCACACACTACCCTGGACTAGATGGATCTTTTGTTGCGAGTGCTCACTGCCCACAACAAATTCTCCAAGCTGGCAGCACTGCCATCCTCTGCTCAGTGTTACGTACATGCATCCCTCATCCCCTGCATGCAACCACTACTTTGTGACACATGGTGTAATCAAATCTTACTTTAAAAAGCATACATATTAGTGTCTGCAGTGAATTAGTTTTTGACTATGTAAAACCTACGTTCAAGACACCCCTTGAAAAAACTTCATTAACATAAAAATATACAGCCATACTTTTTACATGCATACGTAAATGTGCATATATTTAGATAATAATATATCATTTAACTTATTTCCCCTCCTGAAAAAAACCACAATTTCTGAAGCAGAATAAATAGCATCAACTTGTCAGTATATGATCCAACAGCAACTCCTCTCACACATACTTTTTATTCTTAGTGCTGGGAAATAATTTCAGTCTGGACACTATAAAAAACATTTGTAGTTCAAAGTAATTGATCATGCTTTTTTTCCAGATTCAGTACCTTTGAATGTGACTAGATGACAACATATTGTTGAAAGCTTTACATGGCTAACAACTCTACTGCTTATTATTTCAATGCCTTACACATTGAAACTGACTGTCACTAGCATGTTTGCCTTCATACACAGGAAGTGATCTTAAGATGACTTTTAGAGTCAGAGTCGTTTAGGTTGGAAAACAACTTTAAGACCGTCAAGTCCACCACTAAACCATGCCCCTGAACACCACATCTACACATCTGTTAAACACCTCCAGGGATGGTGAGCATCACTTTCCTGGCTAGTCTGTTCCAGTGCTTGACAACCTTTTTGGTGAAGAAATTTTTCCTAACAAGCAATCTAAACCTCACCTGATGCTACAGGTGAGTCTGTTTCCTCTCATTCTATTGCTTGTTACTTTGGAGAAGACTAACACTCACCTCATTACCACCTTTGTTGTAGACAATGACTATGGTTACTTAAAGCTTAGCATTTGAACATTACCCTAAAAATAAGCTGCTGATTTACCACGATTTAAGCACACACATTTCAAAGCATTGAGACCAAGATCAATAAGGGCCTACAATGTGAGCTTCAGATGCTCTCACTAGCCTTCATGCTGCTGATGGGACATGGCAAGTAGTCCATACAATGCTGAAGTACCTCAGCAATAAACACTATGAGCCTAGGCTCTGAGCTACACTGCTCATGCCCTTGCTTCATTTACATGTAACTACTGAGGTTTGCCTTTACACCTTCTCGTGTTTGCATGATCCCAATTACAACGAATTTTAACACAAAATTAAAACAATATGGTTCAGACAAGTGAACCATATTGAAAACCAACATAATCCAGAACTGGATGCTTAACGTTAAGCTAAGAACACACAATTTGAATAATGAAATACTTTAAAGGCAGGATTAAATTTTTATTGTATTTTTATTCTTGCTGCTTAATCACACCCAAATGGAAAGCATTGTGCTTAATGAAACTACAAAACACATATTTCAGACCAGCCTGTACATAAACACAACTGAGTGTAAGGTGAGCAGGTTATTTCAAAGTCTTTTTTTAAAAGCCTTTTAGGAGACAAGTACCCTCCTGCTGGCTTCAGCCTGTTTTCCATTTGTTCCAAGAGTCATCCAGAATGAGGGCAGCTCTCCTTGACCACCAAGCTTTGCACTTTTCCCTGCCTTTCAGTTCTGATTTGGCTGGCTGCAAACACATCAGGTTGGAAATCAAAGTTGTCAACATCTATGTATTTCCTCGAACAGTCACTTAGGATGCTGCTGTTTGAAACTTTTACCTTGGAGGACTAGTGATCCTACCTCCTCCTTTACGACTTTACTGGTATCGATTGTTTACTGTGCAAGGCTTAAACACAGCACTGCTTTCTTGTCAGGGCTCTGTTATGTCTCCTGTTTCTCTCCAAAGAAGATAGTTAATTACAGTTTGTTTGCCAACAGTAACTGTTTGAGTACTGCAGGTTCTCGCTGGTTTAACCATATTTGAAATAGTGGATTTATAGGGTATGATAAAAACCATGAGAATCCACAGTTCTCCACTTTTATTTTCAAATTAATGCACAGCATAAATTAAAAGGGTGCATTATGTAACTACAGTACTTCATGCACTTTACGTTTCAGGTACTTACTCGAATATCTCAAGAGGCACACGCTCCTTTCACACAGTAATTATACATAAGGCTCACAAATTAGTTTGGTCAATGTACAGCCTGGCAGTTTAAGTTTAACGTCTTGGAAAGTGCTTACCAGATCACGACCACATGGATATCAAAGTCCACAGCAGAACCTAAATCTTCCTTCTCTAGCAACATGCATGACCTCTTCCACCCACCACCCTCTGCCTTTTCCTCTCCCCAGCTGTACCTTCTTCTTCCTCCCGGTGCCTCAAGCCACACCTGCAGAGCACAGTATGTTACACAGCAGCGCCACAAATATTCTCCAGCATATTTGCTCTTCAAGGGAAGGACTACAAGAATTTACCATTAATAATCACGAAATGCATCTTCTCTCCAAGGCTTGCTCTATATTATCAGCTTCTTGCCTTACTGGCTATGTGGGGGACACAGCAACGTAATTCCCTGAAGATTAAACATAAGTGACCTTGAAAAGGAGTCAGCCCACCAAGCAGATATTCCTTATTATCTGAAGCCTTCATGCCTACTGACATTACTCAGCAAGGGGAAAACACCAAGAACTCCTTTTACCTTCAACTGCAGCAAATCCTCACCTCTATATTTCTACCCTGACAAGGTCCTTTCCTTCTACAGGGAAGTGTGACTTGACACAACTCTTCCCAGCTCAGCACAGCTAATTTCCCCTCATGAATCGGCAAGAAGCAAATCTCACCAGCACTGGTATGGTTTAGTTAAGACCTGCAGTCATGCTAGGGGTATTTTGCCAGTCTGTTAACATCACCGCACTAAGAAAGCATCATGCAAAAGAAATCTCTGAGTTCCAGTTTCTTCCCCTCTCAGGCCCAGCCATGACTGAAGAGCAAAACCCACTACATGCAAGAGATTAAAAGTCACGGAGTAAAGTGAGAATTCCTCTGCATTAAACACACATTTAATCCTGTACTTTACTACTTATGAAGGTGAAAGAACATACTTCTTCTGATGGGATTAAACTTTTTTTTTTTAAACACTCAAACCTCAACTCAATTAACATACTTGAGTCAGAGGTGATCACTATGTGCTTTAGATTACATGTACTCAATTTAATATTGATGTTCTGTAACTCTTCTATCTCTCTGATATATAAATGAAAGGATTATTCCTGTGACAATAAACTGCAATGGAAGAAACTGCGGGATGGGGAGAAGACAGAAGGAAAGGTATAATAATTTCCTGGCTATAAAGTTACAAAAATAATCATAGTTGAGGTTGGAAGGGATCTCAAGAGATCATCCAGTTCAAACCCCTGCCAGTTGCCCAGCACCATGTCCACACAGCTTTTGAGTATCAAGGATGGAGACCCCACAACCTCCCTGGGCAACCTGTGCCAGTGCCTCGTTAACCTCACAATGAAAAAGTGTTTCCTGATGTTCAGACAGAGCCTTCTGTGTTTCAGTTTGTGAAGGAAGAAACTAAAGGATGAGAGCTGCATTTCCACAAGCTAAGACTACCCTTTCTCTGCCTCTTCCAATGAAGCAGCACCTGAAGAAACTGTTACAGTCAGTAACAATTCTGGGACATGCTAATGGAAGCTGGGAATCCCTATGGCAAAAGTGACAGCACTCGCTGCAACTGAGCTTATTGCCCACATATGAATTTAGACACTACCAAGTCACCCAGCTGTCAAAATGCAGACTATTAAGTTTCTGCTTGCCATAGGCCTGCTCATACAACTTAGATATGCTGTTGCTATTAGACCGAGTCTCTGATGCTGTTAATGATGTTCCCACAGCTCCTACAAGATACTACAAAACACATTGAGGATTACAAGCAAGTCAACATTCAGTATTGAAACTTTTATTAAAAGCAGAAATGCATCATTTTACTACAGCTGAAGTGGGAGCTCTACAAGAGATCAAGTGTTGGTGCAAGAATGCAGTTCCCAGAAATTAAAAAGGTAAGAAACAGAGAGGGCAAAAAACACCAGTGCACAAAGAGGCAGTATGGCCTCACTGCGCAGCTGAACTCAGAATAAGGCAACAATAATTCATCAACAGTCTAATGCTGTTTTTTCATAAGCTCAGGACTTTATATGCTCATGTCAGAAAATTTATATATATAATTGAATAAGTAATTACTTTTGTGTTGAGTGTATGAAGCCAAGTTTCAGCTCTTTTCTTCTACAGTTAATTAAGATGACGTTTCAGTACAATACCTCTAATATCTTAAATATAAGTTCCTCTGCACCAAGCTATATTCAATAATATTAGCACCAGTATTCCAAAGAAATAAAACCTGGTTAATTATCAAAGATTATTTCCAGAGCACAGTAAGCACAATGGGCACATTTGAATTCCTAGCTGCCTGTTACACAAAGCAAGAAAATAGCCTTATTTGAATGGCATCTGCCCAGTTTCTGTAACCTTCACTTCCCTCCCAAAATAAAACAGAAAATAAACTTGGGATTGCTTAGCAGTTCCAGTTTCCACTCACAAGAATTCACTTTTAGCTCAATGCCCCGTCTCTACCAAGAGCAGCTTTTCCTTCTCTGGCTTCAATTACAAGGCAAATCCTCCACCACACAATGCCATCAACCCACTTCAGCTACTGCGACTCTGCTCCTCATCCCAGTGCTGACACGCACACACGGCCTTGAGTTGGTAACTTAGGCATCCCACAAAGCATTTCTGTACTGATGTCCCAAGATTCAGAGAAAAGACCATCACAACTTCCAGAAGTCCAAATAACAAGACTCCAGAAGCCACTGCTCTGGATGGGCTCGCATGGCACTTCACTCTACATGGATCCAGAAGAAGTTTCTCCAACATAGCTGCCCAGGCAGCAGATAAATATAAATATCCCAGGGTTTTCTGGAGTCAGCTCATGACTTCCAATACTTTATTTGTATTTCACTGGACTCTATGGTCTATTTATAAATTGTTTATCATACAGTTGCTAGAAGTCAGCAAGTCTACTTCTGTTTCTAGTAAAAGAGTACATTAATTTCATGAAAACACATGTGAAAAGCTTGTCCCGTTCATCTCTTTTAACAGCATTTTTAGATTGCAGGTACAAGAGTCAGATATTTGCTTAAAACTTTACTGGCTCAATATCAGATCTCTGGAAGCTAAAGTAAGCACATTCCTCAACTCCATCATGTCCAACTGCATCCTGAGACACCAGCTATGGGCTGTGCAGCTTGCCTTTGTATTTCCTGTGCTCTTAATTATGTTCCCATCACAAGGCAAAATAAAGTGGTCACCATCTAACATGCACACTGCCCCATCAACACTCCCAGCAGTTAAGACATACCTAAATCTTAAGGATATCCCAAACTAGAAAATACAAAAATGCGTAACACCTCTTATACTTCTAAAAGGTCTCTTTTCAGATTCTCAATTCAAATTTCAGCACCTATGTACAGAGTTCTAACGTACATACACGCAGGGAGCCTGGGCCATGCTCAAATCCTTTCAGTCATAATCTTCAGAGTACTTGACAGCAAACTCCTTTCCTGTTCTTTGACTTGCAGAACAATAAACAGGTTGGTATCATTTCCTTTGCTTCTGCCCCTTCAAATAACAGACTTGTACTACTTTGGAAATTTGTATAATTTGCTCAGCATGCTCATTTGCCACTCTTCCAGTGAGGAAACGACTGTAATTGGAATAGACACTCTCAAGCATCAAAAAGCACCAAAAAACAAATCAGCATTTAGGCAGTGTATCACTGCAGACACAAGTCTAACAAGGAAACAGAAGATGCCAAGAAGTCATTGGAAAATGAGTTGTATCAATGCAGTTACACAGTTTGGCATTCAGACTTTATGTTAAATAGTACCACCAGGCCCTTTTCTATTTCCAAATCCTGTATCACCTTAATCAAACACTGCTCTTAGAAGGTTAGTCAAAACTCTTCATCTCCCATTCTAGGTCCCAAGCACTATTACATATGTCAAGCTTGCTTCAGAAGAGCAAGAAAGGTCCAAGGGACTACCAGATGACACACATTTCAGTGCAAGAATAAAGCACAAAATCAGCACTGAGCTCTTTTCTAGTCTCACCTGAGGGCCACGTGATTTCTTGTATCAAAGCAGAAGTGTCACCAAAATGTCGCTATTCAAGTATTACTTGTAGGACAGGAGGTACAACATGCTGCAAACATGTGGCAAGGTCAAGTGAGGGCTACCAGGAAGCCAAATACTACTCACCTCGCCTTCACAACTGGTAAGCTTGACCACCACTGGAGAACTAAAGCAGGCAGAAAATTGGCTCCAGCTGAAAAGTGTTAAGAGAAAGCTAAGGAACTCCTCATTCCCACCATAGCTGGACTCAAGTTTGCTATCTGCCATAACATCCAGTCCAACTCAAGTGACTACAAGATCCTGCCCCCCTATTCTGGGCTGAATTTATACTGAAATAAGGTAACACACAAACATGTTAGCCTTGCCCTGAAAGAGTAAACATATGCTCCAGTGTGTGGGTTTCCAGAACTGTAAGAATCTATATAGAGTTTTAACCATCAAATCTGAGTATCTAAGAAGCCTTTATAAAATCTACTCCCTCTCTACCCCACTCCCTCAAAAAAAAAGGCTATTTAGTACAAAAGTTGGAAACTGCAATTTGCATTACACATCCTGCTAGGCAGGAACCACCCCTAAACTAAACACAGTGGCACTCTAGCCCTGACAGTGCAAGGTGTTTCCCTATAACTGCACTGATTAAACTGTTGCAGACACCAGACTTCCAAGTCCTTTTTAGCAGGCATCATACTGCACAACATAAAGCAGCAGGCAATTGGCCAAAAATGGTTAGCAAAAAGGATTCCTTAAACCTCCAGCATCCAAATATAGCCCTAGCTGGTCACATGGGCTGCCATACAGTAAGTGCTCCTCACTTTACCTACCCTTTGATTAAACAGTTTGAGCTAAAAAGCATGTACTTAGAATAGCATTTCAGTTTCCAGCCCAATTCCATGAACTGTATAATCTTGCTGTACCTTCCACATTCAGACTGGCAGAAAGGAAAAGTTGATTTAAGTTTCTAGCGAGCCCAAAGGGGATCATTAGCTACAAAAAGCTAACGGAATACGATACCTACATGATTCATAACATATACGTATATACGTATAAATATAAAAGCAGCATATCTGCTATACAATGAAGCTGCCATGAAAAGCTCACTTGCTAACAAACTCCACAGCACATGGTGATTCTTGAGCGCACCTCCATGCCTTATTCCACCTGACCTCTAGCAATTCCTGGTTTTCACATTACTCTCCTTATGATGAAAGGAGATTAGCTGATGATGTTCCCTCAGTAAGAACTCCATAGTTTAGTTTACACATTAAGAAACTCCACAAAATTCCTGGAGAGCACTATGTTGGCTATTGTACTGTTGCCAGATTCCAAGTTACGCACACATAAAAGTTGAGTTTAGCCTTTCCGTTCTCAGTCCTTAAAGCCACTCATTAAATCACAGAATGATCTGGGTTGGAAGGGACCTTAAAACACCATACAGCTCCAGCCTCCCTGCCATGGACAGGGACAACTTCCACTAGGTGACGTTGCTCAAAGCCCAGTCTGGCTTGTCCAGACTGAGTTGGGTGCAGGTAACAATTAAGGTTATACAATAAAGCTAATACTGCACTAATACATACAGGTGTCACTTCTCCTTCCAAAGCCTCCCCTTGCATCAGTAAGGACAAGGCCCTGGGGTAGTCACAAACCTTGTGATCTGTGAAGATGAAGAGGTGTGAGTTTAAGTCATACCTATTACTCAATAGAAGCTAGGGGTCTGGGGGTCCTGAGAACAGCACAATGCCACAAGGCAAGGCCCAAACATTGCATTAGCACACTTACTGCACTGTGGTACAACAGCGCTCTACAGCACAGCTTTCTGCTTTAGAGCACAAAGTCTTTTATCCAGCTCCAGCCCCTAGTTAAGCCACTACTCTGTTACACACTTAAGCCAAAGCACAGTCAGGAGCAGCGCTGACCACATTCACATACCCACCGCTGATTCAGTTGCACCGAGCACCAGTTAGTTTCACATTTATGCCGACAGCCAGGCCGGCCCGGCTGCACCGAAATAACCCCCGGGTACCCAGATGTTGCGCTATTTATACCCTGGAAGAGAAAAGAAGAAAAGCCAGAAACAACCCCAGCAGAACTTCACAGCGGGAGGCCACGACAGCAAAGCCTTTATTCCGAGGGTGCAGAGCCCGGGCCCGCCGTCCCGTGACGTGTCCACCTGAGGCTCCCGGGGCCGCCGCCACCGGAGACAAAGTTCTGTAGTGCACTGACTGCTATCGTACCCAGAGTCGGAGTGTCACAGAACTTTGCTTCCGGAGGCTCCAATCCTCCTCCGGTACCGGCACCGCTATGGCCGTCTGCCAGCACAAGTTTCCCTTGCCTGGGAAGGGAAGGCGCACACGATTAAGAGGTGCGGAAAGGAGCCCCCCGATCCTCCTCCGCGGCTCGGCGGAACACCCGCTGCCCGCGGAAGCGGTGGAAGGAGATGGGGGATTTCTGCTTCCAAACCCCGCCGGACCGGAGCTAACGGGCCGCCCCGAGCGAGTCGCGGCCGAGCGGCTGCCCGGAACGCTGCCCATAGGCACCAGCGGGCGCCGCCGCCACCCGCTGTCAGCCCCGCCGCCGCGGCCCTGAGGCGGCCCCGGCCGCGTCCGGCATCCCCCCGCCGCCCCTCACCGAAGGGACGCGAGCGGCGGCGCCCGCCGCCCCTCCAGCCCTCCCCTTTAGAAACCGCCGCCGCCGAGCGCAACAGGTCCGGTGCGCTGCGGTCCGGTGCAGCCCGGTCCGGTGCAGCCCGGCCCGGCGGCCCCGCGGCGGCCTCGTCCGGCGGCGGCAGCGGCAGCCGGTCGCGCGCCCCGCCGCGCCGCTCCATCTTGACTTTTGCCGACGTGGAAATTTTGGGTTCGGGGACGAGCCGCGCTCTTATTGGCCGGCGGCGGGCGGGGTCGGAGGTCACGGCTGCTGCTGCCGCCGCTCCGCGCCAAGCCGCCTCGCTCGCAAGGCGGCCCCGCCCCGCCGCCCGGCACGCCCGCACAGGGGGCGGGGCCAGCGCCGCGCCGGGGGCGCCCGGTGGTGGCTGCGCGGCGGCGGCGGCGGCGCTGAGGCGGGGTGGGACGGGACGCGGTGCCCCGGTGGGTGCCGCCCGCCGCGCTCGCGGGGAGCCTCGGTACCGTCTCGTCTGGGGCGGGCGGAGGCGCGCAGGCCGGGTCCTGCCCTCTCCCGGAGGTGCGGAGCCGCCTGCGCCCGGCGCACACCCCCGGCAGCACCTGTGCGCTCCCGGCGCGGCCCCTGCGGAGGAGGAACTCGGTGTAACGAGGGGTGGTGCCCCGGGGCCGCGGGGAGCGGCTGCCTGCCGCGGTGCTGCGCTCCCCACGGTGCTGCAGGGTGCCCGGCTTCCACCTGCGCTGGGGTGGGGGTGAGCAGGAGATCTCGGTGTTTGTGGCGCACGCTTCGCATTTGGAGGACTTCGAAGAGAACGCGGTAGCTCTTGCCGAAAGCGGTGTGCTTCCTCTCCCTGAACGGAAAGCTGAGGGGGATCTGGTGACTCAAGAGGGTTTTCTGCTCTCTGCTCAAGGTGTGAAGACTTCGCTAGTTCTGCGTGGATCTCAAAGTGTGCCACAGCGCAAAGCCGGCTAAGTAAGGGTTGAAGAATAATTCTTGCAGCTGTTTTTAATCTCTTACGTCAAATTAAAGTCATTAAAGTTAAACCTATTGCTTAGCTGTCCACCGGGCTCACACTACACTGCCAACCCAGTCTGTGTGGAAGAGCTGGTCCAGGTTTCCGTTTGCAGTCGTGGAGGCCTTAGCCATAAAAATGCTCTTGGACATGGTGCACCTGAGTAGTCCCAGAGGAACCATTCATTCACCTGTCTGAGCTAGGTCTGTGTGTTCACAGCCAGAGGCACATGCCCTGTCCCGTGGTGGCATCACCGCCCAGGTAAACAGCAGTGCTCACATGGTCCGTGTCATACAATCATAAAGTGGTTTAGGTTGGAAGGGACCTTAAAGGTCATGTAGCCCCTGCAGGATCACAGCAATACCTGTTCATCCAAACCAGTGGCTGCCATTTCAATATCTGAAAGGGAAATAAACTGAAAAAAGTGCTGTGTTTTTTTTTTTTTTTTATAATTTTTTTTCTTTTAGTTTATGTAATTTTTAATTTTTATTTACACTTACTGTGAAACACAGTGTTTGGGGAAGAAACAGTGTTTTCAGAAGAATCTCTTACCTTTAAATTTTGTCCCCTATTCTTCAGCTGTGTTCTGACTGCAGAACCAGTGGCAGGTCTTTCCTGAGCCTTTCTGTTCTATTTATGAAGCATGTTCCTCCCTCCCCGTCTGCACCTTCACTGCGCTGCTCAGTCTTCAGCCCTATCCCCTTTTGTTGCGGTTTCCATGTGTAGCAGTTATTTCCCATCTTCCAGTTCCCCCTGTATCCTGGCTCCCTCCCTCAGCACACACCCGCTTTGCTAGGCCAGGGAGCTGGCCTCAGCTATGCTGTTGCTGCTCGGCTCTGTGTAGGGGAATATTGATTTTACAGTGTGTGTGCTCTGAACAAAAATCGATGTTGCAGTAGATTGAGCTGAGCGTGCAGCAGTGTAATGGAGCCCAGCCTGCTAATGCAACATGCAGGGGTCCTTGTTCAGAGATTGAGGTCAGCCAGAAAATGGAAATGTGTTTTCTGATTTTACTGTCTGTTTCAGATTTAATGTAGGTGTTTGTGTTCTTGTGTTTAACTTACAGCAGGGCACGCAGTCACTTTAGAGTTACAGCCATCAGAATGTCACATACTGCAGGCAACATACACGAAAAAGCATGCCTCATATGTACAAGCAAAATTATTTTGAGCTTAATAACCCCTCTTTCCCCATTATTCATTGTATGTCTATCAGAAAACAGTTGTGAGGAAACATTTTTGTTTCTGCATATGGAAAATAATTTTCTGCTGTTCAGTGCAAACTTGGGTTCTGATTATGCAATGACACATGCACTGCTTTAATGAACTCCAATGCAGCGGCATGTATTGAGGAGCATCAAATAAGCATAAGTGAAAAGAATGAGAGAAATAACAAATGTATGACACAAAACCAGAGTAAAAACTCCCATTGATTTTAATGGACCTGGGATTTCAGCCAGAATGTTCTCCATGATACATTATCCGCTTTTAAAACCGTTGCATCATGCCTTAAAATTTAGCAAAAGTGCTTCTTGAAATGACATGTGAAACCACTGCATTCTCAGGCTCAGAGTCAAGATTAGTGTAAGCTAATCTATTATTCACAGCTCTGGAGAGGCTTGGTATGGCTTTATCTTCACGATTTTAGCTTCTGCTTTTGTCAGACTATTTCTCATCTACTAAAAACTCTGCAGCAGTGAGTACAGATCTGTACAATGGACAGAGGCGTGAGCATTATGTTTGTGAATGTTACTGTACTTTGAGCTGGATAACACACATTTAGACATGCTGCAGGGGCTCTCATGTTCAGGAAAAAAGGCAAAGGTATTTATTCATCCATCATTCGCATTATTAGTTGGAGACTTGGATTTGGCAGTGGTGGCTGGAGAGGCGCACAGGACTGGAGTGGTAATGTCTTCTCTCAGTTACAGCTCGGATTTGGGACATGACTCATGCAGAAGGCTTCCAAATGTAAAATACTGCTACCTACAGATGTGCATTATACTGGGGTTTCTCAAAAGTCACTTGATTTTCTTCAGTCACTGACCACTGATTTCCAATATGCTACTATGTTTCAGTGTTTTGAAGATGTATTTGTTTTAGTGTTATCAGCTGCTGGGAACCTATGCACTGCCCACTCTTAAAAGCATACCTCAAGATGTGCAGTATGTCCTAATGTATTTTAGGTATAGTTTTAAAAAATAGTACTGTAGTAACATAAAATGTAAACTATATTAAAATATACACATATATATAACTATATAAAATATATTTAACTATTTTAACTATAATAAAATTATGATAGAATTTTATGTAATTCTCAAATGTTTTTTCCAGCGTAAGTATGATAAACTGTAATAAAAGTGTTGTTCCAGTTTTAATTATAAGGTAAAACTTGTAGCTGAAGATTAAGGAATAATAATTAGGGTTGCATTTTACTTTAAGAATCCATCTGCTTTGGGAGCATGCTTCCAATTAAGATTCAAGAAGGTGGTTACAATGCAAGATAGGCAAAAGCACGTGGTACAGAGGACCAAGCTGTGACTTTCTGTGAAGTAAGGATGAACAATATTGCACAGAATGTTATCTTTAACTTAAAAAGGTGGAACAGTTTTATGATAGAATGATAGAACTCACTTCTATGAACAGAAGACTCGGTTTTCCAAGAGTCCTCCTCTGTCACCTTAATGAAATAGTAAATTGGGGGGGGTGGTGGTGTTGTAGTTATGTTTCTGTTTTCTGTGTGTGTTGGCTTTTGTTTGCTTGATTTTTGGTTTGTTTTGTTTCCATTGTGAAACAATCAGGATATTATAAGAATTACTATTTAAATCTAATTTGAAACTGGAGTTATACAGGATGGAAAATTAATTATCTCATTAGTTGGAGAACTTTTATGGTATTCACACAATAAGTAAAGACAGTCATAAGCATCAATCAATATTATAGAACATTTTAGAACAAATATAAACAATTTATATTATGACAAGTTTTAGCACTACTTATTGATAAAAATTATATATATGAACTCAGTGGCATATCATTCTAAAGATTTGTGTTGGTGTAATTCTGTACTTCATTATTATAATAAATTTGCATTAAAACTGCATTATAATGCTCTAATTGTGAAATTGCCATTATGTTAAGGTTATGAGCATCATAATGCAGTGTTTTATCAAATTATTATCTTTTCTAATGCTTAAATTTCCATGTGTCTTAGAATCATAAAATTAACTGCTAAAGTTAATAAATAATGATAGTCTAAGCAAGCCAGTGGTAAGTCAGAAAAGAATCCAGGTTTCCTGAATTCCTACTGACTCTCTAAAAATTAGAAAAAGTTGGTAACTCTTTCTGTAATTGCAGAGATAAGGTTTTGATATAATTTTGGTAGAATCTGAAAGTGACAAAATAAGATCAAGTGTCAAATGAAAGCTTCAAGATACAAGGATGTAATATAATACTTTTATTCAGGTCCACTGGAAATCTTTTTACTGACTTGAATAAAACTTTAATCAATTCATAAAATGTTCTGGAATTGTGTATGAATAGCTCCATTAGTTAAATAATAATCCTCATAACATCTTCTAGTTTAGAAATTTGCCAAATCAAACCCTAGGTGTCTCCTAAAAAACCCACAGACATTCAGGAGGACTCCATAAGTTATAGACCCCAAATGAAGTGACTCTGTCATCTGCATTTGTAAGAAGATATGAACGGATCTGCCGGGCGATCAGTGCTAGGTTAGTGTAAGAGTATCTGCAAAACATTAGTATTTTGGAAAACAATAGAAGTTTAAAAATGTCATTTTGTTGTGCATTAAAATGAAATTAGGACCTTCCTGAAAAAAATGCTGAAGAAGACAAATGAGGCTAATCCCTTTTTCCCTGTCCGAAGCTTTGCGTAGCTGGCCCAAAAAGAGGATAACAAGCTGAATCAATGGGATTTGAACCTGTCTTTCCCATATCCTTCAGGGCATGCCTGAGCACTCAGCAGCCATCTATTTTGAGGAAAAGAAGGGAGCATTTCTATTTAATTCCCACCCCCCCCACCAAAAAAAAAAACCAAAAAAAAAAAAAAAAAAAAAAAACCAACCTCAGTTCTGAATCTGAGAAGCCTTCTTACTGGAACAAATACTTTCCCACAAAAAGGTTCTGTTTTAACAAGTCAGCGTTTTCGGATACAAACAAATACATTGTGGGAAATTCCCACCAAGCTTTGCTTTGTTGTCCTTCAGAAAAAATCATGTAAGAGAGAATTACTGGAATGGCATTTACAAAGGGATGCACATATTATCCTCTCTAGAGTCCAAGCAGAGTGACATGGTGTTATCTAGGACAAAGACTTTAAGGAATTTAACCTTTCATCTTTAGGGCAGTAGAAATCCCTGATCCTAGAAAATCAGCCAGAGATAAATAAACAACCAAATTCTGTACCATCCACTACAAGCCATGATTTAATCAGTTTGTAGTAAATTTAATGGGAATTGTGCTGAAGCTCGCCAACAGACTCTGGAGGACAGGAACCAAGATGTAGCAACCAAGAGGTTATTGACGTAACGGACCCAACTTTCTTGACCAATGTGTCCTAGAAATGGAAACCGAGGGTGACATCGCTCAAATTGGTGAACAGCTACTTACGTAAGTAGTCTCACTGAATTCAAACCTGTCCTAAAAAGGCACTTGGCAATCTTCTAGCTGCAGCAATGTGAGAAGAAGACAAATAACCAGAGTAAGAACTATGTGCACTCATTGCACCTCCTGGGAACTTCTGAAGAATTTCTGAAGAAGATTCCTCTGTTTCCTTATTCTAAAGAAAACAAGTATCCTTGTCCTGTCCAAATGTTGAAGAGATGAAATGAAGTTTGGCACCTTAGGTTCAGAGCATTAACAATTACTTAGACTTTCACCTCTGCTCAGGTCTGATTTATGGCTTTCATCTTGCACGACACAATTCAAAGCACCATTTGCTAGATCCACGGGAAGAGTCTTCAGGCCAAATCCTTATGGCAACCCACTGCTCCTCTGGCTTTCTGCACCATCAGGAAACATCAGTGAATGCCAAACTTTTGCAACTGCAAAGGAAACAAAGGGAAATGAATATTCCTATCTACCATTACTTTCGTAATTGGTTGTACAGGGAAAAAACAATCTTACCAGGAAATCCTCACAAGTCTGAACCACATCTATAAGCGTTGTTTGCTTGCCAGTTCTTCTGATGAACCACAGGAAATATACTCCAACTCCAGCACAGACTGTTCAGAGGAGAAAAGATCGGCTCATTAGCACAGTCACCTACAGGCAGTAGGCACACACACAGAATGTTCAGCCTTTGGATGGGGTAGCGCAGATGCAACCAAATGGGATTGCCTGACACGACTGGGTTATGTATTCTTATTTATGTTGATCCTATAACCCTGGCTGTGGTTCCTTATCAATGCATGCGTGACCTTGCTAGAGCAGGCTGTTAAATCCCAAGCTCATGTGCATGAGAAACCTGGATAACACAGGTTCCCCTGCATGCAGCTTTCCAAAGAACTGTACTTCTGGCTGGAAGATAAGTAGCTCTTCAGTAAAAACACTAATTGCTGCAGTGATCAGTTAATAGTCATTGAAAGAGGGGTGCAATTGCTGCACAGGACTTCCGAGGCGTAGTAAACCACAATTAAAGCATGCCTTTTTGGAAAAAGATATGATTTTGTCAAAGCTAGCTGTACAACACACCATGAAATGTATTAAAATTAATAATCTGATTCAATAAACTGAACAGTGTATTTAAAACTAAATACATCAGAAATTAAATTTGGTATATTCCACTGGACTGAAGGTTTCTGTTTCTGCCAGCTAAATTCCCTGTCATTAAATGGAGAATTTCACTAGGTTTATCAGTTTCTTGTCTATAAAATGTTTAGTAAATTTATGTATGCCGCACTCATCTGCTTTCAAGTAAAGGCATTAGAAGCTGTCTGATTAAAGGAATTTTTTGTCCTTGTCATTGAAATCCACAGGAAGATTTCTGTTAACTTCATCAAACAAAGGAGGAAACCTTTGTAAAAGTTTCCTTTTGAAACTGATTACCTGTACTGTAAGCTAAGTGTTGCTCTCTAGATCCCACCATGGCACTCTCCTAATCTTGCGAGTTTAGGAATAGCCTGTCAAAATTCTGAAACACCAGGGATTCCTAATCACGAGCAGCTTGTTCCAGCCAGAATCATATTTCCTATGTTGCAGGACAGCAGTGCTTCATTTGCACCTCACAGAAATGGTCTTTTCCTCCCCGATTTCTCAGCTGAATGCAACAGGACACTTCCTCTGGCCCTTAGCAACAGCCCTTAGCAAGGGCTGACGGAGAAGAGCAAGGAGCAAAGCCAGGACTAGCAAAGAACTATTGATTCGTGAATGAAAGAGAACATTTTCTGAAATAAAAATTCAGCTGGTCACAATAACTCTAGGACAAGTCTGAGTTTAGTGGCTGGAAGTAAAAAGGACAGACAACTTAAACTGACATTGATCTCGCTGTCATTCCAAGGGTAATATTTTCATTATGATAAAATGTTCTTTAACAATCTCTCTGGTGAATTGGGCACAAATATGCTTTTCTTCTGCATTGGTCCTGCCTATCTTCCTGTTCCACCTATTTTTATACTATTAAAAAATATTTGTTTAGGCAATGCAAACAAAATTCCCCCCTCTCCCATATGTTTAAGTTCCCTTACCATTTGTGCTATAATGTATTACAAGACCAGCAAGACAGCTGAGACTTTTGTTTCAAATCAGTTTTTTTGTCTCCTTTTCAGTCTTGACTCAGAAAAGCGATCATAAAACTTGCCCAAAATGTTCGTAGGCATGTAGGATGTGGATGCAAGTTCTGCAGCACCCCTTCCCAACAAACACACAGGCAGAGGAGCATGCATGCATACATACAGAAATGCAAACACACGTAGGTGGACAGACAAGTGTGTTGTGTCCAGAGAAATATTTTTGTGTTTGTTAATATGGAATAATTAACACAAAGTTGCATATATATATATATGTAACTTCTTCAGACATTTTTAAACCTTGGTCCCTAAAAGTCAATAGATAAAAAGATGCAATTACAAATAACCCTATGGATTCCCATCTTGCATGAATTTCTGTGGCTTCCTTCTTCGTCAGGCAGTAATTTGTCTCAGTAACATTTTTCATAGCAGGGAAATACTTTGTGTGCCTTTCAACACTGCTCCAACAATATATAGCAGTATTGCATGACAAAATGTACTAGTAGCGGAGAGACAACTATTACTTGTTATTTTAAAGCATCAACAGTGCATTCATGGGCTGCACAAAAGACAGTCTCTCTGACTGAAGTCCTGTAGAGTGCCTGTGAAGATTTACGTGATCTTTTTCTGCAGCTTATGATGTGGCAGAATGACCAGTTTATGGTGTGGGTGGAACTTTGTTCAACACATGAAAATGCCTCCACTCTCCAGATTATGTTCTCCTGTGGTAGGCAGTAATGGTTTCTTGCCTTCCATATGGCCACCATGTGCCAGCAGACACCAAATTGGTATGTGGGTTAAATGTAAAATAACCACAAGAGCTCCCAAGCCAATAATTACAAAGCTCCTTTTGATATGGTTAGTGTATCATTATCTGTACTGTGCAATAATGAAACAGAGCTCTTGTTGTCCCTCTCTTCTCCTTCAGTAGCTGGGGAGCTTAGTGCAAAACTACCACACACAATTGATGTTCATGAAATGCTTTTAGGAACTGTCATAGCAGCAGCAAAAAGCACACCAAGTTCTTAGTTCTAATTAGACATTAGCTTGAATAAAATGCTGTAGGGAAGAAGAAAAATGAAAAAGCCTTATTCTGTGCATTCACTGAAGGCACGTATCTTGCATCCTGCTCTGAGTTGCCCAGTCTCTGGGGTAGATCAGCTGGTCTGGAGAGCTGCTCAGACGTTTAAGAAGGCCCTCTGTCCATTTAAAGCCTAAATTATCCATTTTTAGCACTCAGCACTTGGGCGTACAAGGAACACACGGCTCTGTAAACACTGCTAGTTTCCCACCTCTATCCAGGTGCAGTTCAAGGCTTGGATGTGAGGTATTTTATGATTTCGGCCTTGCCACAAGTTTTTCAAAAGCTAGTCCTTGTGCTTTTACCCGACAGCTGAGATAAGCTGGGATTCAGAAGCTAATGCCTTCTGGATAAGCCTAGCTAAAGGCTTAGGACAGGTTGCTCTCAATAAAGTGCTCATGGCTACTGCTTTTCTTTGATGCACTAGATCCCAATGATCCCAAGCTTTTTGCAAGGGTTTTTTACAGATTTGAGATTTTTAGAAGGTGAATTTACTGGGAGGGGTTTGTTGAACAGAGAGTGCTTACACTGGCTTTTCTCTTAGACTTGGTAAATTAGGATTATTACTGGTCATGGTATTTTGTGTGTGATTATGACTGCCCTGCTGTGTTAAATGAAAACAAATAGGACTTCTCACTCATTTGTCTTCTGAACACGCAGTTCGGAACATTCTAGCTATCTGATCCAGGATGGGCTTCCTACTCATCTTTTTGCAACATCTATAAAGTAATAGATCAGCACAAATCTGTCTTTATCTGAAAATACACAAACATGCCCAATAATCAGGAATAGAGAAGCTGGTACACATATAAAATCCAGTTAGAAAGTAACTCACACAAAAATGATTTTCAGTTTTGTCACCCATTTATCATTTGTAACAACTGACTGTTTCTGATGAGCTTTTATCATCTTCTTCCTTACAGTGGATGGAGTACGTTATTATTGCAGTGTATTCATTATACACTAGTAGTCTGTCTAACGTACACAAAGAAAAGGTATGTGTATATATAAATGTGTACAGGGGCAGGGCTCTAAGGGGTCTGTTGTTAATGCTCTGTAACGGGTCATCAGTGTTTCACTTGGTTTTGTGTTACTTTCTGGTGGAAGACTTACACCTGAGGGAAGTGAAAGACGTCTCAGTGGCAGCTTCTCCAGCTGTGATTTCCCACCTAGGCTGCTCTGTACAACCAACAGTGTGGCACCTCATTGAGAACCATGTCACATGTGAAGACAGGCTGCAGCTCCTTCTCAGGTTTTGTATGAACAATTCCAGCTCGGCTTTGATCTTTATTAAGACTGTCAGGGATCCCTTGCACAAAAAAATCTTTCTGATTTATGCTGGTAATTTGCACTGAATTACCACTGTGTTTGTAACTAAAATGCTGGCCATATTATTTCTATATATTTTTTTTTCCCCAATGTGCTATAAACTAGTCACTGGTTTCCTGATGCAGACAGCTCCCATGGGTATCAAACACCCTCTAAGTACTAGATTTTTGCACTGGCTCTCTGATTTGGCTGACAGACATGCAAAATCACACACTGGCAAACTGCTCCAAACCAGGTTGGCAGAGATTGAAAGCTGTTACTATCTGGAGTCTGTCCAGAGATAGATGGGATTACAGTAAATTTGGAGTCTCAGTGAAGTTCCTGGCTGACCAGTATCTACATCACAAAGCCACCACTATACACTTCGCTTGGCAGTAATTAGTACTTTGTTAACCATCTCCATAGGGAAACTGTTAGCAAAAAGCACAGGAAAGACCAGAAAGAGAATAATAGGGCAAGCAGTTTAATATCTGGAGTAGCTATGTGCAAATTTAAGTAATATGTTGAATAAATAGGAAAACTGAAAGTCTTCATATGCACAAACCCATGATATAATAGGTGCCATGAAGTCCTGATGGAACACATCAGGGAACTGGAATGGGGAAGCAGTTACAGCCTTTTTCCAGAACAGCCAGGACAAGGCATTTAAACATGTATACTTGCTATCCACTTCAGAGAGAGATAAGAAGCTGGCTTCTTGACTGCTTTTGGGTAGAAATGAGCAAAGAAAAGAGCAAGATGGATGTCTTGTTGGAGGTCTTTCAGAGAAAACTATATTATGAGAAAGAAGAAATATGTGAGGCTCTTTGCTTGAGCAACTCACAGGGATGTTCAAGAGCCAGCCTCACCCCTACAAGGCACTTCAAATAGCATAATATCTACTGAAAAGCAATAGATGAGGACACAGGTAGTTGTCAGGGTCATGGAATATACAGAGGGCAGGTTTCTTCTTAGGAGAGGGGGTGAGGAGGAAGGATATTTGGGGATGTATCTAAACTGGATTTGATTAGGCTAATAATGAGGGGATTCTTGAGAAGGTGGAAGGTAGTCTTGGTGAAAGCAAGTATGAAATGACAGACCACTATTAAAGGTGAACCAGGAAAGAACAGGTTTCTAAAAGTTTGCAAGCTGGGGTGGGAGCCTCTTGAGAAGGTAATTGAAAGGATAAAAGAGTAGGGGACCATGGCCAGATACTGAAAAAAACCCCCATACTGAAGGTTCTACAATAAGGTGTTCAAATACAAAGGGAAGAGAAAGCACAATTGCAGGTTGATGTGGTGCTCTAAGGCATTCTTTAGGCACCTGGAAATCAAAGCCTTATAGAAGTCCTGGAAAAACCAGGACACCTCTCTATGACTGCCTATATAATATAGAAGGATAAAGCAAAACATTTGGGCACACCAGGAGTTACAAGTAGCAGGAGGCAACCAGAAAATGTTACCAGAACATAAGATGACAAAGGAAGTATATAACAAAGGGAACAAATAACAGAACACAAAAGAGGCCAAAACGTTAAAAGCCTTTGTTGTTTCAGTCTTCAGTAAAGAAGTTAGTTGTGACCAATACTTAATAAAATTAGTTTGAACAAAATAATAGGAGGCAGGCCAGAGCAGAGAGAGAACAGTTAGAAATATTTACCTAAATCAGTGATATTCAAGGCCTGACCACATTCCCCCAGAAGTACTGGAGGAACTAGTAACAGTAATGTCTGAGCCTTTAGCAGTTGCCTGGGAGTCCATACAGGGTGAACCTGAGGGATAAGGGGGATGTGGACCTGAGGGACAAGAGGGGAATAAACATGATGTAATAAATACATCTAACACCTGTCTGTTGAAAAGGAATAATGAGATATAGGGCAGTCAGCCTACCTTTGACACCAAGAAAGACTCCAACAAGTCAGTATACTTGCAAGCATTTGGAGGATAAGGTGTCAAAAAGTAAAACCAAATCGCACCAAATCAGATTGATTTCCTTCTTTCCCCAGATAACTCTCATTCATAGCATTCCATAGGCTGTATCTTTATTTTAGCATTATTTTACCCTTTGTGGCATTCTTATGAACAAGTTGAAGACTAACTGAAGATGTTATCTGGTTAAGTGCCAGAAAAATTGGTATCTAAAAGAGTGCACACAAAAAATTGCAGACACTCAGTTATGACACACACAGTGGTTATTTTAAATGGGATCCCATTGGCAGATCTTGTCTATCTGGTATCTGCTTGATACGAGTGATATGGGTGGTGGAACAGAGAACAAACCTATAAAATTTGCAGGTGACAGTGAGGAATGGGGAGGGGAGAGCTTCCAGGTGCTTTGGAAACCAGGATCTGAATTCAAAGTGCTCTTCACTCTGAATGAAGCATGAGATGGAGTTCAGTAAAAACATACCTAAAGCATTAACACTTGGGAAGGGGAAATCAACCGAACATTTACACAATAGGAAACAAATGCATTATTTTTGGGAGTACTGCAGGAAAAAAAGAAAGGAACTCAAAGTTATGGTGGATTTCAAAATCAATGAATTAATAACATGGTGCTGTTGCAAAAAATGCTAGTCTTACCTTGGAAATATATTCAGAGCAAGACCATGTATAAGAAGTGGGAGTTAGGAAATCATAGCAAAAGTCCTGTTTCTAGGTCCGGGCACACTTGAAAAAATAGGCAAACTAGAGAGAATCCAGAAAGAATTGACAAATTTGATAAGAATATATGAAGAAATGTAGCAGAGACTGCCTTCTTCTAGAGAGAGGAATGACAAGGGGCACGACTGCAAGCTGCCAGTACATAAGCTTGTCACAAAGAAGGAGGGGAACTGTTTTGTAAGACATAAAGAAAGGAGTTTCATTGGCAGCAAAGGGGATTCAGATCTGATAGTGAGGACAAAATTCTAGCTCTGGAGCCACTTGAGCAAACTCCTTAGAAAAGGCTATGGAGTCCTCCCTCCCTGGAAAAGGACTGTATTTTGAACACATACAGCAGCAAAAAGTCTACAATAAAACAATATAACATAAAATAAATTTTCTTTCAGAACCAGGCATCCCAGGCTCCTTTCCCCTGACAAATTGAAGGATTACTGGTAGCCTGCTTCACATGTTTACACAGCACTATAATTATCATTACCTACAGACACGTTGGGTTCTGATTTGTCCTCCACTGAATGATTGGTATCCTAGTAACAATTTCTTTGATTTTTTTTCTATCAGATATTTTTATCTTTGCATCATTTGTCAAACTGCACACAGTAGCAAAGGCTGAGGACCTTTCATGCTGTGTAAGGTCTATGTCCTATCATGACAGATAGCCTTTGTGGTGCTCATCAGAAGCTCTTGGATGATACAACTTGTTGTGCCAGTTCAGAGCAGTCATTTCATCCGGTTTTCCTTCTCTGCAGTGGCTGTTGCCTTCACAGTATGCTCTTAATGAGCAAAGAAATCAGAGAACAAGAAAGATTGCTTCAAATCAATTTTGCTCCCTCTCCCTGTACTCAATACAGTTTGGCCAGACCAAACTACGTGAGTCTTAATTAGAAAATTATCACTAGGCAAAGGACATGATGATTTCTTCCCATACATACATCCGCTGTAATCCAGCAAAAGCCACTATTTCCAAGGTCCATGACTTCCTAAAGCCACCTCTCTCTTCAGGAAAGAAAAGCACTAACCCTGAAGTATCCCTATATCCCCCCTGTATCCTACTTTGTAGGGATTTTTATGTTAAGAATTTGCTTCTGGAGCTTTATCTTGGGAGGTTGTCACCAGGGCTGTCACATGTCCTTCTTTGATAGAGGCCAGTGATTGTACTAGCCTCCGTTATAATTTCGTTGTAGTGACTGATACCTTCTCTATTAATACAACTCTCCTAATGGGAGTTAAGGTCAGATGAAATCTCTCCCTGACTGAAGGGGAAGGAGGCTGCATGAGTGCAGGAATTACTGGAATGTGAGGTGATGGACAAGATTTAATAGACGAGACAGGGTGCAGGATGAGTTGAAATGCTCAAGCTCTTAGTTTTGCTGTGTTTTCCAGCTCCTACTTCTCTTTTGAGAGGCTGGAGTTTTTTTCTCCCCCCAAAACACCCTGCTACCTCCAATTTTTGTCTGAGTCATAACATTACTGCATGGCTAAGGAAATCAAACAGGGAGGTCTGCAGGCTGGACATTGAACACAAGCGTCTTCGAAAAGGAGTGGAACAAGTTTTTTGTCATTGGTAGCTGACCATGGACCCTTGCCCTCACCTGCAGTTTCTCCTTGTCTTTATGTTCTTTTATCATTTCCTAGAGAAGGGCTTATTGCTTCAACACCCGATCTGCTTCCCTGTTACTTCTCCCAGGGGTGAGTAGACAAATTCAGGATCTTCACTGACTGCCATGAATGAAGAGACTAGTACAAACCGTCATCTTTGTCCTTCCTTGCTTACAACCTGTGCTCTCTGTGATGGCACTGTTAACCCATCCTGAGCTCCTCCTCAATGTCTTATATCTGGTTTTGATTAGTACAGAATCTCCAGGATTAAATTCTTCCCATACCCTGGCTAGAGGCTTATGAATCCTGAGTGAGAGCTGCTGTCAGATAGAGTATATCAGATGGGTATGATGAGGAGCCAGATGACTGCGTCATTAAAAGCACACGTTTTCTAGGTTATAGGTAGAGCTAGTTTCTGCCTATGGAAGCACCTTAAATATACTCTTATCATAGATGATTTGAAAAGATGTTTAGGGCCAACACTATTAACACATGTATAAATTAAAACCTATCACAAGAATGTCTAACCACAAACATGGTTGCCCAAAATATCTAGACAATTCTTCTTTTCTGTGGATAATATCAAAACAGAGAAATCAAAATTTGATGGAAAAGACACAAGTTTCAGTTGTGAATGCTGCCACATTTCAGAGATCTCATATTTATTGCTTGACAATGTATCGCGAGTAAGACACTGAAAGTAAACTGTCCAGACTTTTCCAGGAGTCATCTCTGTTGTGCTGTCTCTCAGATTTTCTGCCATTTCATATGGCAGCTTGTTAACAGAGATTGAGCATTGGCACTTGCATCACCTCCACTTTAATTGTAATCTTTTTTAGTATGGGACCAGATCAGTATGAGTGCAAGAAAAACACCAAGAAAAGACTTAAAAGAAATGGAAGCTATCCAGATGGCAAAGAAAGATACAATGATGGGGAAAAAATAATCCTATCCTGCCCACATTAGGTCTTAGAAACTTGCCACTTCAGCAGTAACTTCTGAGTAGTTCGATCATCGTCAGTGTCATCATTATTCGTCTGTGATAAAACCATGGCAAATGATTGCAGTACCAGAAGAAAGATGCCATTAAACTCAGTAGTCTTGCTGTGCACTTGTTTAGCTATTGTACACAAAAGATAAGATAGTCCCTGCTCAAAAAGCTGTGTTTCTTTCAGAGCAGACCCCTAAAACTAGGACAGTGCAGGGGACTGGGTCACCTGTTAATGTGCTCCACAGGTGGGACCATGCGCGTGGTGCTTAGAAACATCCAGTCTCAGAGCTGATACGTCCAAGTGCAGATGCAGTTGTGCTAGCATCCACTATCACTTTGCTGGATGAGATAAGGGGGTAAGGAAAACAAAGCAAAACAGAAGCTATAAAATCAACTTGATAGAGTCCTTGAGAACCCCTACCTCTACTGTGGTCAAAAAAGAAAAGAAAGTAGATAACCTTGTCTCAACAAAGTTGGAGTGTGGTTATAGGGCTGCTGTGGTGCAGGAAAATGACTTGTTCGTATAAATGTGCTGCGCCAGGTTATTATGCTTAGTTAATTTATCTTATACATTGTCGTAGGTAAAGACACTTGCTTATTTATTTTTTGTTTTGTTGTGGGGTTTTTGTATCAGAAAGTGGCAATCCGCTTTATCAAACTGTAGAATATGAAAACCAGATGCCTTACATATTCTTTTGACTGTTATGTGTTTCCCTGCACTTAAACATTATCATTTTTCTTTAATCAAGACAAAAGCATTTCCTAATCTTACTTTTGGCCCCTAAACAAAGAAAAACAAAGTTTGGCTCAGACAATGGGGGATTTATCAATTGTTAGAGCCATATAATCAATAATTTTCAAAGGGAAGATGTTGATATCTGGACAGTTGCCGAGCACCACTCTGGGAAGGAGGAAGTTTGTAGGCAATCTTTGAGGGGTGGAGTGCACATCTGTCTTTGTGCTAAGGATAACTGGTGAACAATGATTAAATCCAGTACTTCTATTTTGTCATTAGTATTTAAAAGCAAAGCAAAACAAAAGTCTGCTCAGGGTGAAATTCTGCCTCTTATCATGCCAGTGATGAAACTCCCATAAGCTTTATTTGGATCAGGGCTTCACCCATGTATCATGTGTATCACAAGAATGAATTGCCTCTTAATCTGTTGTTTCCTGCAAGCTGCTTAGACAAAAGGGCTTTATTCCTTTGACATGTCTTCTTAACATAGGGAATATCAGAGGCTGAAACTTGCAATAGGGAAATGAAAACAGGAGAGAAACTTGACTTCCGATTAGATGTAAGAAGAGTCACAGTTTTGTGGCAATGAAATAATCCTACTGAATGGAGATATTGCTGATGCCTGTGTGTCTTTGTTTCAACAGAAGAAGAAGCTGAAAAAGAGCAAAGAAGCATTGATAAGTTGCCCAAGCAATGTCCACTTCAAGTTCAACTGTTGGTCATGGAACACTGATCCCTATTATCTCTAGTACTCAGAAAGCAAATGTACTTAGCAGTCTGATGCAAGTTTTGCTTTGATTGAGTTACACCAGAAGCCTAGTACCTGCAAAGCTGTGGCCAAGATAGAAACCAAAGGTGCAAAAATATATCATGTTCCCAGTTCTTCTGTAACTGTGCAGTGTAATCTGATCACAGGAGAATGAATATTTTTACATGACATGGCATCATGAGAGAAGGATATAATTTAAGCTGCGTAACAGAGGCATTCCCTGTCAGTAAATGGCTATGTGCATTTTTGCCTGGGCACCACCAAGGGAGAGACGTGCCCATCTAAAAAAGAACCTAAAAGGGGTAATGGGGTCAGGCAAACTTCAACTCCCAGAAAAATCTTGGAACTATTTATAGGCATCTAGAGTAAACAGTGAAATAAGTAATAGCTGCTACTGATTTGTTAAGGACAAAATAAACCAAAGCAATTGAATGTTTTGGTAGGTAGTAGACCATGTGAATAGGGAGAAGGAATAGCTGCCATATGTCATGACTTCAGTAAAAAAATTGACACTCTAAATGATCAAGCCAAGTTAATATAAAGAAATGAACCTACCAAAGGGTAGAATCATAGAATCATAGAATAGTTAGGGTTGGAAAGGACCTCAAGATCATCTAGTTCCAACCCCCCTGCCATGGGCAGGGACACCTCACACTAAACCATGTCACCCAAGGCTTCATCCAACCTGGCCTTGAACACTGCCAGGAATGGAGCACTCACAACCTCCCTGGTCAACCCATTCCAGTGCCTCACCACCCTAACAGGAAAGAATTTCCTCCTTATATCCAATCTAAACTTCCCCTGTTTAAGTTTTAACCCGTTACCTGTCCTGTCACTACAGTCCCTGATGAAGAGTCCCTCCCCAGCATCCCTATAGGCCCCCTTCAGATACTGGAAGGCTGCTATGAGGTCTCCACGCAGCCTTCTCTTCTCCAGGCTGAACAGCCCCAACTTCCTCAACCTATCTTCATACGGGAGGTGCTCCAGTCCCTGATCATCCTCGTGGCCCTCCCCTGGACTTGTTCCAACAGTTCCATGTCCTTTTTATGTTGAGAACACCAGAACTGCACACAATACTCCAGGTAGGGACACAATTAGCCATAAAACTATTGAGGAAGTGTTTGTTAGGTATTCAAAGGTTCTGTCTGAAGGTACTTTTCATCATTTTTATTTGTAAGGTGGGAGAATGTGCATGCGTTAATATTGCAGATGCGAACCTGGAAGGTTGGAAGGAAAAGAACTGAACAGGATCTTGGCAAATTGAAGGAATGATCTAGAAATAAGATGCAATCAAATAAAAAGATTTTACTGTTAGGGGACGGTGATTAACTGCACAAGGAAAGAATAAGGGGTAACTGGGTCAGGAAGAGTTTTGCAGAAAAGGAACTGGGGCTTGTTGCAGATCACAAATTGAATAAGAGTCAACGTGCTCACACTGTTACGAAAAAGCAAATATCACCATGGAATGGATGAAGAGAATTATTCTCTGTAGGACATTTGAAGTAATCTTCCGTTCTACTCAGCATTAATAAAACCTCAGCTGGAGGCCTGTGTCCAGTTTCAGGAAATTAATCTTCAAAAATTGGTATAGACCAATAAGGAAGAGTTTGGTTTAAGGGTCCTAGAATTGGGGATGCTTCATCTAGAGGAAAGAAAAATTAGGAACAAGATAAGTCTTGACGTATTTTACAAAAGACTACAGAAAGATGATCTATTTCCCATTTAGGACAGAGCAAAGAATAAGCAAAGGGTTAAAATGAAGGAAGAATTAAGCTAAACATTAGAAAAACACTTTTCCTGACTTCAAGTCTAGCTAAGTACTGATCTCTACCGCTGGAAGCCTTTTAGTACTCAGTTATTCAAACCACTGTGGCATAGGTACATTAGATGCTCTTTTTGAACACAGTTAAGAACTAGGTTATTTTCACAGGTCCCTACAAGCCTCATTGCCTGTGGTGCTGTGTTCGTTTGGAAAGGCCCAAGTTGTTGAGGTCATATATATTATCAATAAATTGTACCAAAATTCAAATATTTTATACCCATATGAAAACTGTGTGTTCCACATCTGTTTCTGTAATAGCTGCTGTAATAAATTTTACCTTCTAGTTAAGTGATGGCAAACATTTCCCCTTGCCACACAAAGTAGCATTTTGTCATTATTATTTTCCAAGGCTCCATTTAGGGTGGTATTTTCTGAAACAGGCTCACTTTCTAACACCTGCAGATGCATTCATTTTTCTAATGATTTTGAAGAAATGCCATTGAAACCCATTTAGTTTTGGCATGACAGAAAAAGCTAGAGAGCTTTGCTTGCTACTTTAAGAAGGCAGTGATTCATTTTCTGAGGATAAATATACCAGTAATACCGTAGTAGGCAGTAGAGAGAAGAACCTTTTGATTATCTAAGCCATCTCTTGCTAAGGCAGGGCTGTTTTTTACTGAGCATTTCATAGCAGTTTTTAATGATCGCTACATATAATGGTTGCATATGGCTGGAGGGTAACATTAGCTTGACACGCAGGGTGATATGAGCAGCCCTTTTATGTTTTATGGGTGCCTGTCATGCTGTTACTCTTATATAGTTCTTTGAACACAGTATATAAAGTACATATGCCAAGAAGAATCTATGTAGTCATTCCAAAAGAGCAAAGGGAAGGGCAGGAAGGAAATACCTGCCCGTTAGATACATCAGATGAAAATCACTTCATTAATAGCGTGTTCAAAGGCTAAAGGGGAAGGATGTTTGCAGCCAGCTATCTCCGAACTCTTAAAAAGCAACTCATACAAATGCATCAGCATAATTGGAAGTGGGGATCCTTCTCTGCCAGCACTCCAGATGATGGGTCTGTCTCGTTTCCCACATCAGTTTCTGAGGCAGGTCTGTCCAGAGCTAATCCTGATTTGCCTCAGTGGGGAGGAAGAATCCCGATTTGCCTCACTGGGACCATTCTTCTCTTTTAGCTCTTGAAGACCTAGTGATTGTGTATCAGCACCTAGGAGCTACTCAGAAATGTGAGAGTGTAAGGTCCTATCAGCCGTTGGTTTGTTTCATGTTTCACAACTTGCAATGGAAGAAAAGGAGCACTTTACAGCACAAGAGACATTTTTCTTTATGTATCTGTACACACAGATGCTGGGCCGTTTTCAGCCCATTACAGCTGTCTAACACAGTCACCACCACTGCGGTGGCAGCCGAGTTCAAGGGAGCAATGAATGATGCAGCCTCCAGGTACTCCTGCCAGACTTGGCTTCTCTGCCCAGGCTGGCTGAACATCATCCTGCGTTGCCTTTTGCCAGGTTACAAGCACCAGCCTACCTGATGTGCTTTCTACGAGAGCTACAGGTTCTTCCTGCTGTGACGGCAGTGAGCAATGACATGGGTGTCACACAGCAGCAGCTGCAGCCTGGGCAGCTCCCTTCGCCACTGCCACTTGCTACACCTTGTCTTGTGCTACACCTTCCCCACAGCACTACTACTGCCTCTGAAACTGAACTGGGGAACTCCGCTGGGTTAAAAATAACCTTTTCTTTTGCTGAGTTATTTTTAGCTTGGATGAGTTCCCCGATCCAGGTCACCACATAGCTGCACAAATAGCCATGCCAGGATGTGCCAGGGTAATTGTGGGATGGAAATAAATGGCTGGAGGATGGAGGGAGGGAGAAAGTCTGATTGTGGGGAGAAGCAACTAAGAGCCTTCTCAGAGCTTCTGAGCAGGCTCGGTGTGGTTCCTTAGCCAGGATCTTTCTGGCCAGAGTGGGGACAGGAAGGCCAGCATTCAAGGTGCAGCATTTTGTATTACTGGTTTGTGTCTTGGAAAAGCTGGATGTCATTGTCTCTAAAGCCATCACGAAGTTGAACAAAGTACCTTGTCACTGGCTTTATCAGCTGCCTTGCTTATGTGGTGCGTATAGGCTTCACAGAGAGCTGGTTATATGCCAGTTTACAGTATGATATCGTGAACTTTACAGAGTATGGTTATAACTTGTATCGTCTGTAGTATCTAATATCAGCTGCTAGAAGTTGCAATTCATGTTTAAGTGCATAAAGTAAACAGTGTAGATTAGGTGAAAATGGAATCATCCCACAGGCTGGTTAAGTATGAGCGGACCACAGGAGAGCTCACTCTTCAGGTTTTCAGGCTGAAACAAGGCTGCTATGGCTGGTTGCCTGGATAGTCCAGAGCAGGGCTTGTGAACCAGCCCAGATGGCAAATGGAAGATTATGAGACTGTGTTAGTAATAAATAAGAATCAGGAAGTATGATGCAAAGTAAAGGAGGGAGAGAGACAGAGGAAAGTCAGCTGCTTCTGCATGCATGGGAGTTAGTGCAAGCCAGGTCATCAGCCCTCAAAGCTGGTAGAGCAGCAGAGAAACCACTGCCCGGAAGACAAGAGACCAAGCCAAAACACAGCAGCAGGAGGAGTGCCTTGTTCCCAGCCAGCCTTCCTCAGACCCAAGAGTAGCCCTTGGAAATCAGAGTGCTGCGGGAAGGCACCAGCCCCAGTCCTGACAGCAGAGATACCTCGAGACTTCCAAGTAAGCCGGAATAAGCAACTGCCACGATATCCGGTTATTACACTTCAGCTGGAATCGCGCTTCATGCCTAATCTACCTACAGCCTTTTGTTTCTAATCTAATAACCAAAACTCTTACATGAATTCCTGCTGAATAAACTATTGCCACTTTCTGCTATTAAGGCTGTCTGGTGCTGCAAAGTGAGACAAAACAAAGGTGCTGCTATAGAAGTACCAGAGTGAAATAAAGTGATGATACCGCAAGAAGACTGCATCCCAAGGCACGTTCATGGCCAGGCACTTCTCACGGCATGCTGTGTTTTGGAAAGAAGTTCCTGCTGCCAAGCATATCCTTTGCCCCACCCCATTTCTTTCTACTGAAGAAAACTTAAATACCATCCATAATTGCAGGCAAATCCCCAAACTTTCAAGAAGAAAAGTCTGAAAAATATGACCCAAACAGAAACTGGAAATTGGAACATTTTTTTTGGATGAGGTCTTACTGGAAACTTGCCTTTTTAGAAATGGGTTTGTGGCAGCAATGTAAATAAACCTTGTAAATTCCTCACCTTTCTGAAAGGTGGCTAGTAGGGAAGCGATAAATTTTCTGTTTATTATGTATTTTAAAGCAAGATTTTAAAAGTTTAACTTCTCAGTTTAAACTGTGTTTCCAGGTGCTCATAAGGAAGCTTCATCTGAACCCTTAAATAGGATTTGGAGGCATAGGAGGTATCCTTCAGCCAGGTCTCAGAAGCCCACAGTAATGCATCTCTCAGAGTCTCACTGCTCAAGGGTGGCAGAATGAACCCTTAGCAACCTCAGCCGTGTTCCCGACTTCTGCTCCAGAAGCTGTTCCAGCATATCAGGAGGCTGTGATCAGCACGATGGCAGTTGACACAGTGGGGACCATATTGCTAATCTCCCCATTTTGCAGCATACATGTGTTCTGCGAAGCATTTTCTGCTCTGAATCAGGATGTTTGGGACTTCAGATCAAATGTTCTTACTGAGAGAGTCAGCCAACTAATCTCCATGCCAGGAAATGAAGCCATCTGATGTCCCGAGGTGAAGCTATGGGAGGGTGTATGAGTCCAGAACAACTTGAAATCTGTTTTCTAAATAAATCCTCATTGGTTCAGAGTCTTTGAGCAGCACGGGTAGAACATGTTCTACCACAATCAGTATTGCCTTCTCTTTATTTCCAGGCCTTGTCCAGGGGACAAATGCAGAATCTGCTATTTACTGGTATGATTTTACAGAAATTCATCTTTCTAAAGCGGTTTACAAAAAGTCCTGAATGCATCTGAAGGCAAGAGAATAACATTTTATACTGGCAAGTTGCAGTTTGCTGTTCTGTCTGTGGATCCTGTGCATTGCAATACCGGAAATAAAGATCCTGAGAACGGAGAGAAGCTCTGTACTGATTGTTTGGCTCTAAGGACAAACTGCTGTTGGCAATGGCATTAACCTCAAACAAATGAAAACTCTCAGCTACATAAGTCTGTTACCATTTTATTTGTCTTGCGAGCACAATAGGTCTCTATCCTCCAATCTTTTAGGGAATGAGGGAAGTTCAAAACCCCTCTCCTCTGAATTTTGAAGACATTTCTACTGCCTTGAAGCTCGCTTCTGAAAAGAGTACCTCTGTAAGATAAGGACGTGCTGGCACAGACAACTTGTGCTTCCCAAAAACTATACAATTTCCAAATGGAGAGGTGCGAAGGGAATATTTATAGGACTTTGTGTGTGAATGTGAGGTGTCAGTAAAATTTGATACAAAGCTGTCTCTCCCTTTGATGAAGGGAGCTTTTCTTTTATGAAGTCTCTAAGCTGTTTCCCAAATGATTCAAGCAGTATGTACCAGGACCAGGAAGACTACTGAGGCCGTTGCTTATAATGGTTTTATTTAGAAGCAAGCCATCATTAAGCTACTTCTGATTTAACTGCAGCCACTGAAAACTTCAGTTTCTCATCTAAGTCTATCATCGAGGATCCTGGTTATTGTCCAGAGGTACTTATATTCCTCCACTGGCTGCAGAAGGCCCCATATGATTATCTTAGTGTGAAGACACATAACATGAGTTGATAAATCTGATCATGGCTGGTGCCAAAAGAGAAAGAAGATCCTGATCCCTATTCTCAGTTCTGCTGCTGACTCCAGTTTCCACGTCAGCTTACCTTGTGCCTGCTCTGGCATCCAGCAGACTCCTCCGTAGTCCTGCTCAACTCAGGAGGCCAGGAGAAAACTAAAGGCATCAGAAAGCTGTTCACAGCTCTCTGCAAGGTTCATGAGCTGCACTGGTCCAGTGGAGAGCCCAGTGAGTTGCAGAGCCAGTTCTGTGACAACACCATGATGAGATGATAAAGATACCTAAGAGCAGTGAGGTCACCTGCTTCTGGTATTTCATAGGAAGCTTGGACAATTTTGGAGGAATTTGGACAATTTAAAAAAGTAGGATGTAGATACCACATCATGTGGAGATGCTTGGAGTCCAATAAGGAATTTTTGTGCACAGGAGCCAATTGACCAGGATAAAGACGCTGAGGAAAGATGCTGCATTCCCAAGCCACATTTCTGTCAGTTTGTATAAGGGCTCAGAGGGCAGTGGGTTTGCATACATGGCTTGCACTTGCACGGAGACCAAAAGAGCTAACTGTGAACAAAGCTGAGTACATACTAGGGACTTCTGGTGATACCAAAATACTGTCTTTGCAACTAAGAGATCCAGTTAAGGTACCAATGAAACAGCAAATCTTCTGCTAATCGGACTATCTCCACTACCAAAGCCAAACCTGCAGGACAGGGGGAAAAGGCACCTCAGGAACGAGGGGCACCAAAGTGAAGCCAGGTCACCTCTGCCTCACTCCATACACAGCTCATGGGATTGTGTTCAGTGCCTGCGTGAGTGCCAGTAGCACCATTCTGGGGCCTTAAACCATCTTTATTTGGAGAAACTGGGAGGATTTATGGACTCTATTGTATGTGGAAAGAAAGACCTCTGTCTTTTTCGCCTTTGAGGTTTACACTCTTTCTTCCCCTTATCACTAGAAGTTTTGCCAGAGTAGAGAATGAATTTCACCACCAAAACACTAGACAGCTGTGTAAAAGAAGAAGGATTTTTCCAAGGAGGAAGCTCAAATGTTTCTGCCCAAGGCAATTCAGGATCAAAAGGAGGACACATTGATTTCTCAAATAAAAGCATTTTCAGATGAGAGTCCCTTACTCTTTGGAGTTTTTTAGAAAATGCTTTGCAGATGGCACATCTCTCCTCAGTGTGACTTCTCCTTCCAGACACAGTTCAGAGGCAATGCAGCTTGAAGATTTATGTTCCAGCTTAGTAAATGAATATATTACAGTGACTACCTCCTAGGTAAATAACAGCAGTTTCCTTATGAAACGATCAAAGGAAGTGCTAACAAAACCCTGCCACTGGCACAATACAAAGTACCCATTTATCAACTATCTGCAATTATTTACACAAGAAGGTCCCGCAGAGCCCAAGGAGGCACACGGTGCCAGCTCTGATGCATGGCCACATAGACCTGGAGCGGAGGGGCAGTGAGAGAAGCACAACCTCTGTGTCCTGTGGACACAAATCTACATGCGGGTGTTGGTGCTGTTCTGGGGATGCTGCTCAATGAAAAGGTCTGTTTCAAGTGCACTACTCCATACAGATCAATAGAAAAATGTGCGGATTTGGCAAAACATACAGAGAAGCACACCTTCCAGAAATTCAGGCAAAATCTCTACATCCGAACTACAGCTTCCAGATGTATCTCAGAGCACCTAAAATTTATTACTAAGATGAAAATCATATTCCTTTACTGAGCTCTGTCCTGTCTTTTCCGGCTGTGTTCTTGCCATGATTTATGTACAGAACTTGTGCTCAGTTTAATGAGTGAATTCTATGTATGAGAAAAGATGAGATACACAATTCTTGAAGTTAACCATGATCAAGTCCTGTCTAGTGTAAAACTAAGTTTGTTTTAATAAGAGCTGTTAAATGATAATAAATTGTGTCAAAGTTATGTTTGCCATAACAACTATCTTATGAAAAGCACTTTGCAATTTTCATTATTTGTGCATGCTTATTAAATGAATACAAATAACACGCACAAACACATAGCAGTGGTTGGGGCAGTTCAGTAAATGGCAGTGTGGCATAAGGAGACATTTAACAGCAATAAGTTGTAGACGGCATGACTTGAAGTGTGCCTCATCTCATTTTGGGATGCTAGCTCAGTAGTAATGCAACAGGAAGAGGGCTGCCTGCTGAACCAGCAAGGTTCAGCCTGCTGAAAAAGCCTGCTGAAGCAGCAAGGTCTTCTCTGCATAGAAATGAGGGGTTTCACTCTAGGTCTTCTCTCAAAATGCTAACTTCCTATTGTGCATTTCTGTGAAACAAGGTCACAGTCTCGAGGGCTGTATGACATTCATGTGTACACACTTCAGACTGCTCCAGCAGGAGTACATGCCAGTGCTTTGGGGAAAGGATGTGGTTTTCATTTCAGTGTGAAAACCCTTATCAATGCGCTAACATGTGTGGAGCCTCAGGAGACTGTTTGGCAGGAGAATTATATAGGAAAAGGTACAGTACAGCCTCATGAGAAAGGGAATCTATGGCAGGTGGGTTAAATACAAATATCTGAACAGTACATTGCTATATAATTAAAAAACCCTCTAATAGTACTGTCTTGGTGCACAGAAGTGGTAAGGACCCAATTCCAAGCCTAGTGCAGTTAATAGCAAGGTGCCCACCGAGTTAATGAATTCTGAATCAAGAACACTTTTGGAATGAAAGAGGGGCTGTAACTGGATAAGCCAGAAAAAAATGTGTTGGCAGAAAATTCTTTTCACCATCAGTAATGAATTTGTTGACAGATATTGTGTAGAACTGCACATGGACATTGCCTGTACACGAATGATTTAACCAAAAAATTACAACATACACCCTTTCAGAAGACTATAAGATGAAAATAAACACCATGGTGAGAACAAAGCATCGCTGAGCTCCACAATTCCTCATGTTTCAAAGGAGACTTACACTAAGAAAATTTACAGCTGAAAATTTCATGGCTATGCTCTCATAAATTTAGCCTTAACCAAGAATAACAAAAGCGCTGTTGTACCTAGAAAAACAGCTTTAAGTAGCAAAGCAAAATAATTACCGGGCTAGTTTCTCCACCATGTAAGGCAGTTGCAAAGATTCAAAGACAGGCTAATTCTGCAGGCTGGATTTCTTATTTTCATTTAAACTGCAGCAACCAACGAAAGGGGAGGGTTTCAGCAAAGGAGAAAATAATTCGAGATTATACTTGTGAAAACTATTTGAAATTTACAGAAAGAAGTAGTTCTGAAAAATTACCTAGGGGTTGTAACTGTACACGGTTGTTCTTATAGGAGCTCGCAGTTGGGAAGCGGCCGGCCTAACCTGTTTCTCCTGAATGCAAATTCTTCACTGACGCAGTGGAACGGGGTTGTATAATGTCCGTGCTGGAAGGGGATGGGCAGCAACAACCTCACAGTTTGCATGCTGAAGGAACAGGAGTCTGGCAACTGTGTAAGCACAGTTAAAACCCCTGACTGATCTAATGCCCCTTTCATAGCTAAGGCAGGGAGCAAAGTGCAGAGATCAGGAAAGACAGAAGTTGTAGTCGCAGCAGTGAGGTAACTACAGCCATGGGGAAATGGGCTGGACTCAGTTTACCAGTGTCTAACTCTGCTGGGTGTGCTATTTCTGTGAACAAAACACAGTGGAAGGACAGGAAAAAACAAGACAATATGTCACTTTTCCTATGTTGCTGCCCCTGCTTGATGGTTTCATCTTTTCTTATTTAACTTGTGAAGTGCAGAAAAGTGGTCCTTCTTGCACCACTTTTAAAATTTTGTTAACCCATCTTCTATGACATCTGACAGACACCTGGTTTCAGAATAGTTTGTTCTTCCAGTTATACTCTGTTGAGGTGGATTTGAGCTGATGTGCAGCATCTTAGACTCCCACATTTTGCTTCTGTAGAGTGAGCTTGGAGAGCCAGTCCTGAAATCAAGCACATCTCTCTTTCTATGATCTTCTATGATCTTTCTATGATCATCTGCTTTCCTATGATCCGTGTGCAAATCAGTGATTGCCCCCCAATAAACGTGTATTTGTTTATCATTCTGAATGCAAACACCACAGTTCAGGGACCCCTTGTTATAAAACATATAACCTCTGGGGACATTTAGTTTACCATAATAAACAAGATCCTTTTCAGTCAACCATGTCTGACAATGCTGAAGTTGACTTTAGCCACTTGTTTTTTCCATAAATCTACCATTTAGGTTCAAAATTGTGGGTTCTGTCCCAGCAGCCTCCCTGAAAATCAGTAAATGTTTTCCTTCTATAGTTGAAATAAAACTTACCACAATAGCATTCAGTTTTGTAACTTTGTAGTCGATTGTCATCATTCCTACTCAGAGTGAGTAGACATTCCCCGCCTGTATGTATGATCAGAGATGTTTCAGAATAATGTATATAAATTGAGTTTTAGTGATCATTGAACATCTGCTGGCACTTAAGTATGTGGACACATGAGCATGAACATAAGCTTTGCAAGTTTGCATTTTTTATGCCTATAAAATTAGAATTTATAATAAAGTAGAGCATGTTATGTTTTCTTTATCACCTTCATAAAGATAAAGTGATGTAAGCAAGGGTTTGGATTACAAGACTGCAAAGACTTGGGGTTTGTGATTTATGGAAGAAAAAATTCATCGCTTTCCCCTTACAACCGACACTATTTAATTGCATTTTGCCTGCTGTGGTAGAGGGGGTGTGCAAACAAAGTAAAAAATGCTATAAAATACTGTTTTCTTACAGTGCATCCATTGTCAAAGGTGATGAGCAAATGGCTTTGTCCAGCTTTCTGATCATACAATTTTGATCCATCTTTCCAACACTAACTGAGAACGTCTGTGCCGATGCAGACACTTTTTATAGTACGTGCGCTTCACACACAGCTGTCGCAGATACTCAAACCCTTCTGTGTGAATACTGCTTGAGCAAGGATTTGCGAGGGGGGGAAAGGTTAGTACTGGAAAGAAATAAAACAACAGGATGTGCATCCTTTACAGGTGTGGGTTCTGCACAGGGGGTGGGTGCTGGAAAATTATGTTCTTGAATGAAAATGTGTCTCATAGAAACAGAAAGCAGCTCAAAAGAAAGAGCCTTTGTCTAATTTCCCAGAGTTATCAAGCCTCTTTCATGTGGCCCAACCTGATAAAATTCTCTGTTTCCAAAACCAAACATGAGCTAAACCAAACATACTAGCAGCATGTCCAGGCATGGAAGCAGTAATGCTCTGTTCTCTGAGTTTACAGACCTCCTCTACTGGCACAGGTCCAACCAGCTCCAGGTTCGAGCAAAGGGACTCCTGAACCACATTGCTAAACACAGGTTTTGCTAGGTAAGGATTACCTGGAGAAGTCAAAGTGCTCTGGAAGGTGTGACTGCAAGGGCTCATAGGGGCTTGAGGGATCTGAAGTGAAGAAAGAACATATTTGTGTTCAAGACAGACTGTAGGAAATGGTGACCTATAACGCTTATCCCACTTAGCTAGCTAAACCAGACTGTAAAACACTTGGGTAAAATGATCTTTCATGAATAACAACTAGCAATCCTTCATCCTTAATTTTTAGGATGTAAAATAACTGTGAAAACCTACAACATGCTGTTGCCCCTTTTTTTAATGAGAAATTCACCCTTTAGTTGCCATCATGACAATGCTGATAAATTCCCAGGATAATTCTCCCTCACACCTTCTCTTTCCTGCCCCCGCATGTTTCCAGTGCTGAATCACTATTGCTCAGGAAGGAGGATTTAAATACTATAGACCAAGATAAAGAGGTTAAACACAGCATCTTGACTCCTGCACAGCGAACTGCTACGCCAGGGTTAAGGAGTGTATCACTGAATGGTCTCACTAGAGGGCAGCCGATAAAACCTCTAGTAATAGAATTGCAGGAGTTTTATGTCTCTTTTTTTTTTATCCTCTGCAGTGTGATGGATATAAAATTCCACCACCACCACCCCCGAAATTGCTTTCTCCAAACTCTTTCCCTGGTGCTTTGTGTTTGGTTTCTCCATGCAGAGCTGTAGAGGAGGATCCACCTCACTCTGTGGAACTCCACAGGTGGTAATAAATAGCAGTCTTCAGCGCCTCAAGGTCCTCTCACCTCTGGTTTCATAAATGCTTCCCAGTACCTGTCCTATCCTGTAGCACCAAAAGAGAAGTATGCTATAGGCTTTCCAGAGAAACACAAGAACAAGACCTCAAGAGCTTCCAAGATAAATACATTCTCTGAATTCCATACATTCGTCATGTAGTTTTTATTAGGAAAAAAATTCACTTACAAGATTTTGTGTGGTTCTGAGCTGAGATACATTTTCTATTCCTGTAGAAATGTATTTATTTACTTGCTCATGTATCATACTGCTATGCAAAAAAAGCTAAAAACCATGTGTTTTCTCTAATCTTCATGCACCAAGAGCAGTGTCTATCAGAAACTGTCCTTTAAAGCATAAACTGTTTCAGAAATAAATATCACTTACTGTTAATAAAGCGCATTCTCTGGCTGTGGCTGCTAAACCCTCTGCTTGGTGCAGGAGTTCATGTTTTAAGTAATTCTGACTTCCCCTAAGGCAACTAAACGTATCAGGGCCTACTGTTGTGTCCTAAATCCAGTCCTGTTTTATGTTTATGTGTTCAAACCCCCCATTTTCTTCAAAAGAAAAGACAGACGAAAAATGCTAAGCTGGAATTTGATAGGTGAAGGTTCCTCAGAAAAATCATGTTGATGAAATTGAGTTTACTGTAGAAGTTTCCATTTCACATCAGCACAGTGAACAGCATTTGTTTTTCAGTACCAATATAGCTGAGTGAGCAATTAAACACAAATTTTCTGCTTATTGTGCTTGCACAACAGCTGCACTTAGTTTGCAGTTTCACCAGATATATTAATTACCCAAACATAGTTAACATTTTTTGTTCATGAGGGTGGTAACTCGAGTCTTTGTTTCTTAATCAATTAAGAATGCTCAGTCCTCTTTGCTGTGTATGTGCAAGTGTCTGTGTTGCACACACAATTCCTACTAAACTGATTGTACCCGTAATTACAAAGACCCTATAATACTGCCTCTGCTCCCTGCGTGGGTGATCCTATCTCATCCCTCAGGAGAACAGGTTGAAGATACTATCCAGCAGCAGTTTATGGAGCAGAAACAAATAATACATGATCAGAAAATGTTACACTGCTTTCCTCCTTCTCCACACCCCACAGACGTTTCTCTGACCACCCCTCTTAGACCCCAAAATGGTAAAATAAGTTGCTTGGGAGAGGAGTTTGATTCAGTTCTTTATCACTACATTCACACAAAATAATTGATTGCACATGCAGGGTCTGGTTTTGAAGGGTACAGTCAGGCCCTTATCTGATTCACCTGAAGGTCTTCTTGATAGGGAATTGGCAATGAATTTCAAAAGCCTCCTTCCTGCCTTGCATCAAGCGGTTTTCCACCCTGAGGCAGGGTTGAGTCAGAGGCGGTTACGATTGTTCATGAGCTATGTAGTGGATACTTTTGGCACATTTAAAAAATCTTGAAAAGCTGAGGTCAATAACTTGCCGGGGTTTTTATATGTTTATAAACGTTTAAATTTTCATTAGCTCTAGTACTCCTCTGGTATAGGGGAGGCTATATTGTGTGTTTATTAGAAAGCAGAACGTAAGGGACTGCTGCTTTGTGCTTAGTTGCTTTTGTTTCTGAAAAAGACAAGGATAATGCAGAGCTTACCAAAGTCTCTACCATGGCTCCAACTGTGATTGCAGCAGTCACCCAGCGGGGTACCGCTGCGGAGGTTTAAAACCCCAGCAGTCTGGCTGGCTCCATCCCTCAGCTGCCCAACAGTGTGGATGCAGCTCATGACTTGCTTCCAGGACCAGCTGCAGCTACAAATCTGGGGATTTTTTCACAAATCCTTTTTGCCGTGGTAATCTTGCACTGTACGACTGTAGCAGTAACAGTTGTCTTGAGTCATGCCCAATCCCTCCCTCTCCCCTTCTCCTGACCTCACTTTGCTAAAGCATGAGAGCTCTATGGGGAATGGTGCCCTATGCTAAGGAATCCTCCCCAGTGTCTGGGGGCCCCTTTCACACAGCTGGGACAGGGAGTTTGTGTGGCCAGCAGCTCAAAAGCCATCTGACCTATTTCCCTTACGTATGAAAAATGGTTTCATATAAACAGACCAGAACTCAAGCTGAAATTTGCACGTGCTTTCAGCCTGTTCAGGTGCTAACTTTCTGTTGGAAAGGTTGGGTCCCTACTACATTCACGGCAGTGCTCAGGCTTGGGCTCAACCTCAGGTCTGACACCACATATGTACTCTCCGTACAACCAGGGAACAGAGCTTCTCTGTACTAGTTTCCCCAGGGACTCTGCTGATTTTGGGTGCAAACGATTGTGCCACATGCAGACCCAGCTTTGGCTTCCACATGACTTGGTGCTCAGGAGGAGTTTGTCCATGCACGCTCTGTCAGAGCAAGTCAGTGACCAGAATAGGAAATAAACCACAGTAGCCTTGACTGCACAGCTCTGCATCTGGAAACACTGAGACATGTCCTCAGAAGAGGGGCCTTGATCGCTTGGCTGGAGCGGGAGGTGACACTACCTCCCAGGTTCATGGCAGAAGAAGGAATGCCTCTCTGCTAAGCATGTTTCGTTAACTCAGAACACATGCTCACATTTATTTAAACCATATGGATGCATTATATGTCTTTATTACGTTTCATATGACTGAGGCCACCACAAACGCTTGCTATGCGTCCTCGCATATTTTAGTTTCCTGAAGCAATTTTCTCTTATGTTTCAGTGAAGTTCGAGCTCCACAAAACACGTTTTTAATTACAAACGTGGGTTGCCTTATGCAGTATGATGTGTTCCCTCTGCGCACTCACTTAAACGTCTGTTGTGAAACAGTCATCCATATAGCGGTATTTTGTCTATAAACTGTCTGAAATATAAGCCTCTATAATTAAACATTGATTACAGCTTAGATTCTGCAGAGAAAATGCTCAGTTTTGGGAACAATGTTTTCCATTCCTAGTAGGTGCTCCATAACATGCTAAAGACCTATTCAGTTAATTGGGAATACTCACATGCTTTCAGTTAAATTTGTGCTGAAGTAATTTGCTATGTCATGGTAAACAGATACCTTCTCATAGCAGTGAAGTAGGCAGTAAAAATCCCAGTGATTAGGCTCCACTCCATCTTTATGTCTGTGAAAGAGCCTGCTGGCTCCTACCAACCACAGTAAAACCTGGATTGACACCCTCAGCTCACTGGTGCAGAAATCTTTGAATCCCTAAATAATACATATTTGCACCAAGTTCACCTTCATATTGCCTTTAAACAAGTAATACACAGATGAAAGGGCATGCTATTTGTTACTAGTTAATTTATTACAGTTTTTCGAACCACTGTTTTCAATAATAGTCTGTATTACTTTACAAATATCTGCACTGGGAAAATAATGACAGGGTGAGAATGCGGAATGCACTCATAATAATAAGAAGAGTAATAATCAAATTCAGAGACATGCTGTTGTTTTGAGGGGTGTCTAAAAACTTTTCCTTTTTGCCAGTCTGCACAAATGTCCTCTTACAAAAGAGGGTGGCTCAGTGGTTAATAACCGGTAATTCTTGACCAGACGGTAAGGGAAGATGTAAACTGATGAAGAATTAAGTTGTGGAAGGACTAAAGGCAGTGCAGTGAAGCCTCCTCATCACTTCTCACCGTACTAAGTAATCTTGTCCATCGCAAAGTGACTGCTCTGATTGGATTGATTTTTCCTCTGGCAGAATTGATGATACAAGGTGCAAAGAAGTAAAGAATTTGGCCCAAGAGACTTTTAAAAGCCTGCCAGCCTAAAGCAATGAGGGAATCATCCTATGTTTGTGACTACATCTTCACAGACCACTTAATTATACTCTGACATGAATAGAGCTGCTGTCTTAAATGCTGTCTATAACAAAACAAATGTTTATCACTGCTGCTCACTTTAAAGCAATGCCAGATTATTGTTCATTTATTAGTGTTAGAGAATCGTCACTAGGTTACAGTGCTGTGAATGTGCCTGATGCAGCACATATCTATCTTAATCTATGGAGCTGCCTCCCTCAGGTACCTAAATTAAGTCCCAAGGGTGGAGGTTCCTGAGATGTTCAGTGGAGAGGGCAGGTGAAACAGTACATTTAAGCTATATTTCTGCCCTCATTCATCTTGGTAGACAATTAAATCCATCAATTAAACAGAGACTAACCTTTTGACATTAGTGTCCACACTGGCTGAGGAAGGTCCTCCTTAAACCCATCCTAAACAGCTTACAGCCCGAAAGTGAAACTGGGCGTGGGTAGAGTTGAACCTCAAACTGGAGCTGTCTGTTGCCACAGATGTTGCTCACATCTTCAGCCAGGGAGGGACCAGGAAGAGGCTGAGGTGCTGGCTTTTGAAGGGTCCACAAGATTCAAGCAACATTGTCGTTTCCACAGCAGAGATCTGTCGCATCATGCACAGCATCCTTACACCAAGAAGCAAGACATGCCAGAGACTGAATACAAGGCACTGTGCAAGTTGATCAGGCACCTGCAGTACTCAGCTCTGCCAAACTGAGAGAAATCATGACTATAGCTGTTGCCCTCACACCATCACTCACAGCATCTCCCTCCAAGGCACCCTCTTGGCCTTGGTGGCCCCACATCAGTGATGGCCATGCCGAAGAGGAGGGTTGGACAAGGCTTGCGTCTCTCACCCCATGGTGCTTATGGGGCTCCCCCCCCCAACCACAGGGATGTCTGATGAGAAGGGAAGTGTCAGTGACTATAAACATGGACTTCAGATGTCACACTCTGTTTTCGGTGTTTCAAGATGGGCAAGCTATCTGCAGGTGTGTGCCCTCTAGAGAGCACGTACCCGTCTCATTTCCTGCTCCTGTGCTCCAGTTGCAGAGCAGGTGGGCGCATCCCCGAAAACCTCTGGTGCAGCACAGGTTGTGCCCAAATCTCCAGACTTTCCTGGAAACCCCATGATTTCAAGTAAGTCTGCTATGTTCCTCTCAAGGTTAGGGTGTCAGCCTAGAGGTCAGTGACTGCATTGAAGTGACACACATTTGCATCACAGTGATTGAACATCCCATTGCAGCTTGTACGCTGGAGCAGTCGAAGCTCAGGGGTGACTGGATTTCAGGAATGAAATGGAGAAGTAGTGTCTGAGGTCCTTTTTGCCCCACACAGGAGGCGTTGCAGCAGACTTAGGCAGGGTGTTCCCACTGGCAGCATTTTATAGTGCAGCTTTTCTACTCAAGCAGTGGCTTACCTGGACAGTTAGCACTTCTCTGCTAACCTGTAACCAGCTGGTTTTGTGAGGGCAAACTCTGGTAAGCCAGGGTAGTTATCCTAGGCTTACTAAAGAATAACTCAACAGGACCAGTGTTTGGCTTTAGGACCCCCCGCAAGCTATTTTTACCTGGTAGGACTTTGGTCACTGTAGGGCACATTAAGTTAGAATCACAAAAATAGGTGGACTTGGGTTCTGGGTATTACCTTTTTTCTTGTCATAAAGAAATAGCTTGTGGCTTTGCCAAGAAACCAGTGCTCTTTAGGCAGTTCTCACATCCCTCAGAAAACTAGACAAACCAGCCTGGAGTGAAGCTAGGTATACAACACAGTCATTGAAGCTAGAAGTAAGAGGCTTCAATGATTTTGGTCCCTCTGCCATACAGGAAACAAAGCTTTGCATACCTATACTTCACCCAAGTGTTTCAGGATTATTTTTGTCTCCAGAGTTAGACCCCAAGATAAGAAGCCAATGGATTTATGTGCTCTGAAGCACATAGCTGTATTTTAATGCTTGATTAAAACCTGCAAGCACTCTAGTGACACCAGCAACTAAATAATGCTATTTATTTATAAATAATTCACAAAACATTATTTAAAGTGGTCCTGATTTTCAGGATTGCAGGGGGCAGAAGAGTACATGGATGCCTTTTAATGTATTCAAGGCAGATACCTGGAAGTGAGGTAGCAGAAGTCACAAGTTAGATGGAATACTAATACAGAAAGCAGAGAAACATATTTTTGAGGATCATTTCGTTTTTCAATGAGGGTTGTAATAAAGGAACAGAAAATGGAACAAACACTCTGTTTTTTGCAGGTCATCTCTCCCAGGGCTTCCCCACCTGCTGTACAGCAATAAAGCTGTCAGCATTTAAGATACTTATTTTGTGAACAGACAGATTTTTCAGGGTTTTGCTTTGTACGTGTTAGTTTCCCTTGCAAAGCAATGTAAAGAAACTCACCAGCTGGAAGACCAAAACCTCTTAGTACTTGATGCAGGAGACTTCAATGTTGCATTTGTATTGTTGATATGCATCAGACAGTCGGAGGTTTTGTGGGATCCCAGCTTGTCACTTCTGTTTTGCTCTTGCCTTTTTGGAGTTTAACGATACCATGGATCTTGCCTGCAATTTGTTTGCTGTTTTCTCCTGCACTGGAAACAAGGGTGGTTTGTCCAGTGGGGAGCCTGCAGCAGCATAGGGCTCCCTCCCTTCCTTCTGCTTACACATCGCGTACGGCCTCTCTAAGCCTCCATGGAATGACATTGGTGCTAAAAGCACTCTGTTCTGCTCTGACCCGTAAACAACACTTTGAAATTCATCTAAAATCTGCCTCCTTCCTCTCTTTTTAAACTATTTTATGTTTTTATATTATGTATTTTAAACATAATTTTATGATATTTCCTTCCAACTTCTTCTCTTGATTTCAGTCGTCTGTTACTTGAAGTAACAACCCTCCTTGAAAAGGAAACATAGCATATTTCATACTGGTCTCTCATGTTCTGCAGAGTTTTCCAGCTATTTCTAGCAGAAGTAACAAGATTTTGCAGGATCCTAGCGGGATCCATAGCAGCCATAAAACCCAAGGGGTAATCTTTTCTCAAAGCCACACTGCTGCTAAGAAAATGTAAGGGCACAGGAGAGCTATCCAATGTGCTGTTTATGATAGACCAAGATGTTAGGTGTCCAAAGCCTAAATTGTGTTTTCTAGACATATTTAGTTTCTGCTAGGGAGACCAGCATGCCCATTTCCCCTCCATGTGCAAATGATTGTGCTGGCATCTCTGGCATTCTGCAGAGTCCAAACCTGCAATTAAGGGATTTATTCCAGGTTAGCAGAGAAGAACAAAGCTTCCAATTATACAGCTTACCTGAGAGTGTCCTGAGTCTATGTGATCAGGACAGGTTGAGCTTGAGCCTGTGCCAAGTGATAAAAATCATTGGATCCAGTATCTACTATTGCTGTTGGATGGGAATTTCTGTGAACTGGTGAAAGATGTGACATTCACGTGGGTTACAATATCTCAGCGGATCTCAGAAAGGTGGAACAGGCTGGGTACAGAAATGGAAGGAAGTGTTCAAGGTCACATTGGATGGACCTTGGAGCAACCTGGTCCAGTGGAAGGCGTCCCTGTCCGTGGCAGGGGGGGTGGAACTGGATGATCTTGAAGTTCCTTCCAACGCAAACCATTCTCTGTGGCAACTGTAAACTGCTGAACCTCAAAGTGTCACAACACTAGAGTTCAGTGATATATAGACTGACATTTCTGCATCTGAAAGAAATATAAATGAACTACTGCTATTGCTGAGCTGTCACTGCTATTCGTTCCTTACCAGGCAAATACGTGCCTTTACAGAAATGGTAGATTTGTGTTGAAAACAAAGGAAAATTTAGATAACTAGAGAGAAAGAATGATATGACAAAAGAAGAAAAATCTAAAGCAAAAAATGTAGCTTTACAGCAAAATCATTACAGTGCCTTAGCAGCTAAATGTGGAAGAATAAGGGAAACCTCAACAGAGTGGTTTTGGTTTTGGTTTTTTATCTTCAATTTCCTTGCACCTACATACGTATCTATATGTACAAACTGAGTACAAAAGAAGCATTCCCATTCTGAGCTGAGAGAGTTTTACATCCATTTTGCCTGGGTCTGGATGACTCCACATGTTCAGGGGCAAAAAATAGCAAGAACAGAGTCTAAATACAATGAGGGAAGATGTAGCGTGTACAGTGGTGTTTAGTGGTACATATAGATGGCATTCTACAGAATCCAAAGAGAAAAAAGAAAAAAGGAAAGAAAAACAGGATACAGACAAGGTCAAAACTGGTGAAAAGTGGAAACGGATGAGGCTCAAGGCTTAATTTCCAGTAAGAAATACTTTCAAGAAGAGTGTGATCTCACGGTGGACAATTCACAAACAAAAGGTGTGAAAGATCTTGGATAAATTATTCATTATACATGAGCGCAAGGGTTGAGGGGAGCTGTTTTAGCTTATGTAAGCAGACTTGATCTGTCTCCTGAAATGCTGTAGTAGATCGCCAAAGCAAAAACCTGGCTCCTCAAGACTTGTCTCAAAGTGGGGATGTTTTAGGATGTTTGTCTCAACAGTTTTGAGGGTATCCGGATGTGCTGAAAAATGTGCAGATGAGAGCTCTTCCGTAACAAAGAAATAGGACATTGCATAGATTGGGCGGCCAATTGCAGCTCTGTATTTCTTGTTGACTGATTATGGCATTAAAATAACTTTCTAGATGTACACCTCAAAAAGAAAAATCAGACTTACTGATTGCAGTTCTTCAGAGCCTGCCAGGAGAACTGGATGCCTCAGGATGCATTCAAATATCACGGATTCAGTATTGGCACATAAAATCCATCTGTGCAGAGACTCCAGAAGAGAAATTTATCATCAAGTCCTGCATTATGATCATAATCCAAAAACCATTGCTAGACTAATATTTAATTGATAGCCTTATCTGGCAGCAGAGTTGTAACAGACTCTGAGTCAAACAGTTACCATGAGATTTGGTTCCCTCTTCTGTTAATGCCTGGAGTTTGGTTTTTTTGCAGAGAGGGGTTTGCATTTGGGACCATGAATCTGATACTTTTTGCTATTATACCTGCACATGGAGAATCACATGCACAAATATTCCAAAAAGAGGTGTTAAGCACTTTCATTTACTTGATTAGTATATGCAAGTAAAATAGTTGCAATCAGACTCTTATCTGCTCTCCAAAAAGTCATGTAAATTCCTGCAGAAAACAACAACAACAACAACAAATTTCCTAACAAAAAAAAGGAATTTGGAGACTTGTGACTTTCTTTTCTGCCATGTTTCTGTCACGATTATTTTAAGGAATATGGATATGCTGGCAGATGATATGTTGTCAGTACCCATGAATAATGATGGGTTAACAGAAACGTAGTGTGTGGCATAGCCTTATTCCTGGCAGGGTGTGGTGGAACAGTGGCTCTGACCCATGGTGGAGCAGGAACAGAGAAGTCTTGGGTCAAGGAGGTATTTGGTGATGAAGCTATCGAGCCAAAGGCTAGGCCTGATGGTGGCAATCTTATTCTTGTGCTTTTAACTACCTTAGTTACTAAGCTCAGAAGAGTATTTGAGCTTGACCAGTTTCATATCCAATTCAGGTCATAAGGCTGCAGGTGAAAAGAAAGGATTTACGGCATCAGCAAAGGAAATATCAACGATGAGCCTCCTCCAGGAGTGATGTAACACTTTGAGAAGCTTTGGAAAGAGACTTTCAGCCTGTGACCTGTGCAGTCAGGTTTTAAAACTTAACATCACGATACTGTTTTTCCAGGACAAAGATTTCAGCCATGAGGACCTCTGCACTTACCGAGCCGAATCCCTTGAGGGGCTGCCTTGCCATGGTCTTAGAAAGTTAAAGAAATAGTACTTCTACACGTAAACAAGGGACAGCAGCTCCATTTTCCCTCAGATGCAGCTGTGTGCATCAGGCCTTGCATTAAGAACAATCTAAATACCTGCTTAATTTTAAGAATAAGCATTCTCCTCAAAATCTATGCCTTAAGGCTCTGCCTCCTTTATCATGCAAGTGAGCTACCCCTGCCTTTTACCATACAAGCCATGAAAAGATGGTGATATATTCTTTTTTTCTCTCATTGCATACACATACATTTGTATAGTGATTACCTTTGCAGCTAACAGATGCACTTGTTTTAGGGTTCTCAACAGAAAACCAAGATCATCTTGTATCTGCGTCTTTCTGATGCAATCAGATGTGAGAGGTTTTCTTTAGGTTACTGAAAGAGAAAGGTTTTCTCTGATGCCTTCTACATTAATGTTTTTTGAATAATTGATTCCCTTCTGAGGAAAAGAAGCAGAGCGTTTTCCCCTACATGCTGATCCCTTCTGAAGCAAGGTGCAAGATCTGATGGACAAAAACCCCTTTTAGGTCTGCATGACAATGGCTGATCCCTTAAATTAATTAATTTCTAGTAACAAATAGCAGCCCCTCAGGCACAACATCGATTGGAAGAAACCAATGTTTTATTTTGCTTTGTGGAAGATGTGCAGAAGCCACCTATGAAGAAAAAACTAAGACACTGATAGAAGATTTTGAAAGGTATGCATAATTTAAGGATTACAGTAATTGACATGCCTCCTATTCTTAGATTTCTTTCAAGCCAGGGGTGTGTTCAGTATATTTGGCTCTTAAATGATAATACGTGTGAATTAGCTATTCATTCCTATATCTAGATCTTTGCAAATCATAACGCTTTTATGGAAAGCTATCTTCCATTTTCTAATTGTTGAGCTCAAGGGGGTTTTTGCTTCTGGAGATTACACTGGTAAATTTTAAATGGTGGTTTCATTTTGCCTATCCAACAGCAAAATTACAGATGAAATTTCAGAACAGATTTTGGAAACATTTTCTTCTTGGCTTGCGTTCTCCTAGTTCTGCACTCCCGGACATGAAAACATCCCTTCATAAGGCGTAGGAAGCAAGATCCCTGCCCCAAGAAGAAGATAATTTAATCCAAATATAGAGGATGAGAACAAAAAGATCAAGTGAAGAGGTGGTTGCAGATAGAGCTGGAGGGCACACTGGGCAAAGTCTAAGTGGAAAGAAGAGACTTTTGAAAGCAAAGAAGGAATTATCTTAATTAAGGGGTGGCTGATCCAAGTGCAAAATGTTGCTTAAGAATACATAGGACTCAAGGAGAGGAGACAAAACAAAGAGAGCATTAGGAGAGAATTAAATGAGGGCTGTGCCTCATGCCTATGAAAAGAGGTTTGAAAATGTAATTTGCACCAATAAAAAGCATGTGCTGGCAAAAGATAATCTTTTCTTCATAAATACATCATTTCAGCAAGTGATGAACAAGCAGCTTTATATATAAATATGTATTTACACATACATACAAAACCTTTTTGTCAAAAAAAGATCAAAAAGACAAGAAACAAACCTACTACAGTGCTAAAGACCCAAGAAATTTCCTGAATAGACCTGTCCAAAATTATGCCAGAGGACAGTGGAGTGGACTGGAGGCAGTTAGGACACCTGGCACTAGCAGAAAAACTTTTCCTTGTGTGCAGAAATGTAGGGAGCCAAAGAACAAGGCAGCTTTGAAAAGACAGGGATTTACTTGAATCCAACATATAAAAGAAAGTGAGCCAAGGATGGGGTGAAGTACATGATCAACAGAGGGGCAAGAGAGAAAAGGAATTGGTCTATGGTGCCTGTGGTGCAAACCCTTGTGTGTATCAAGTTCAGACTGCTGTCAGATGAATATGGGCTCTGATGATTTAATTTATGCTGAAAAGGTCTTCTGATTCTGAACACTGCACAGTTTCAGGTAAGAAAAGACCTACACACAGTGAAAGAAGTCTATTAGCTCTTCCATTTGAAGAGTATGTGATGATTGCAGCCCACCTGTGTTTACAACATACTGGTGCTAACTTTCATGCTGGGTGTGGTGCTTTGTTTGAGTTTTGGTGTGCTCTAACCACGTTAATCCCTGCCCTTCCAAAATTTGCCTTTTCCAGCTCTCCTGCTTCACTTCCTTTTCAGTAAAAATAATGTAAATTCCTTCATTTAGCTTCTGCTGATACTTAGAATAGTGCCATTTCTTTGAACAACAATAGCTCACCAATAAATAATACTGGCTAATTTTGCAGCCAGTAATTTCATAATGGATTGTATAGATTTGTATTACACTTTTACCTACCAGTGCTGATCAAGAACTGCAGCAGTCAGACAGCTCAGGAATAGTGATTATTGTAAAAGTAGAAATAAGACCTAATGTTTTGGTCTAGACGCTGTAGTAACCTAAATTCCAAAGCTAATCCCTGTCTCAAGTAGTTTGTACTATAGATTATACCCATGACAGCAATCATGGAACAGGAGATTATGACTTATCTTCACGAAGCCACTTCTCTTTACAAATGACTCTTTCTGGAACGCTACCATCAAATAAGAGCATTATTTATTTATACAGCTCCCAAAAGTATGTTAAGCATTTGAGTGCAGGAGCAGGCAGGATGCAGAAGGGAGGCATTTTTTAGCCTGACAGAACCAAGACACATCAACTGTTAATTTTCCCTTTTTTGTTGGCAGTTCGCATAGCACAGAACAGTGTTCCTTATCTCCTGACAGGGAAGATTGGCAGGTACAGCTAGATACTGTTTCAAAGGTACAGAGCATGATCCAGTATGCCAATTCAAAAAACATTAGCAACTTCTTCCAGAGGGGATTTTCCAGTGTTTTATTTGAAAGAAACTCAAATCCAGTGCATCCGCTTTAATGCAAGAAAAAAGCTCAGAAATTACATTCATAGATCTTGCCCTGTAAACCTGTCCACCCAAGCTGGGTTATTTTTACTGGCAGACCATTAAGGCATTACCTCGACAGGAGTTTATGTATCTATCTGTAAATAAAACCGGAGTTACAGACATTTCATTTTGAAATTGTACCACACGGTGCCTTAAGTAATTGTGCTTAACTGTTCTGTGATTTCATTTGTTCCTATTAATGCAGAAGCATGTCAGAGCTTACAGAAAGTTAATCACTGAAGCTAAGACATAGATGTTATACAGTGCAGTGCATCATTTCCCTTTTTGTGCTGAGTGTGAATTACTGTGCTAGAAGAAACTTGAATAATGCCCCAGATCCCTCGTACCTTCAAGAGCAGATGTATATCGGTTGGAGTTGAAATACAATGCATTAAATCATTTGTATGTGTCATCTCGATGAATTTGACCCATTCACCCTTTACAAGTTCCAAAGACACAAAATACAGGTGGGCCAGGGATGCTGGATGTAACTTGCCCGGGCAGGGATAGACTGATCCTCACCACTCCAAACCCTCATTGGGCTGTGCTCGTACCCAGGGCACAGCCTCACCAGGACTGAGATTTTCCAAATCCCTTCTGACTTTAGATGTCTTCGATTTGGGGTCCTTATCTAAACCTCAACATCCAGATCCCAGGGATGGCTTAGGCAAGGGGTAGGCAGCAGAGGCCAAAACTTGGCCCCAGGGAATCATGCATCCGAGCTCTGGGGATTCCTGACTTGCCTGTGTCCTCCTCTGGCAGTGCCAGAGATGCCTGGACAGTGTGGGCTGGGGCTCCTGCCCTAGCCCAGCTTGCATGCTTACAGGCAGCCAAAAGCTTCCAAATCTGACCCAGCTCATCCATGTACATAGACACATAGGGACAAGGCTGAGCCAGAGCAGGAGCTTTCAACCCTCTTTAGAGCACAGCCTAATAACCAAAGATTTCCCTTCTTGCCCAAAGAGGTTCAATTCCCCATCTTTTATAGCCAGAAGTGTAGCAGGCTACCGGCTGGATGGGTGGTTTGCTCACCCAGCTTCTCTGGGTGAAGCTATGCCTTCAGGCAGCACAGCAGGCACAGCTCCCACAATGGTCATGGATTAATCCTGCCTCCCTGCTGAGCGCCCCTACCACCAGGTGACAACATCTGGGTCTCCTATAATCCTGCAGTTTTTCTGCCCGCGTGGTGGTCATGAAGGTGCTCTCCAAGACATAGGAGATGAAACATGTGGAAAAAGGTCTGAAATTCATGGCTGCTCAGACTGAACGTTTTAACCAAGCAGATCATTAAATGAAAGCACCCTGCTGTTACTAAAACAGGAAAAAAAAGCAGTCCTTACAGTTCCCTGACGAAACATCAACTATGGAGAAGGTTTCAGGCTCAGGGTGCTGAGAGGATGGCAGTGCATGACACAGGTCTATCAAGAAACTTTAGACCTGAAATCCTCATGGCTGCTTGGAGCAGGGGGGAAAGGCAAGATCCCTAATTTAGAGTGGATCCTGGTCCTAAGATTATGGGTGAGTAAGAAATAGAAGAGAGAGGACATCACTCCTGGGGCATGGTGCAAAAGGGATGCTTGCACCTAGGTTTTGCTGCCCATGGGAGAAGAGACTTAGCATTCTGTGACAGGAGTTAGCGCTACAGACGTCCTCAAATGCTCCATATGTAGAGAAAGCTCTGTATAAAGTACATCCAGCAGGGATCTTTGCCAGATTCCTCTGTAAAAGCTGGCACAATCTAGGACTGCAACTCCCAGCAGTCTCCAAGTTATTTTTTTCCCTCTGGCAGCTGGAAGAAAAGGAGAGGTCAACCCCCAGCCCCACACTAGCTTCTATGGGAAAAATCAACTATCCCAGCCAAAACCAGAGCATATTCTTAAGGGGCAGGACCAGCTCAGAATAGGTTCAATGTAGCGCATTTTGTTTTAAAGCTGCAAACAGATCTGACATCCCCAGAGTAGCATCTTTGGATGTGTAAGTATTGAATATACTGAAATAATAGGCAAGTGACATAGGGGGATCATGAAGACCTCTGTTATTTAATTGCTTTGAGATCTTTTGCAGTGAAAGGCAGCAGCTCAAACATGTCTAATTTATTTTTGACAGCTGTTTGCATATGCAAAGTCACAGAAAATATTAAAGTCATATGAGAGATAATGAAAGCACAAAGGCCTAATATGATTTTCTTTGAGGTAGCTATGAATTGCTTATGAAGCCAGTGATGTCCCATCTGATAGAGAGCAGCAGATGTTTGCTGTACCTTGCTGGCACACACAGATGTGGTTCTGCTCATCAGGTACATTTAAAATTTAGAAGGACCTGGCGCTCTCCACAGGGATTTAGCAGGAAGTGTTTTCAGGTCCTTCATCTCTAATCTAAATAATAAAAAAGTATTTAAAATGTAAGAAAATATAGTTATGGCTGAAATAAACAAAATCATGGCAAGTATTTAATGCTGAATTAAGGCAGAAGCTTACCAAATATCTTACTTTTCCTAACCAAAAAGTTACTATTTTCTACCTGCTGGAAGATGTTGTGCCAGATACCAGATCTCACCACTTCCTGTAACTTCAGTCACGGTTGCTGAAAGATGTCAGATGACCTGTCTCCCAGTAAAGATATGGTATTGGGTTGCAGCAGAAAGGGCCATATTACTCAAAATTAACTATTTTACAAGATACAGTACAAGGTACCGCATCCTGCAGTGGCCAGCACTGAAGTGTCATCCGTGGTTTGAGCTCTGGTTTCTGCTCCATTGCAGGAGCTCCCCGCAGTGCTGTGCCAGTGCTGATCCCTGTCCTGGGGTCTCGCTGCTGTCCGCAGGGAGGTGCCTGTGCCCAGGGCTGGGGCTGTCCCAGGCTGTCCTGCTCCCTGGCTGGGGTGGTGGGGCAGGTTCTGCCTGCAGAGTCCTCCCCTGCTGTCCCTGCAGAGCTCTCAGGATCACATACCCCCGGGAGCACTCAGCCCCCATGGCGCCCTGGTCATTACTGCACATTGACTACGAAATTTTATTGTACTATTCAGTTTTGAAAGAATAAAAAGTAATTGCATCTGGCAAAATGCCAGTGCATTATCCTGGCCTTGTTTGTGTGTGTGTATGAATTGTTTGCTTGCTCAATTTTCTGAATTACAGGGAGGAAACAAAAGAGCAACAATTTGCAGCAGTTCTTCGTTAGGTCAAGAGCCAATTAGCCTGTTTCTAGAAAAGCCATTACTGTGACAAAAGGATGTATAAAGGCAAACTGAGCTGGCTTTGTCCAGAGGAGCTGCACAGAACTGAGGAAATCTACAGAAGAAAAGGCTGTCTGAGGATGCTCAGGCCTGGCCTCAGCTCCAGCAAGGTTGATGTGTCTGGTGCAGAGAGGCTGGGGAGCTGGGGCTTTGCTTCTTCCCTCCCTGTCCAGGGCGATGCTAAGCCTGGGGCCCTCCTAACTATCCCACCAGCACTCCTCCTGCTTGTCTGGCTCCTGAACGCCAAACAGACTGCAGAGAAATGTAGCCCTCACACAAATATTCTCAAACCAGCAGCATGGCAAATGCCTGTAAACAACGCTATAGCCCAGTGCGCTGCTTCGCCATTGCTCAGGCAACACCGAGTATCTAACAGATTCAAACAAGATGCTCACAGGGTGATACATTTTGAGAGGGATGTGTGTGCAGTCCATTAGATGTTAAGATCAGGGACTCTCTTGCACTAAGTTAAAGAAAAGCCTGATTCTCTTTCCCTCTGCCGTCCTCGGCTTGTCCTGTGTACCTTGGCTATACCAAAACTGCAACCCAGTCACATGAAGATCCTCCCACTCTCTTCTTGGTAGTCACCACATCCGTTACCAGTGAAGTGTAACCTGACCAATAAAGACACATGGAAAGCAGTCACATCTACTACCAAAAGTTCAGATTTGTGTATATCCCAAGATACTTATTTCTGCAGCCACTTGATGGCAGTTTGCAACCTTCTGGGTTGTTTCTCTCAGTCTCTTATTCCTTACAGCCTATACAGGGACCACCATGGGGCACAGTCTGTCATATATGTTATTTATTACATTTGTACAGAGCCCAGTACAGCGGAGCCTGTGTGATGGCAGCCTTTTTTCCCTAACAAAATGGTAAATAAAATGTTACAGTGTCTTGGAAATCAGTTGGGAAGCAGCATCATTATGCTACTGCAGAAACAGCCCAGAAAGGTGTGGAAACAGGCAGGAGGGTGGATCTGAAGTGTGGATTTGCTCACTTGAAGGTTTGGACTGAGAAAAGTCTGTAGGAGTATGGCCATCATGACAAAAGCAAACAATGTGGGTATTTTACTGTTTCTCATAACACAGATCATATGATACAAGGGACAATTAGTAACATTATCAGACAGCAGATTGCCCCAGGCAGCATCTGAGGACATTGTGGACATCTAAAGTGCAAATGGGTACAAATGGGAACTTGATGAATTCATAGGAAATAGACCCAGGGACATCTGATAAACATGATGGCCCAGATGCAGCCTCTGGCAAGGGAAGACCCTGTGCTGTGCAATGCCAGAAGCTGGAAGGGCTCAGCAGAGGAAGGATCCTGTCCTGCTCCTTACGGTCTTTCCAACAGTGCTGGAAATAAGTAGATGTAATGAATGATGTAATTCCTGTTTGTAGGCTGCAGCTATCTAAACACTCAATAACAATAGCTGAAAGTCCACTTATTATTAAAAACAGCAGTGAGAATGTGAAGTAGACCTTTCTTCTGTCTGAGCTCCGGAGGAACACTTTCTTGCAGACCCTGCCATAGGAAGCTTCATATAGAGCCAAGAGCTGTGACACTCAGGCGATTGTTATGAGCAAAACCTCCGAAATCCACCACCTCTTGGAAGTATTGATGAAGGTCCTCAGACCCTCCTCTGTGCCATGTAACTGTTTCTTGCACCACCAAAGAAATCTTTCCCTTCCTTTTGTGTGTGAATTTTCGCATAAATTCTACGTTGTTTCTTAGACAGATGGAGTGCTTGAGTCAGTCCTTCTATCATTTTCTTTAACAGCAAAATGGGATTTGCTTTTTTCAGGAAGAGGGAGGAATAATTCTGATAGCTTTTGCATGAGATCTCCTGTATTGCTGATTAAAAGAATCAGGATCACACCTGATAAAAGACAGCAAATCTGCCTGTTCCAGACCAAGAAGTGTATTTCTGGCTCTAGCTGTGAGGACAGTTGTTTAAAATTTACCTATTGCATAAAATAAATAATCTGTATAATACCATATGCAAACACAGTTTACAAATAGACACATTTGGGGAAGTGTCTTCACTCCTCATTTGTCCGGGGCATATGGACTGGTGTGATGATGAACTCAGCACATGCACATTCAGGATCTCTGGTTAGGCTAAATGTTTGCCTGATTCAGCATAGCATGCTTTAATAATGTAATTCAATTCTTTCTCATTTTTAATGTTATTTCAGCCCGTTAACATAATTTGGTGGGCTATTATAGTTGTTACAGCTGCTAGTTTTGCCCTTAATGCTGATTTCACTTATGACCTCAGCCAGAACTAGATTTAAAGTTTGAGATGATGTAAGTGAATAAGGATTATTAGATTTATTCATATGGCAATTTAAGTAAGAACTGCCTGGCTCAGAATAAACGGTAAATGAAAAATGCATGTGATTGATATACCTGTCCATTTTAAAGATTTATATATAGAGTGGGATGGTTAAGTAAGAGACAGACTGGGTTATATGAAATATGTAATTTCTGTAATGCAATATTGGAAGCAAGCTGATAAACAGCACCAGCATAACAATGATTGCCCAAACAGTTTTTATTACAGTATTACTGTACAGCTGGTATGCAGTCATGTAAACACAAGCAGCAGGCCTCTGACCATTCCCTTTCCTTGACAACTGGTAGTGTGTGCCCATGAAAAGCATCTTCCCCTCTCAGGAACTGCAGTACCATCTCCTGTAAGCAGGCTGTGCTTTGTCTACCCCTCTCATTTAAGAGCTCAGGTTTCCTCTGAGTCTCTGCTTTCCTGCAGATGTGTGTTCAAGCACTTCCAAGGCTGCATGCCAGGATTACTGATTTTCTTCCATTAAGCTCTCTCATTTCAGAAATACGTACTGATTTCTGAGACTTGTCAGAAGCAGTTGTGTCTCTTCCTCCAGACCTGAGAAGGTCCAGACACATCATCACAGAAACAACAGGATCAGCAAAAAATCCTTCCACTCTCCAATTACATACCAGCACGAACAAGCTCTTCCTTTGCTCTTCATCAACCTTGAAGAGCAAAAGAAATGCACTTCTCTTCATCAGTTTTACAGCTGGAAAACCTGATATAATTATTTAGTCTCTCTACCTGCATAACACAACCCACAGACCTCCCTTCAGCAGTTCCAGTCATCTTTAGTTCAGGATGGATAAAGTCCTAAAACTCACCATTAATACAGTAAAAGGCTTCCATGAGTAACACAGGTGAACAGTGCTTTAACATGCCTCGTGTCAGAGTATTACTACAACCTCTTGTGTCTCCTAAGGTGCTATCTGATCACATCAGAGTAAACCAGCAATACTACTTGTGGTTATTGTGGCATTTTTGGGCATACAGATGTGAAGATCTGGAGACCACATGGGAAACATACACGCAGTGTGTATAGGGATACTGGGCTAAGCCATTCTCCATGAATTAATACACTTTTTATGAGAAAGCTTAATAAACATGTTCTAAACCAGGGGGTCTTCCATAATGTAATTTGCAGAAACCGAATTGACCCAGAAAATTTTAATCTAAATCTCAATCTGATTTGTATAAAGTAATTTAATTTCCTCCCTGGTAGTTATATGGATTTTATCAATTATACCAATTAAATTGTCAAGCAGATTTATTGACCAGTCATCTACAGGTCGCTTTCTTTGATGTACTATTCTGGTATCATCAACTGGTCATGCTTGTCTAGCCTTAGGTTGTAGTGTCATTACGTGCAGCTGAGTGCTCAAAAAAGAAGGTTCTAATAAATGAGTGGTGTGAACCACATTTTGAAATGAGGATGGAAAGCTCCTTATTTTGAGTTGCAGACACAAAATTACAGGTAATGGCAGATGCAATCAGTTTAGATGCTTAGCTGTCCTGCATGGAAAACACACATTTGATGTCTGACCTCAGAGTTGGGCCTTAGCTAGAAATCTCCATGCTAATAGCTATTATATTACAAAAACGTGCATCAGTTAATTAGAATCATAGAATAGTTAGGATTGGAAAGGACCTCAAGATCATCTAGTTCCAACCCACCTGCCATGGAACATAAAAACTGAGGCATAAAATTAAAGGTTGGTTTTGGACTTAGCAACAGTACGTTGGATTTTCTCGATTGCCTGGGTTCTAAACAAGTGGCAAGTCCTCCTGAAATAACCTCATTATCCATCTTGAATAATCTCTTCATTAAAATAAATTCTAATTTGTCAGAACAGATTACTGGAACCAGACATCTTGCTTCCATTGAGTGAGTCACAGCACAACTCTGATTTCCTCATAGCCTTTTCCTAATCTCCTTCTACAAGTTTGCCAAGAAAAAGAGAATAATACTGGAAAAAGTGTCAAGCAGTTACAGGCCTTTGTAGTCAAGGCAAACCCAGAAGTATGCAGTTGTTAAAGAAAGGGGTTGCTGTGGAGCAGATAGAAAAGTCTAAAGAAAAGAGCAATGCAAATAATGAACTTGATGCGCACTGGAGTGTTTTGGTCCCCATTTGGTTACTGCAGCTAGACAAGGCACAATGGCATGCAGCTTCCTCTCCTGTTAGGGGTTCAGAGAATATGCACCAATAGCCTTTAACATGTTTGGTCTCCTAGAATATTCCTCTAGAACTAAGGGTTTTTAGAAATACTGGGCACCCAGCATGACTAAGAGAAGACAGAGCTGTCTGCCAACAGTATAGTTAAGCCCTGTATCATCTGTTACAACTAAACCTAAGATTTTTCTTTTCACCATTGCCCTAGGAAGTCTGAATTTTGCTTCATGTCACAAACGATGTTTTAAAGTATTTTGAGAGGTTGTAGAAAGCAACATAAGGTGTGAGATGGTAAAAAGAGCTGTCATGGAAGACAAAGACCTTGTGGAAAGAAAATAAGTTGTTGAAGCACTGAAGAGCCACTTGGACTATTTCAGAAATAGTTGGCTATGTGTGTAATCCCGGTATTTTTGGTAAGCGTGACTGTGAATGTGAGCTTCAGCCAACAGCTCTGTATCACTCTGGTGAATGATGTCGTGAAAGATATGTCATGATGAATATGAAAGATAAATAACAGCCAGCTATGTCAGTGCCAAATACAGACCAAATACGCCTCCTTAGCTGCGTGATGGTTCAGGACTGTTTCTCTGCCACGCTTACTCTTTCCCATTCCATATCCATGGTTCCTCCTTTTCCTCTTCAAAACCCCCCAATTTCTTCAGTGTTTACGTGGTGTTCATGATGTTCAGAAACAAACATTTGGAAAATAAAGAATATGGTAACCAAAAGGTTAATACACAAGCAAACAGAGTGGGAGAAATTTCTTCTTTGAACAGGGAGCTGGTTGTTGACTGCTGTGAAAACAGTCTGCTAGAGTCCAGGCCAGCAAATGCAGCTTTGGCCAGTACTATGTTGAAGGCAATAGCCCAGATGTTGAGATGCATTAAAACCACACTAAGCAGGTTAGGAAATAGGAGAAAAAATTGATCCCAGATGCATAGTTTCCTTTCACAGGACTTCAGTCTGCTCTCCAATACAGAGTAGCTGGTTTACTCATGAATCACCTGAAGGAGATGCTGATGGATGGAAGCATGCAGGGCAGTAAGTCACACTTGTGCCTAAATAGAAGAGGGTTGTTATAGAACATATATACTGCATGATTTCCTCCACTTTGCCATCTGCTTCACTTATCTGGAGCAGCACAATGCTGAAGAAGTAGAGTGTACATCTGGTCCTGCACTGCAGCACAATGCAGATGCGATATTACGGAATTACTGATTGTTTTCATTCCATCTAGAAATTCTTTCTATATTTCAGGTTGCAGAAACTTAAAGTTGCAGACAGGCAGTAACCACAACTGCCTTCTTCCTGAGTCAGGCATCTCACCTTGAGTAAGGCAACAATATTTTTACTAGTTAGTTTCGTGATGCTTTCCCATCAAAGTTCAGGGGCAGAGATCCAATGCACACACACCCAGATGCAGGGAATAACTGAGCTCTTGTAGGGCAGAAATCCAGGCGGTGCATCAGGGACAACAGAATAAAAAGTGTCATTAGCCTAGCTGGAGCATTAGCAATGCTGCTCTTTACAACCAGCTTCCAAGGGAAAAGGCAGTATGATACACATACAGCTTCAATATATGTTTGGTTTAATCAAGGTGAAGATCCAGCCATTGCAAAGGTGGCAGCTGTTGTACTAATCTAGATATATTTTCTACCTTTTCCACCCTTTCTCTGGAAGCATCCCAAAGACAGATATGTTGGGTACAGGGCATTGTGCCCATAGCAATCTAGTATGAGATATCCATGAATCATATAGATTTAAGACATCAAAAAGGAAAAAGAGACGGAAACACATTTAAGAACCTTTAAAATGTTTGAAAGATACAGTTATAAAAAATCGTAATCACCAATAGGCACTGAAGTGAGTTTCGGAAATTGCTCAGGCAACTGCAATAACATCAAAGCAGTGTGAGTAAGAAACCTCTGAGCTGAAATCTTTTTGTCTAAGTGTAACAAAATATTTTCTGAGAGGTGTGAACTTTTAAATGCCTGAGCATCAATCTTTTGACCTGGCATAGGCATCCACTAAAGAGAAACTCATGCATGCCAGTTGAAATCTCCAGCCTAAGTTAAACTCCTAAAATTGCTAAATCATTTAAGAACAAGGTAAGTTTCAGAGCTACTTCTCCGAACTCTTTGTGTTCCAGCAAATCCACCTGACTCAAAACATATTTGACAATAAACTGTGAACTCCATTGCTGGCTGGATGCTATCTTTCTAAATGCTGCAGTTGCAAAATACAATGCGATCTCCCCTTTCACCTTGCACTACCTTGCCTTTCTATCCTCAGTTACTAGTCTCAGTGACAAATTGTTCCTGGCATACCACTGTGTCAATAAGGAAAAAGAAACCACATATAAGAGAGATTTGTTTCTTCCTAGGTTTTAGATGTACAGCAAACACATCTTGAAACCAGCAAGTATTCTGTCTTTCTTGTTTTCCTGCACTTTGGTAGTTAGTGGCCAACAGTAGCACAGTGCTTCAGGCTATCAGGATTATCAAGGTATTGACTGCCTCCAAAGTCAGGACCTCTTATCACATCACATTATGTCTCCTTGAATCCCACAGATGCTGCTACGGTGGAAGTGACAGCTTCAACGGACAAAACAAATGGAAATTTAGTCTTTCCTACTGATAAGTGCTAATCGGCTGTAGTAAGCAATGGCTTTTGCCCTCTTGCCTTCCTCTTCCTGATTCCCAAATAAAACCAACTCCTTCCTGCCACCTCTATCAAATTGCTTTATTTTCTGCATTTCAATATATTTCTCTCTGCTTGAGATTGTTGACAGAACTTCCTGCTGGGTTTTTTTTCTGCTCTCCTTTTCCTTGGCTCTCAGCTGGTGTCCCTGCTGTGCTTTTTGCTGTTGTCTTTTGCCTTTGGGTGTTGGGTTCTCTTTTCATATATATGGAAGGATCAATTACATCTCGTTTATCACCCTTTCCAGGAAGAAGGCAAGTGTTTCTCAGGTCACAACTGTTATTCCCACTAGCCCTGTGCTCTGAGTGTGTCTCTGTATGTGTGTGCCTTCTGTATGCGTGACTGCGCTGGCAGGAGGAACTCCTGCTGAGCCGTGGCCTCAGCTGGTCCCCGATCTGCTGTCTGAAGAAGGAAGAAAGCATTAAGGCACAGACTCAAAAAAACCATGTAGGTGCCTAACACCCATCTGTGCAGGGTCACTACCACCTGTCCTTGTACTGAGATCTACTGCTGTAACGAAAAGGTGCCCACAGAAGAGCAAGGGGTGGATTTTCCTGAGCTAAAGCTACTGGGAGAGGGCAAATGGCCTTGTGGAGGATGGAGAGGGAGCTGAATCCTATCTAGGTACACCTTACAGAAGGCAATGATGGACTTTGGGGGTCTGCTATGTTTTGAACTGTATGTCAAGGAGAGAACGAGACCTTCCTGGTTTTAAAGGAGTTGATGTTTGTTTTCTTTTGTCCAGATGGTGGAAAGAAATAAATGAGTTAGGTAGGCAAGGGTATGGATCAAAAGAGAAAACCCAGGACCATCACTTTTCTGTGGGAGCCTGCTGTGCAAGCAAGAGGAGGGCAGTTTGGGTAAGGGTTTGGAGAAGGAGAGTTGGCAGCTTGGGTAAGTTGTCAGGATGAATCCAGGACAGGCTGCAAAAAAGGAAGCAAGTTGCAGCTTCACATCACTTCTTGTTGCACACTTAGCTAGTTGAATCTGTGAATGAGTAGCTCAATAGGCAGGGGACAAAGCTTTTTACTTTTTCAGTATCTTGAACATAAGATCTTTCTGTGTTGAGACATAATTGACTTCCCCTCACTGAGTATATATATATGTGTATACATCCTTTGTAAGGGGATGTTCTGGGAGACAAAACATGAAAGCATGTATTACAGACCTGTTTAGGAGGATTTAATGAGCTGCTCTCATATGATCTGTGTCCAGCTCTATAAATTCTGGCCTCAGCAGCACTAATGCAGCTATGTCAGAGGCCTGCCAAAGTATTTGTAGTAAGAGCTTACTAAGACGCATGATCCATCCAGGTATTTATGCTGTGATTTCATTGGTAGAGTATCTGTGCCTGACAAAAAGGAGAACTGTTTTGAGCCATGTGATAAAAGTGTGATGGGTAGAAAAATGGCTCCCAGATGTGTGCTCAGCTCGTGCCATTTGATTCAGAATATGCCAGGTCTGGCCACTGCAGACTCATTCTCTTTTCTCCTTTCTGCCCCCAAAACCACCTTTAATGAATTCATTTCTTTCAAAGAACACAGCAAAAATTTGACCAAAATTTACAAAGGAGATTTTTTCTTTTTATTTATTTATTCTATATAGATATAGATATATTTATTTTATATATATATAGAATATATATAAATATTATATATTTATTCTATAGCCAACACTGCTAGGACTGATAACTGAAGCCACTTATGCATAGAAAGATTGGCAAGAGAGTGTTCAAAACCAGTACCAGTTGTAGGATGTCTTATGCTGCACGAAGTATGCAAGTAAAATTAGAACAGGATTTCCTTTCTGTTAGGAAAGTAATAAAAATGTTACTACTTGGCCACAGCCAGGGTGACAATCTGATGGGATAGTGAGAAACCAGGCAGGTAATAAAGTAGGAAAATGACTAGTCTAAAACTAAGTGTAAGATTCTTGACATCCATCTGTTTGTGACTGACAATACCTGCCTGCTCCAAATAAGGGTCCAAACTTAACACTTGCATCAGCTACTGCAAGGTTTTCTACTCCATCACCTGGCCTCCATCATAAACTCTGGTGCTAAAGAGCTTGTCCCTTCTTTTTAACACTGGCATGAAGCACAAAGGCATGCTGAGGAGCAGTGCACCCATGTAACGTGGCAGAATCAATACCAAGTAATTGAGTAACATATTTATTAAACCTGATGTTAATGCTTCTCTGAGAGAAGATTATATATGAATTGCTTACCTTGATTAAAATTATGTTTCACAAGAAGTAGGTTTATAAATGGAAATAATTGGAAATGATGCATGAAGTGTCACATGCAAGAAATTTTGCTGACGTGCTATTAAACAAAGCAAATTATTGTCAGAATTCAGCAATGAGAAAAAACCAAACAGCTATTCACTAGATTCACTAAATGTAAGACTAGCAGAGTACTTGAAACTATTGAGAGGCTTCTCTGGCAAAATGACTACGGATGCATTTAGGAGCTGAAAACAGCTGAGAAGTAAACTAAGCTCACCTGCAGCTCAGTACACTGATATGCACTCTTTGTTCCCTAGCAATTCAGACCAGGAGTCTGGTAAAAACACTGTGATGCTGACCCAGGCTGCATGCCCAGTTTTTCCCTGGGTGGAGATGTGGGGGACCGTATGTCAAAGGGACCAAGTCTTCCTTCCAATTGAGTTACTTGTGAGGAACTCTGAGAAGTTGCTGCATTGCAAATCAAGGTAAGAAAGAAGGAGGCCTTCATTTTTACATCACTCATTTTTCACAGACTCAGATCAAGCTCTTAGTCGGACCTAGGGAAGTCAGTTGTCTCTCTCCCCAGCCAATGAGCTGCCAGAGCAGGGCAAACTGTTATAAACTGTCATGTTTGCTGTTATGCTGAACTTAAGAGGTCTGTGGAGACCTCTTGTTTAAGGGGTTGATGCTAAAAGAAGCATTCACATTACGATATCACCCATGTAGTGGTCTTTGCATTGATTTATTAGTAAATAAGCCCAGTAACAATACTGTTAGCCTGGGGAACAAAGAACTCGTCTACACAAAGCAGATAAGCAGGCATTTCTTTATTGCAGCACTGGGTGCTAAGTGGGATTTCCACTAATCAGGCACACTCCATGCCAACTTCATTGTCGCATTTATACACAAAAATTACAAGGTAATACACTCCCAGTCACAATGATTGGTTAGTAATTTGCATAACATTATAATATCTGCTGTGTCATTGTCTTCTCTTCATACGCTTGAGCATTGAGGAAGGCTCTTCACCTGGGTGAGGGTCTTCTTGCAATATGGGTGTGTTTTGTAATATTATAATTAAGACAGTTCACTTCAGGACACCTTAAAAGTAAGTTTTGTTGCCAAGTCGGCTGGCTAGATATCTATCTTGCCAGCTTGTCAAATAATTCATCCTATATACAATAGACCCTATGTGCTCTGACTGTGGTTTAGAGAGTAAGGACTAAGGCTACCATGATCCAGAGAATAGGGACTTCAAACAACGTAGTGTCAGATTTAAAGCAGCATAGCAACCCATACATCACTGGTTAATAAACGCTAATATAACATTAGCATAAAGGTTAACATCTTAAATCAAGATGTTCCTATAGCTAACTGCTTCACAAACACAAAATATAGTAAAACTTAGGATAATCTGCAACAATACTGACTGTGCAGATCAGGATGAGGGGCTGACTGCAGGCAGACAGTGTCTGACATGCAAATCACCCACAGCATTGGCTGGGAGAGGGCACACGAGCTCCCTGACACAGACACCTTTTCTGCTGGACACTGCTAACTGAGCACACCCTTATCCCTCATAGCTTGAGGAGGATTTTGAACACCTGAATACTGGGATCCAGACCTGAACAGCATCCCTAAATCTAACACCGTAAAATCTTTTCTGAGGGAAGGTTATCTCCAGTTTAAGGTAGCTGAGCCAGCCTGAGTGAGGTTTCAGTCCCTCTCTAGCAACCCATGTGCACTGCAAAGGGTCTTTTAAGGACCGCAAACTCAGTTCAGATGAAAAACTATTAGCCAAAAGCACATGCAACAGCACAGAGCTTCTGTACCCTGTTAACCATCTTGTTAAAAACTAAGGGACTAAATGGGCCTGTTTAATTTACATTGTTGTAGTGGCCTACAGTGGCCAAGAAGAGGAGTTGAATGTGAAGCTGCAAGCCCAGCCCTCGGCCAGACAGGAGAGAATCCCTGTGCTGTAATATAACAGCTGTGCTTCAGGTAGCACAGGAGATGCAGTGGGCATCATCACTGCAGACTTAAAGGTAACATAACACTGATTTCTAGTCCTGAGATGTGCCCAAACATCCCCAAAGGTCTTCTCCCACAGCATTCAAAACATATGCTCCTTCTCCATTGCTTGCCAGAAACCCTATGGGCTATATTCAACTGTCATATATTTTGTTATCATTAGAAGACTTGATCTTATAAGCTTAAAGTTCTGTGCAAAAATTCTGATTGTGCTTCAGTAACAACAAAAAATAAACTAAAAAAGGATTGTCACCAAAGAATATTGCAGAATGTAAGGACTTGTGCTGGATGTTGACATGGCATTTGTGCCTTGAATCGTAAGGTGTAAATGTAGCTAGCTTAAAGACACTGTTAATTTATTTCTGCAACAGCAAAATCAAAATCGTTGCTTTCAGTTCTGCTTCCACTTAAAAAGCCAGAGATCTGAACCCAGCATGGTAAAAAGAGCTGGCAATGGAAGACCGTATTTCCCATTCATTTGGATTTTTGACAGAAAAGTGTTATTTTATTGGAATTCAAGAAACAAAGTGCAGGAAAACACTAGGAGTATTGTAACACATCCGTACATAGTATCACACTAGACACACAAGGGAAATGTCGTAGATGATAACAGAGAAATGAGAAACTGCACTCATTACACACAGAGTTATCACCCATGAGACACCTTCAGGGTCTGCCCGAACAGCCTTATCCCTTGTAAATGCCAAAACAAGTCTGAAACACCCAGATAAGCAGAAGTGATGAGAGGTGATAAAAGGCCTTTTCAGAGGGCAGAGAGAGAAAAAACTGCCAGAAAAGATGCTCTCTCTAGCATGAGAGAGCAAATTCAGGTAGTACTAAGTAGACGTGTTGTGGAAAATGCAGTTCCATAGGTGCAAAAGCAAAGGCATGTATAAATAGATCTTTAGACACCAGGTTGATTGGAAATAAAAACTGTACCGGTATATTTTATTTTATTTTATTTTATTTTATTTTATTTTATTTTATTCTATTCTATTTTATTTTAACGATTCTAAGAACCGTGCGGCGGAAGACAGTTTCCTACCAGAGGCAGGGAGAGAAGAATGTCTTTGCGTTTTCACACTGCTCTGCTCCCTCCCCAGCCTCCCCGCTCCCGTACTTTCCAACCCGAGCTGGATCCCCGGCCCGCGGCAGCCAATGAAGGCTATTTCTCGCTCCGGACACGCAAGAAGCTCCCTAAGACACGGATGGGGCGCGGGTGCGCCGGGTGTCCGCGCCCCCCTCCCGCATCCCCGTCCCACCGCCTCCCCTGGGGGCAGGGCCGGTGCCCGGTCCATGGCCTGCCCCCCCCCGCACCCGCGGTGGGCGGTGCTGCCCCCGGGCAGTCGCCGCTCACGGCCGCCCCTCGCCTGCCCGCGCTGCGCTGGCAGCCGGACCTGCCCCGGCGGTGCCAGCCCCGCCCGGGGGAGCCGCCCATCGCCCCGCCGCGGCTGGAGCATGGGGCGGCGGCGGCGGCCTCAGGCGGAGTCGGCTGCCCCATGGCGCAGGTAAGGGAAGCGGCCGCGGGTACCGGCAGCGGCGGACGCCGGGTCTGCCCCTGCTGCCCGGCAGAGCGGGGCGGGCAGTGAAGATGCGGGGCGGGCTGTGGGGATGCTTTTCTGAGAGGCACCGCCACAAATAAGAGAGGAGGGACACAGCCAGAAGCGTGTGGGGCTGACCCGGGCGCTGCTCGGCCACCGTCCCGGGAGGGGGTCCCAGGCAGCGGAGGGCAAAGCCAACCCAGCGGCAGGTTGCACAGTGCTGCCGTGCGGCCTTCTGCGAGGGGAGCGGCTGGTGGCGGCTCTGCGAGCACCGGAGCGGGGTCAGCCCGTCGGAGCTCCCCGGCCTGGGCACACGCATTGCCCCAGCGCAGCTCCTCGAGGCAGGGCTGCAGGGCCAGCACTGGCGCTTCTGCTTGCTGTTTCCTCCGGTGTCGCTCAGTTTACTTCATGTGGGCACAAAGGTAGCTCGAGAATGGCATGAGGTGGCAGAAATGCAGCTTCTCCACAGCGCATCGTGACGAGGAGCCAAACGGCACCCCTCACGTTGGCAAGGGCATGTGTATGTCGTATTCAGGTAACTACACTTGTCAGGAGCATTTCTTACCTCTTAGGAGTCTCACTGTGCCAGGGCTAGCCTCCAGCCTCGTTGTTTCTGTTCTCAGCGTATGAACAACAGACCCAAGCAGTAGGTACCCAGCAGTGAGGGCTGACTTCCCTATTTCGGTCATGCAACGTGCGGTCCTTTCTGCCTCTGTGCAGCCGCCCGGACCCTCATCCTGCGGAAGAGCTGTGTGCGCCTGTAACTCGGAGATTAGCCAAGCCGCTCAGCTGCAGGGGCTGCTCCTCTGAGTTAAGTCGCTAGTGGGCATAGGGTTTCGTTTTTCCTCGAGTGGTTTGTGGTCTGAGAGTTGTGATAGGCTGTGCGGATACAGGAGGTATGGTAGATGGTGGTTTTGTGGCTTTGATGTTCAGTACATTTTGAAATACCAAGTTGAACTACCAACAGTTTTCAAGCTGGTTTTGAACCATTATGAATAGCTGGTTCTTATTATGAGCTAATGAATCAGCACCACCTGATAATTGTATTTGTCTCGTATAGTCAGTTTTCTTTTTTTCCTCCTTTTTTTTCTCCTATTTCCTCCTGTGTTAGCTTGGTTATTTTTATGAAGTAGTTGCAAAACGAGTTGCAACAGCCTAACTGTAAGAGATCACTCCTTTCTGTGGAGAGAAGATGATTCATTTCTTTGCTGAAGTAGGTCTGGGCCTCTCTCTTAAGCACATTTTACTTAAGTGGAAGGATGATTGGAGCAAGATAAGGCAGTGTTCAGTTCTTGACCTAAAATGTAAACGTGAAAACCCCCATGCACCAGGCTTCTTTTGGACCTGAAGACAGGTCCATAACATGAAACACAGAGGAAAAAGTTGATCTTTGTTTAAAAGGTGACCTCTGTAGGTTTGAATAAGCCTGCTTGTGCTGTCAAAATGTTATGGTAGCAGTATGATGGATTTCAAAGTGTCTTAGCTGATTTATAACCTTCATTTTGCCTTTTGTAAAAATAGACCTGAGCTATTTTTAGCATTTCTCGTACCCATGCTGGATCAGGCCGAGGAGTCTGTGTAAACAGATGAAAGCGATTGTTTTGTTCTGCTCGGTGTTGTGTGGTGTTCTGAAAAGTTAGCAGCTGGATCCAGCCCCCCCTGGATTAATTTTATTCATTGGGCTCCAGTCCCCGCTGAGAACATCACTGGAAACACAATGTGAGCTGTTGATCCTCGTCCTCAGGGAGCTGGTATTTAAAACCGCTCTGGGAGACAACTGCACATGAAAAAGAAACTTAATTCAGGGGCTGAAGCACGCTGTTGGAGCGTGCTCAACTGTACGGGGTTGCCTGGCCTATGTCTCTGTTCTGCGCTAACACGAGATGTGCTGCAGTGTTAGGACAGCCTCAGCACTTCGGCTTTGATGATGAGTAAAGCAAACAGGTGTGTTCCTACATTCAGATTGCTGCCTGGCAGACAGGGATCAGCCCTAAGCTTTTGTGTTCACTGTGTTCCTGTTGTCCAAAAAGCAGATTCGTGCTTGGCATTGATTCGGAGAAAACTCCAGGAACAAACTCGCCAACAAAGTTAAAGTCGACAAGCAGGTATTCTTTTTGTGGCGCCGGGAGACACGGGGATAGCTCCTCCTAACATGTATCACCGTATTGCTGCACAAGCCGTCCTTATATAGTCACTGGGCATATATACATATTCATGAGGCTACCCATGAGTTCCGTCATTTTCCAGAAAGCTGCCTGCATGCCTACACAAATGTGATGGTGGTCTTTGAGGGTCGTTTACTTCTCCCAACAGTCTGCATCGCTTCTGGCAGTCTTTGAAGCACCAGCTTAGTTAACATTACAGACATAGCAATCATCCTGTGCTTCTACCTATCACTTAGTTTAACTGCTCCCATCCTGGACACCTGCTAGTCCGGGATACTCCTCAGTATCCCCAGGATACTCCCATCTTAATGAGTTCATTAACACCAAAGACACAGCAATCATCCTGTCCTTCTACTTACCAGTTAGTTTAACTGTGCCCATCCTGGACATCTGCTAGTCCCACATATTCCCCATCCCCAGGTCCCTTTCTATTTTGTTTTTCATACACTTCTTGTACTAAGCTCCTAAGAACCTAAAACTATGTCAGCTACCTTCAAGCACCGCAGTTATTTTCCATTACAAAGCCATCAAACTTAATGTTAGGTAGAACTGATTACATTTTGTGCTTTTGTGCCTCCTTGTCTGAGCATGCAGCAAACCAATTCCACATGCTCTGGAGAGATGTGTTTATTCAGGCCTGGGTGCTCTGTGGACTGTTTCACAAATCAAGCACATCGATGCCAGTTTTCTTGTTCCATTTGTATACAGAAGTTAGAAGGTGGTACAGATACAATGATTTCTTGCAATCTACATACACTATTTTCAGTGTCATTCCTTCTAACCACTATGCATGCTCAGGGGAGGGGTCTTCACCTGGGCCAGGGTCTTTTTTGACCCATAGGTGTGATTTTTAATGTTGTAATGAAGGTGGTTCACTTTGGGACACTTTAAAAGTTAGTTTCACTTCCAAGTTGGTTAATTTAATGGTCATTTTGCCAAGCTGCCAAATAACTTATCCCTAGTACAAGCAATCCTGGATGTTCTCCTTTGATCTTTCAAACAGGACCAGGACCTGGCTTTCACTTATGAATTCCTTATTGTTAAAGAAGGTCATCTTGCCCCATGGCCAAGATCCTAATACATACAGTAACTATGATTACCAACAGCAGATGTACAATATATTCCCAGCAAGCTATTTTCATTCAATCTGTTTCTGTAATCAAATGTAAATTTGCTGATGAAATGTAAATGCCACAATATTTTGTTGCCTTACAAATAACAATAGCAAAATATATTTCTTCTGAAATACATGTTTTAATGAAGAAAACAATCGTAAGATCTCAGAGTCTTGTTACCCATTTTCTTGGATGGATGTGTGTAACAGGGTTCAGCAGTAACTGTCCTGGGCTCAGCAGTAGCAGTCATTTTTCTCCTTCTTAGTAGCTGGTGCAGTGCTGTGTTTTTGACTCTCAGCCTGGGAACAGCGCTGATAACACCGATGGTTTTAGTTGCTGCTCAGTAATGTTTACTCTGACCAAGGACTTTCTGAGCCTCACGCTCTGCCACGGAGGAGGGGAAGCCGGGAGGAAGCAGAGACAGGACACCTGACCCAAACTGACCAAAGAGGTATTCCATACCACAGCACGTCATGCCCAGTATATAAACTGGGGGCAGTTACCCGGAAGGCCTAGATCACTGCTCGGGTTGGGCTGGGTATTGGTCGGAGGGTGGTGAGCAGCTGTATTCTCTTCCCTTGTTATTTCCCTTATTATTATTGGTGTTAGCAGCAGTGGTTTGTGTTATACCTTAGTTACTGGGCTGTTCTTATCCCAGCCCATGGGAGTTACATTCTTTCCATTCTCCTCCCCATCCCTCTGGACAGGACCAGGGACAAAAAGTGTTTGTACCACAGCAGAGATCACGTGTTAAGAAGTTTTTTGTTCTGAATCCTATCCATAATTTACTGTCCTACATTACCTACAGAAGGTTGTAGCAGGTGACTGATAGAAGATGTGCTCCTATGGCTGAGGGTATTAATTTAGTGCTTTTGTGCTGTTCGGGTCTGGGGCAGCTACAGAATCAAAGCTTGTAGGTTTGGTTCTCATGGATGTTTAAGATTGAGACTATGGTACCAGGGCTCCTGCCCGGGTACTGTGAGTTATATCTTTAGAGGGAAACAAGAAAAAGGCAGAAAACTTTAGCTTCGAATAGCTGGGAAAACATGCATCAGTTCATGCAAGGAAATGGAATAATTTCTGTAGTAAAGAAAGCTGATTGAGGTCCTACCATTTGCAGACTGCCCCTGACCAAGACACTGTGTGACTGTGTAAATTTTGGAGTTTTAAGCACAGAAAAAGTAAAAAAACCCTCCAGAACAACCAAAACCCAAACTGAAAAAAAAAAACCAAGCCCAAACTCATGCAGCTAACACTGGATATAGGTCTTATATTGGCGGGGAAAAGAGAATCCATCCCACTGGCACATAACCTGGGATGTAGTCCAAACTCTGCTAACTGCATTTTCCTTAGGCTTCTCCCCATAACCTGTCCCAACACTTTTAAAATCAGTTATGTTTGGCCATAAGTCCATATGCACAATGAACAAGACCTATTTTCCAAAGCACCTTAAAAACTGTGTGGGGAAATGGGAGGCCTCAAGATGTTGCATCAGCCCTGTGTCTAAGGCAATAGTATTCACAGATACAGAGGAAGTCTCAAGAAGCTTGCAGGACAGCAATGTCTTAGCAAAAGATCTTGCAAGAGCTCAGAGCTGCCCTACTTGATTTAGTGGTTTTCTTTTTCTCTCTGGATATCACTATTTCTGTGCATGCATATACGTGTGTGCATACATACATAGACTGTTGAAGAAGGGAGTATAAAAATTGGGTGGATTCTTTATCTTTTGTGGAATATATGTATGGGGAATTATTTAGATTAGCAGGAATTAACTATGTAGCTCTTCAGTTTTTTTATCTGTGGCCTGAATCTTACAGTTCTCACTTTGCAAAATCTCACTTTGTCACTTTCCAAATCATGTAAGCCCCCAGGCACTGGTGTCTGTGCAGCAGAAGAGGCAGTGCCTGAATGGGGCAGCAGCTGCTGCGCTGGGTCACTGCATGTACATAGGACATGATCCAGATCGGTGTGGGACAGAAAAGGAAGGCCCAAGTAGGTTTGTTATATCTGGATATATTATAGCCTTTACAAAAGATTTTGAAGCCCTTCAAAGAGCTGAATTCCTGTGCTTGATTAAAGAGCACCTGCTGTAATGAATAATTAACAGCATAACATTGGGGATGTTTGTGAATTACAGAAGTTAAGGAAGAAGATGCACACTGTATAATTTGTATTGTTCGCGCTATAGTCTCTGTGTTCATGTTTAGAAAAGCAGTTTGGGTCAGGTTATGTAAAACCTCATACATGTACAGTTCATAGAATCATAGAATCATAGAATAGTTAGGGTTGGAAAGGACCTCAAGATCATCTAGTTCCAACCCCCCTGCCATGGGCAGGGACACCTCACACTAAACCATCCAACACAAGGCTTCATCCAACCTGGCCTTGAACACCGCCAGGGATGGAGCACTCACAACCCCCCTGGGCAACCCATTCCAGTGCCTCACCACCCTAACAGGAAAGAATTTCCTCCTTATATCCAATCTAAACTTCCCCTGTTTAAGTTTTAACCCATTACCCCTTGTCCTGTCACTACAGTCCCTGACGAAGAGTCCCTCCCCAGCATCCCTATAGGCCCCCTTCAGATACTGGAAGGCTGCTATGAGGTCTCCACACAGCCTTCTCTTCTCCAGGCTGAACAGCCCCAACTTTCTCAGCCTGTCTTCATGCGGGAGGTGCTCCAGTCCCCTGATCATCCTCGTGGCCCTCCTCTGGACTTGTTCCAACAGTTCCATGTCCTTGTTATGTTGAGGACACCAGAACTGCACACAATGCTCCAGGTGAGGTCTCACAAGAGCAGAGTAGAGGGGCAGGATCACCTCCTTCGACCTGCTGGTCACGCTCCTTTTGATGCAGCCCAGGATACGGTTGGCTTTCTGGGCTGCGAGCGCACACTGAAGCCGGCTCATGTTCATTTTCTCATCGACCAGCACCCCCAAGTCCTTTTCTGCAGGGCCGCTCTGAATCTCTTCTTTGCCCAGTCTGTAGCTGTGCCTGGGATTGCTCCGACCCAGGTGTAATTCTTTGAACACTGTTAGGGTTTCACAGTATCAAAGCACTAGAGGGGGTGAATCCTGGTCTTTTGGTACCATTTGAAGTACTTACACAGTGAGAATAGTTTGAGTGACAGATTCTTTCTCTTGGTGAGTGTCAAAAGTTTGGTAAAACGAAGGTACGTAGAAACCAGGTAGGCTTTTTCCTGAAGGCTTTTCTCTAGTCCATGTGAGAGCAGTCCCACTGAAGCTGTGTGCTTAGCTTACAGGACATACTTCAAGTTATTCTTTCTTTTTTCTTTTGAACTCATTGAGCAAAAGGACATGGCAGTATTGCTGCGGAGGGACATCTGCAAATACATAACTGGTCTGGGCACCTGCGCGTGGCTGGCTCTTGCCCACTAGGCAGAATTCAGCTAGGTTAAAGAAGAAGGTGTGTGAAGGGACCATGGGGTGTTTCAGAGAGAGGTGGGGTAAGAGAGGAGCCTCAGACATTTGAGGTATTTATTGTCCTGAGAGACTGTGAGTTCAGTTTTTGTTATGGGTACGCTGCAGGAGGCACAGGGGTGTGAAAAAGCAAAGCCAAACAAGTGGCCAGGAAGGGTGTGGAGGGAATCGGTGATGCGTGGCTGACCTCCACCTGCATTTTCCTGCTCCCTGGAGAGGGGGGAAGGTGTTCCTGGTGTAGGGTGTGCATGGGAATTGTATGCGAGAGGAGATGAGTGGTATCAGGCATAAAGAAGAAACAATTAGAGTGTGGTAAATGTGAAAAATAGAAGAGGAATTACATACAGCGGCAGAGGGAAGGTAAAGATACTCAAATCCCAAAGAAGCCAAAGTAACAGACTGTGGATTTTAACAGCGCTCCCTATTCAGAGCTGTGAGTTGGCAGGCATTCTGAGTTGCAGTGAAGCTGATAGCTTGAGAAAGTTGGGAGCTGGATAACTGAGAAAGTAAGTTTGCCCTGGAGGGCTCAAAAGGAAGATATCTGGAATTAAGCTGTGGGTAAAGTTTTAGCAGAAAATGTGGTCCCTTCATACTTTTATGTTTATTCAGTAGTGACTGTGTCATACCAATGAGGATATAGTACCGATCTAGCCTGGGTAAAGGTGGAGAGAGAGAGAGAGAAAGAAAGAAGAGAGTCTCTTACAGAACTCCAATGTCACGTAGTTCACTGACCACAATAGAAAGCATCCTGGGACAGCAGAGGCTGTTTTTAAACTGTCCTTAATCTGAGAGAGTGACTGAATAAATTCACTGTGAGAGATGTTGTATGCTTTAGGATGAAATCAGTTCCTGGGGCAAAACAACCGCACAGGACCAAATGGATGGAGTGTAAAACTGTTTGGTTTATGGTTTAGAAGCAGTTCTAAAAGTTCATTTTGAAGGGGATGTTGAGCTGTCATCAGCATGAAAACTGATGTCTTTGTTGAAATTAGCAGCGATACTATTTGTGTCTGTGCTTTCAACTTATACCCATCTCTGCCTCCATTTGGGGAGTAGGTTGGTGTTAATTCTGTGTTTATGCTGAACATGTAGAGTGCACAGTGTGTGTGTTTTCTGATAGCTGACGTAGGTGAGCCATGCTATGTAAAGCCCTAGCACTTTCATTTCCGAAATGCATGTGGTTAGAGGTGCTAACAACTCACTGCAACAAGTGGAGTGCCTATAAGAGCGTGCATTTGGTTGCAGCCCAGATGGTATTACTAAGATTTAGAGTAGATGTGTCATAGGCATTTGACAGGTGCCACATTTGGAGTCACAGTTATGTACCGTTTGATTTACTCAATTGCATTGCTTAGTTAGCATAGTTTGTTGTGATTTTTTAGCCTAGCCATATATAACATAAAAGTTACTTTGGTGTTTCCACCTGCCATTCCACTCTCCATGCTTTCTAAACCCTGGCTGCATTTCAAACAATGAAGTATTCTTCTGTTCCTGTGCTTTCAGGATATTCTAGGGCTCATTATGAATATACAGAAACAGCAAAAAACATTTTGCTTTTTAGCTGAAATAAAGTAGGTATCAATTGGTAAGATTAATTATCATCACATGTTTTAAGTAAACAGGCAAAGAGCAACATCAGTAGCCTTAGAGCTATAACAGGTCTGCACCAGTATATATAATTATTAATTGTATTTAATCCTACAAAGTAGTAAAGTGAAACTACTGGTTATATTACAAGAAGCTCTATTTCTTTTGCGTAACTTCTCCTTGTGTTGGGCAGTTTTCTGGAAATGGTGCTTAATTGGTCAAACTGTGGCAAAGATCACCAGGTGTGTGCTGCATCATTGCAGGTAGCAGCAAGAAAAGGGCCAGTTCTACAGAGAAGTGCAGTCAGTAGAGGAGAAAGGGACACAGGTTTGCAGAGAAGCATCTCAAAGGTTAATGACAGTAATGGAGCAATTTAAAGCTTGACAACTGAAATAAGGAGAATGTGATACAGAGGATTAGAACACAGCATGTGAGCAGGATGCACGAACACAAATCAGCACATATGTGTCCTTTTGCAAATAATGGTGGTCATCGCTGGGGTATTTGTAGAGATAACTCAGAGTTTGAGTGCAGTGAAACAGCTTTCCTGGGGCAGGTACCTCCTGCTCCTTGATGCTGTCTGTACACCTAGGCAAACCACCCTGTCTGCTCTGTTCTGTTGCAGCAGGATGTTTCTGTTACACCAGAGCTAGTTCAGATATTTCTGTACACATGTGGCTATGTGACTGTAGCGCTGTTTGATAACTGCACACTGATCAATAGCTGAAAACAGCTTGCTTCTTCTTTCTGCTGCTCCTAGAGAGGGGCCTTATTCACCCATCCAGTGCATCATGGTAGATCTATTCATGTTTGAATATCATTACAGGTTCTGCTCCCTACATGTTCATTTATGGACAACAAATAATATGTGGGTGTGTGAAGCAAAAGGAGATATGCTGAGGGATAGTTCGATGTATGTGCATTCAATTAATGCGGAGATCATTGTACTTAATTGGAAACTGCAGGCTCTATTTTTAATGTAGTAAAAAACTCTGGAAACCTGCCAGAGCTGGCAGCATCCTTCCAATAAGGTGTATGCCAGGCCACCCACAGAATCATACTTTCTCTCACCTCCACATTGATTCTTGGACCACTTTAAGGAGCAGAGTTAACATAGATTACTATCTTTCGTATTCCAAAGACTGACAAACGGAAGCTGATAGTTAACCTGTGATAAGTTGTACCTTAGGAAAGGGGCAGATGCTACTCCTGCGAGGCTGGTGAATAATTTGGTAAATCAGACCTGGCCTCAGATTGCGTTCTCTCATCCAACTGAAACTGGTAAATGGCAGAAGCAAGACTAGAATTTGAGATACCTTTTATTTTTTAACTATGTTTTTGAGGGAGCTTTAGTGTAAATGTTCTGCCTTGTGCTTGTGCAGAGATCTTTCCAAATGTAAATTGAAGGTTGTTTTCAGGTAGGGTTGCAGTTTACCTGGAAACAGCCTGCTGTGGGAGGTGTGAACTTCCACACCCTCCAGTGGTAGTAGTGGGGAGGCTGCTGAAATAAAGGGATTTTGGTGATATTAAGTCTTCTACAATCAGCAAAAGTCAGTTTTTTTCTCTCTACAGAGACCAACCACATGAGGTCCTGATCTAGCTCTTGGGCCCACAGTGGTGTTCCTAGAAGTCAACTACTGTTTCTTCTGCTACCATTAATGCAAAATAAGCAGCAAGACAGAAACACTAAAAGTGGCAGCACAGTATTGAATAAGCAGTATTTATACCCAATCCCTTTTGTCATTAGATGTGTATTCAGACTGCAAAATAAAGCTATCTTTAAAGAAATGACTTATTCAAAACCATGATATGTCTAATTCTGAGGGAGGTACGCCTCCTATTCTTTCCTTAGAGGTAGCCTAGCAATCAATCCCAAATGATGCACGGGCATGGGAAGAAGCATTTTGTTGTTGAGCAGTATTTTTCAGCTGCTCTTCATCACTGGGAAAGAGTAACAAGCTGTTGTGAAGTGTAATGTCAAGAGTAAATCTTTAACAGCATCATTTGGGGGATTTTTGCTAAAAGCCCAGACTGAGAAATTAAGGGGAAAGGCTGTGATTGTGTTATTTGATTTCCATATAGTGTTTCACTGAAATGATCCCATATGTAGAAATGGGTGCTGTGAACAGTTTTACATGCACTGTACCTGTACCACCACCGTTGTGAAAAGCTGGTCACAGGGCCATGCTCCTTCAGAAACTACCCTGGTAGCGGGGGAAACGGGTTTTTTAAAGGGTGGATAACTTACTGCAGTAGCAATCAGTGTGAGCAGGAATGTGCATATTTCAACATCATCTGCTGGAAGAAGAAATGGTACTGGTAGTTAGACTAATCTTCAAAGCCATACAGCGCAGCATTGTTAAGCTCATTCAGTAGAGATGATACGTTCCCTTTGGTACACTACAGGGAACAGTCATGATTGCAAATGTGAGACCTTGGGTACATTGTTATAAATGACATCCAAAAGACACTGATAGCCCAAACTTTCAATGAAATCACATCATCATGTGTCTGTTTGAGAAGAATTTGTTTCCAGTGTTTATGAACATCCATTTATACTGCAGATGGGTTCAGTGCTTGGGCAATGAATTACGCTCCTGAACCGCCGTTTGTCTCATTTTGCCCCCCAAGTCTACACAGAGTCAGTTCATCCACATGAATGAATGGCGTGGTGTGTATTTCATTTGAAATGCTGCAGTTGTGGAAATAGTGCATTTTAAAGATTAATTTTGACAGCATCCCGCTTCATGGAACTGTTTTATTTGTGTCTTCAGGATGTTGACCTGAAAGCATGCCAAGAAGCTTTGGATGACTGCTGTCCACACCAAGGAGATGGTCAGTTGGGACTGCAAAAGGAGGAAGAAGATATAAATCAAGTAAATGATGAAAAAAATGGAAGGGAAAAGTGTGAGCAGGAAGTGAGGGAGGATTTATGTCTTGTTACTGAGATAGAGCAGTGAAAGAAACAGAGTGCATGGTTTTGAAAGCAGTATTTGATTTCCTCTTTTCGCTTGGAGTGTCCCTTGCAAGGGCAGGAAAGGAGCAGTGACTTCAGACAACACTTTATGTATGATGCCCCTGTACAGCTTTTCGAAACCTGCCCTCCTGTGCTCCCCAGTGCAGTTTATGTAGTTGAAATGTTCTACGTTTTACAGAAATCACTTGCAACAAACCATTTGTCAACTTGGTTTTATTTTCTCCATCATGAAGGTGGTGCATTTGTGGGCAAGGATTTTTTTGGGGGGCCTCCAAACACCAGAGGTGTGGATGCTAAATTATACTGTTTTCACCATTCATGTAAAGATTGATGCTCAGATGTAGAATTACATTTGGGAAAATGGATTGTTCAGATCTTAATGTGTATTGTAATTACAAGGTGAAGAAATAATAATGTTAAACGGAAACATCTGCACTTTGGGTTTTGTTCCCTCTGAGAGCTGCGATGAAAAGACCGCTCAGTCTTCTTGAGTCGTTGTAAGAGCTGAGAACATTGGATCGTTTCTTGCCAGCCCCTCTGTTCACCGCTGCCCTGGCAGATTGAAGAGGAGGGAAGCCCAGTTCTGCTGTTGTGGGGCAGGGTACAGATGCTCCTGCCATGGAGTTATTCTGCTTGTTCTAGCAACGTGATGTATCTCCCACCAGGACAAAGACTTGATGGCAGGGGTCAGCAGCAGCATTTTACAGAGCTGTGCTCTATTTCCTCACAGACTTGGATTTTTACCTCCTTTTATGTAAAATAACTTTGCTTCATGAAGTGTTTGTTTCTTCTCTCACAGAGCAACCACAACCATGTAGATTCCCTTCTCTCCTTAGAGAGCTATTTACAGCTTCTGTCATCGCAGATGGAAAACGTGCTAGAGGTAAATGAGAAAGCAGATGTATTGCTAATAGATTGGAATACAGTTAGTGATTACTGGATAATGACTTACTCTGTTTTATCCAGTAATCTCCCACCCCAGGGAATGTATCAGCAAATCAACATAGTTAAACTTACCTGAAGACATTAAAGACACCTTTTGCAGCAGCTGTCATTGGCTCTGCTTGAAAAATTTTCCCCAGTAACTTGTTTGGGATATGAAAACTACAAGTTCCTGTCTTTGCTGTGAGCTGGTGCTCAAAGGTGGATGGAGCCGCTGGACAACATAACTAGTAGAACTAATAATTCCCCTTCTGAAACCTAATCCCAATTCACATTGATACAGCAACTCAGTAGAGCAACACTGAGTTATTAAGCACTAGCAGCTATTAAGCATTTGTGGTGAAAGATTACAATTGTCATAAATATTGGGTAGGGTGCTTACAAGGATTCTACCCTCAAGAACAGATCCGTCTTCGCTGCAGATAGGGTCAGTCAGCATTAGGAGCAAACCCATTTTGTTTTCTTTATTGTCTGGGCTTCTGATACTATTGTTTGCTCTCTGGGTTCCCATCTTCACAAAACCCAGTTGTTATCTTAATTGGAGCCTCCCTCCTCTCCCACAGCTCATAGCTGCAACCATTAACCATAAAGCTACTCCCCACATTCCTTTCTTGCAGTACTCCAAGGGCATCTTGCATATGCTTCCTTCCAGTGTCATTAGTGTTTTCTATGTTAAGTTCATGCTTATCTTTAGAATGCCTTGTTTGGGGGAATCTCTAGCTTGGGTAGTGCCTCCTAGCCCATAAATTAGCCTCCTCCTCTGTTCAGCTTTGGTACTGGATTGCACACTAACAAGGTTCAGAAGTTTGTCAGTTTAGTTTTATCTGTTGTTTTCATAATTTGAAAGAATTTGGCTGTAGCCTTTGTCTAGCTGTAAATTTTGGTTGTGTATTTTATTTTAAGACTATTAATGCACTGCCATCTTGTGACAACCTATCTGTTGAAAAGCTAGTTTCTTCCAGGTAGCAAGTCCTTGCAGTGTGGTATATTTTTACTATAGTTAAGCTTGCTAAGAATATTCGTTTATTTTCAAGAGCTTAATTGAAAATACCAGCTCAATCTCACAGACTACTGGTGGTCTAGTACAAGGCAACTCCCTAGGAAGAATAAGACAAGACTTCTGTTACCTGAGCTCCCAGTAAACAGAGAACTCGAGACGTTCTGGTCTTTATTGGTACATCATTCCTTCCCTGTGGAAAGTGCTTTTCACATTGTCTGTTCAATGAACAGCAGTCTGAAAAGTCCTTTCCTGCACCACAGCAGGGATGCTCAGCTATGGAGGAATCCTGCCATACACTTCCTGCTTGATGTATTTACATTCTTAAGGGTTTTTTGTATCATCTGTCTATTTTATGACTACTCTGCTTGTCAGCAGGTGCCCTGACATAATCTTGGGTAGTGGCTTTGTACTTCTAGGACTCAGCAACCATAAAACCCAGGCCCACAGAAAGTGGATCTTAATGCTACTGCAGCACTCGTTTATCATCTGGACCTCAGGTCTGAGAGAACATACAGAAGCTTTATTTTGTAAAGAAAAATTGAGTAGTAATTTAAAGTCAAAAGACACCTCCAGAAGGTGTGATCTGGGGACAACACACACACATTTCCTCCAAATTGCTTAGTAAAGGAGTTGGCTTGAAATGTAGACACAGTACGCCTCAGTTAAGAAGGGGCTAAGTCAAATGTGGCAGCTCACAGCCTCAAAAACTTTATGAACTGTGAAAGAAAAGCAGTGAGACTGTGACAACATGATCTTAACATTCCTGTCCTACTCTTCTCCTTTCTTACACCATTATTCCCACTGGCTAAGTCAAGTCCCACAAGGGAGCTATTTATCTTCTTTACAGGGTTAATCTTCTAACACTTTAGCACCTTGAACCAGCTCACCCTGGAATCTGATGATCATCAATACCACTACCAGGAAAGGGTCTGTTCCTCTCAGAAGGGCTTTTTCTTAGACCAGACCTGATACAGCTTGTAGGCTGTAGTTTGATGAACATATAGCAACAGTCCCACTTCTACTTCTCAACACTCACCAGTCCCACACTGTCCTTCATGAGTTCTCTCATCTCTTCAGTCAATTTTCTTCTGCACCCTTCCAGCTGTCTTATGCTAACACAGGTTATGCTTTGTAGAAATGGGAAGCAGTATTCAGGATAGCTAAAAGGCGGCTTTAACATACAAAATTTTTACTTTAAGAGAGTCAAATAGTGGAATATTAAAAACCAAGTTGTTTAAGATTGTAGGTGCGTGATGTAGAGGCATTCATTTTATAAAAGGTTGTGGTTTTCCCCTCCATCATCTTTTAGGTGAGGTTACTGGAAGATGTACAAGTTGCTACTTCTAACAGAGGTCAAGACCCATCATCCTCACACCAAAATGTAAGCTTGACCCAGACACTTCACCACTGTTTCAGTCCTCACGATGCCATGCTACTAAGAACAGACTACTCCACTCAAACAAGTTCAGAAACAAGACATTTACAAAGGCAAGAGTCTTTTTCTCAGTCAAGTTATAGTATCACAAATCCAGAGTCACTTCATGGGTCAAATTTGACAGCATTGCTTTCAGCTGCTGACATTAGAAACTTAATGGCCCATGATGGTAATTTTGATGAAATTAAAGTCATGTCTTTGGCTTTGGAGAATGGCTTTAATACCATAGAAGTTTCTCAGCAATTTGAAGAACCTGGCTCAGATTCGGGACTGTCTTTGAATCCAAGTCACAGCACCGTCTCTTATTCAGTCAGCAGTGAAGGTGCTGTTGAGTACAGTAATGGTGTGAAATCTGCTTCCTTGCTTGGGTTAGGGACTGTTGGAGGCCATTGCCAAGAACACGCTAATTATGGCCATGTGGAATATCCAGGTGATGCAGAGTGTTTTAGAGAAACTACACTTCAGCAGTTTCTTCATAACTACACTTATAATCAGCTGCCAAGTCAAGCAGCACCCACTCCAGTGCATCATCAACAGGTGTGGATGAAGAAACCCAATGAAGTAAAGGATAGGTGCTATAATTCCACTGATACAAAACTTACCAGTGACGAATATCGTGCAAAAGCTCTGAGACTACCATTTTCAGTTGATGAAATTGTGAGCATGCCTGTAGACTCTTTCAATGCCATGATCACAAAGAACCATCTGACAGATACTCAGGTATCACTTCTTCGTGACATCAGACGGAGAGGAAAAAACAAGGTTGCTGCCCAAAACTGTCGTAAACGCAAAATGAATGCAATTCTTAACTTGGAAGAAGACGTGTGTAATCTTCAAACGCAAAAGGAGAGCCTTAAAAAGGAGCACTCTCAGTGTAGCAGATCAATCAGCCAGATGAAGCAGAAGTTAAACAACTTGTATCGTGACATCTTCAGTAGATTGAAGGATGACCAGGGTAGACCTTTTAACCCATGCCAGTATGTCATTCACTGCAGTAGCGATGGCAGTGTTTTTGTAATACCTAAACAGCTGGTTAAGTCTGAGCAGAAACACGATAATGAAAAAGAGCAGAAACAAGAAGATGGCTAAAGATGACTTAGGTTTTACTTTTCCTGAAAGAGGGATAAAGATATTTGTGTGATGGCTGCAGGTCAGTAACCACAGGAGTACAAACAGAAAAAACTACATTTAAGGAGCAAGATAACGTTCAAGGGTCTGGCAACAGTGACCTGCTAGGATGTCTACCAGCTGATGCGTCTATATGAGGAAATCTGTTTAGTTTTAATTAAGTTGAAGGAGCTAGGCCATCAGTGTAACTGTAGTTATACAGACCTATATAAAACTATGAATTTAGTTTCTGGGGAGAACATGAGTGGGGGAAAAAAAGCCAGCTTTACATCAAAGTCACACATGGAAGAAAAACATGATTTAGTGTTGTGTACTTGACTCTTAGTTAATAGTTCAAAGTGACCTTTTTTATTGTTAGCATTGAAAGAAAAATTGTAGCTCAAATTAATCTTAAAATTCACTGTGGACTTAGGTATTCCTATGAGATACTCTGTGCTTTGCACTTGCTCAGAACGGTTCTGCTTTCCCAGTTTCCCTTTGAGGAAAGAGGCCCAGGAGGCTGTTGTGTTTTTCCTCGCTACTTTCACCACCATAGCTCCAGGCAAACATAATGTACCAATGAATTTTACAACTCACAAGGTCAATCTGCAAAGATTCTGAAAAATAAAAAATTACCTGATTCACTATTGCCTTACCTTCAGCCTCTGCAACTGAAACACTGTCTACTTTCTTCAGTGAAAATGAGTGATGGTGAATGAGTTCCTGTTCTGTTTCCTAGTCCATGATATATTTACTCATGTACTTTCCTACTCCTATTCGAATACCTTCCTCTAGGAGAAATACTGAAGGTTTTATTTTTAGCTTTTTAAAACTGGTATTTTTTAAGTATCTTCAATGTAATGGATTTTTTATTTTTATAGATATATAGTCCCCCCCGAAACTTTAAAGTAAATTGAACCAAACAACTATTTTTCTGTACTTGTGATAATGAGGTTACACTCCAATAGTGGCTCTGAATGAAGAGAGCTTTTGGGTTTGATACTTATTTGCACTATGAAAAAGACATTTTATTCACTCACGATTATTCAACAGCTTACCCTTTTCTATTTTAAAACCTGAAATGGGTCTACAAAGATGGCCTGAAAGGCATGTAATGAATGATAAAGAAGGAATGTTGAGGTATATTAGTAAGATTTTTTAACTACTAACAACTGGATAGCAACAAATACTTTTTGTATCCTTTTGTAAACAAAGCCCATAAACCTGGTAAACTAGAAAAACCCTCACTGGTCACACCATGATGACAATGTAGCAACTTCATAGTCAAGTATAACAAAACACTGCACAAAACACATAAAAACTACACATACACACAAGTTTAAGTTCCAAATTATACCTTTTAAAGAAATGAACTGTGCCATTAGCATGTAAATCATGTTGTGTACACAGTAGCATCAAGTGGTACTTTCTAAAAAGGGAGCACTGCCTCAAGTGCAAATTGCACTATTGCTCACTGATGATGAATCAGCCACTTTGTACATTTTACTCTGCGTTTTATATTAAAATATTCCTTTAAACGAATATATCAGTTCTTTTATCAGTTTTGCCACCACCACAAACTGATAGGGTAAATTCACAGCAGAAACTTTCATTAGTGAGACCCTGAAATTTTGTTACTGTTTAAAGCACTGGTGTGAAGCTTATCTATCCTAGCTGGTATCGACAATGAATTTATCTAACCACTAGTTCATGAACATCAACCAAAACGTAACAGGTAAGCATATCTATATGATGAATTGTGAACTTTATTTCTAGATCCAAAGGGTAAAATTATGTTTAAGGTCTTCTAAGTCTAGTTCATGGCCCACACACAAAAAATTTGACAGGTAACAGGTTGGGCCCTTAACTGACAGAATAAGATGCCGAAGTATTTTCTGGTTTAGGATCTTGCAATACACAAGTTTCTAGAGTCCTACATGGGAAGGGATTAAAAAGAAAAGCCTACGCCCAACTCGGTAACAGTTAAACGGTTGAACATTGGCACATGCTGAAAACAAGGAAGCACACTGCAACTTCTTCAGACCACAATCCTGATAAGCAAGCAGCATACTCCAGATGACCCATATAAAGACATGAGCCCCAATCCCCTTGCCTCAACCCCATCCCATTACTTTCCATGCACAATGTGCAGGTAGCATAAACTGCCCTTAGCTCATTCCACTCTCATCATTGTTCAACAACTACATTTAAAAAGCTTATGCATGAATCTCAACTTCTGAGAACTCAACTAGCCACTATACCCCTACAGTATCTCTCAGGTGAAGTTAATTCTGCAAACCAAGAGTTGCAACAGCGCTGATAACACAGGCTGTATGCCTGGATGCATCATGACATTTTCTCAAACCTTTGGCTACCTCCCCAGAGAGAAAACTGTAAGCAGAATTCAGAACAAGGTCATGATTTTTCAATCAACAGCTGCCATTGTTTCACCTAAAAACTGTTCGTAATTTCTGGCTTTCCCACCACGACAAAGGGCTCACTTTTAATATACTTTATACAATGGCTTTATACTGCATTTTCAACCTGTATACAAAAAGGAGACACTGCACAGGAGTCAGGGAGCTGCTCAGACCAACATTGTTAAAGAAAACTTAAAACTGAAATGGTTTTAAGAGATGGAATCCCCCCCCTGACTGAAGTCTATTGGCACTAGTTCAGTCGGACTGCACCCTTAAAGAAACCAGAATCCCGTGTCCAAACCAGAACTATTTTGGGTAAGAAGACATGATATGGTATCACACCCTGGAGCCAGTGTCCACTGAAAAAGCTGTTAGGGCTGTATCCTACTTTACTAGATACTGACATGGAAAAAATACCCATCACTCTGAAGCAGGAACAAGGAGAACGTTTTTTTTTAATGGAACTTGTTATACCACTACAGAACTGCAAAGCAGAGGGTTGTAGTTAACTGATGAAATTTTGCTAGTTCCTTAAACACTCTTCAGAACCTGAAGCAAATAGACCTGAATAGAATTTAATTTTCATTGTAAGTAACACAGAGAACACGAAGCTGTTAATACAGCAACAAAAACTGGAAATGCCAGCGTCGGTGTTCTCACTGCTGTATTGTTCCTGTGGAAAAACTATAGTCCGTAAGAGGTGAACTGCTTGTTTTCTGAATTAATAATGAAAAGATATTATCCACAAGAGGTCAGACAGAAGTCAGACTAAGTACCAACAAAAAACGTGGGTGGTGGAGGAATCATAAAGCATATGGATTACCTTCCCCAGTACTGCAACACGCATCACCACGATGGAGCAGCATTAGCTACTAGCTGCTCTTAGACCCGTACCTTTTTACATTCATCAAAACCGAACACAGATTGACCACCCTTTATTAGAATACAATAGCCTAAGCACCACTTTTAACACATCAGGCTGAACATTCACATTCAGGCATACCACCAGTAAGCTCTCATGGAAGAGACGTGCTATAATGCTAGAACACGCCACACACTTTGAATGACCACTAACAGCACCGCACTGAAGTGCAGCTTCAGCTTCACATTTTGGTTTTTATTCAACAGACTTGGCTTTTTACAGAAAACATTTTACAAGCTCACACTGTCCTGCTCAAGGCTTACAATCTAGCTTTAGTAACTGGAGTAGCAAACTTTGAAGAAAGGGCATAACTGCAAGATTAGTTTGCCTGTTTTAACAGCTCAGTATTTGTCCTAAAATACACCCACTGCATTTTTATCTTATGGAAGTCAGAAGCATGGTTCTAACAGGCGTGAGGCAGAGGCCTATAAATGAAGCGACACTCAGCACCAGGTTCTAGTGAAAAAATATTTATTATATAAACCAAATAGAGATGGAAATGCAGCCATCTTAGGTTTTATTACTGTAGCGTACCTCATAAAAGCATTGTGACTAACTCCAACAAATGCACCAGACATCAATTTTCATTCAAGAATGCCCCAAAAAGGACCATGAAAGATCAGAACAAGAGGAAGCTGGGGGATGGTGGGAAGAGATGGGTTGGTGGGAACTTAGGGGGAACACCAGCTTTCTAGGACTTGTCCAGACACCTTGTTCATATAATGCAGCAGTACCGGTCACACTGTAAAATACATGGTCCCCAAACCTAGTATGTTTGTAATACTCCCATCAGAAAAGTCACACAGCCACTTAAACAGTTTACTCTCACTGCTGACAAACCATTCTTGGTTAACTGCAGTTAACTCTCGACAACATAACTTCTGCTCCAAAACAAAGACACTACTGTTAAAAAGGACAGTACTTCATCAACATTACTCAAGAAAACCTATCTATGTTACACTCTCAGGCATTCCTACCAGTATAAAGAGAACCTGGCCATCTTCAGGAGGAAAAAAAAAATTAACAGCACCTCTATGTGAAGTCACTTGCATCATTGTCACTTGAAAACAAACTGAAATGATGAAGGTACAAGGGATGTCCTGTTCCAGCATGTCCTGAGCAAATAATCCCTTTCACAAATGTGCTCAAGCTGCCAAAACAAACTCAACTGACAGCCCCTTCAAAATTTGTATCCGTTTTTATAATTCCCAGTCGTATTGATTTCCCAGATAATGCATACATTTATTAGAAAACAAAAACAAAAAATAAAAATTAAATCTTCTTCCCCACATGCGACAAAGTTCAGTTTCTGCTAATTTTACAATGGTCAATTCTTTGATGAAATTTTGCTAGTTCCCTGAACACTCTTCAGAACCTGAAGCAAATAGACCTGAATAAAATTTAACTTTCATTGTAAGTAACACAGAGAACACAAAGTCAAAGTAGCCAGAACTGTAGTATAGACTTCTGTATACCATGGCTTTCTAAACTGCAAGTCACACGCTTTAGCTTTTGGGATTTTTTCTTTCCTCGTATAGGTTACCAACAAGTTACGTTCTTTCACACCCTTCCCTCAGTTTACTGCAGAAAGTATTTGCCATGGGCAAGCTGGGCCCAGTACCAACCTGATCCTTAGTTCTTAGTAAGCATACTGACCTGCAGTGTTAGCCTTACTTTGAAAATTAAGTCAGTAGGAGTGACGAAAACCTATTTATTTGAAATTTAAAGACCAGTAATTGACCACACACATTTGTTTTTATTGAAGTTGCTAGCCTTCTCTATCAGGCTGACTCAAAACGGCGACTTCTCTCAGTGAACTTATCAGCACTGTTTGTCACATACTTAAGAACATACCGAGAAAGAAACATCATGAAAGTGCAACAGTATAAGCTTTCAAAACTTGAGATACCCAGTAATTGAGTTTTCACATACTGCCGTCCCCTATACGTTTCCTTCCCATGTCACCAGTAAGACAACAATTAAAACATCCACATTATGGAAAACAGAACATACTTGAATGTAAATTCTACACCTTGCTGCAAAATTACTGGAAGAGTTTAAGTATCACAAACAGAGAGAAAAAAGTATTATTTCCCTTTGAACCACTGTTTTTTTATTTTTCAATGTTGTATGAAAGTGGACTTGGCAACTGTGAAGAAAAACTTCCATCAACTTAATCTAAATTACACGAAAGAACGCAAATTCCTTATTATCTGGTCAACTCGTTCTGTTGGAAAGAAGAAAAGTAAAGCAGATTTTGTGCATCTTCACTTCCTGCTTCCGCTGCAGCCCACTGGTTACCTACACACATATTTTGAAGTGCAATTTAAGGAACAGAAAAAACCTGCATGTGAATCCTTAAACAGTATTTTGAATTCTATAAAATAAGGTTAAAGATGTTGTGATTCTGCTGAAGTGAACCACATAGATTTCAGGTTTACAATAAACCGTGTATGTTAACAGGTTAAAATAGTACAGACTGAAGATACCTTCCCTCAAATACATTCCCAACTGAAGCTTTCCCAAGCTCACACTTGGGAGTTTGGTTTGACGAGTGTTTTTTGGGGGTATGCCTTTTTCTGTTGTGGTTTTTCTTTGGGGGAGGGGGGGAGTAATTTTTTGTCGTCCCCCCCCCAAGATGCAGCTGTCAGTAATACAGTTTTTGTACAGCAGGAACTCTACATGGCATTCAATCTTTTGGTACTAAAACCTCTTTACAGGTGAAAAGGATAAGGCTATTTTTGTCCTATCACATTCTGACAAACTGTCTCATTAGTTTCGTTACAGGAAAGAATAAAGTAATTTTATAAAGTGATAACACAGCCAAAAAGCTATTTTAAAGCAGTTGTGTCCATGAGCATAAAAGATCAATGTTTTTTATCTGTAGCACTGTTTCTCTCAACAGAGAACAGATGGCTATGGTCAGAGATACAAGTTCTGTGAATACACTTGCCAAGCTGATTTTGTTTTAAATCCATCTCAAAATGGAACGTTTCAAATCATCAAAGGGTCTAAAAGCTGCACATGAACATTATTTAATGTTAGACAAACACTAGGTATTATTAAGCATTACACTAGAACTATTTTGGTATAAAAAATACTTTATTTTAAAGCTATTAAAGTTATAAAAATATGTAGTTAAACTTTCTACTCACAGAACGTTTGCTGTTCTAACATTAGTGATTTGTTTCTCCTACCGAATCTGAATTTTATTTGAAAGGTTTACAAGACATTATGACTATAATTTAAAAAACCCAGCATTACAGGGAGCTGTACTAATTGTGATCTTTTATCAGTACTCATTTAACCTCTAGATTTTTAATGAAGGCAGCAAAAACAACTATTTTCTGATGGTACAGAATTTCTTATTTCTTGAAGCGTTTCTGTGGTTGACCACTTCTTCATTAGTTACCTGCAGCATGGCACCTTCCTGCCAAAGAAAAAAAAAGTGTATCTGAAGATGTTTATCACATATGTCTAAACCAAATTACCAGTAGGGAAACTTCAGCCTTTTTTTTTTTTTGTTTGTTTTTTTTTTAAGTATAAGCAGTTCACTGGTGTGTCTAACACAAAGGAACAGGACTTTTTTTATTTGCTGAGTCCATGTTCTTCAGTAGAAAGCCTTTTAAAGGCAATGGAACTTGGAAATTAGGGCTTTTTGTTGTTTGCCTTTTGGGGTGGGTTTTTTTGATTTTTATGTAAAACCCAAACATAGTCGAGTACGCCACCCTTACTCCGAGTTAACTTGTTATTGGTGAATTTTCATTAATTTGAGGTGCAGACACTCAATACAGTGAGATTAAGGCTGACTTAATTTGGCACTAAGGTTTATTAGCTGCAAGAACTATAAAAAATGGTGGAAACCTCAACATTCTAGCCAATTCCCAATTTACACAATTATACACTTCTGAAATACCACCTGCAGTTTCATTTGAAGTTTTCACTTCCCCTCCTAAAGAACTGCTTATGCAGTTGTTAAAAGAATGGACGACACATTCCTTCACAGAGGCAGATGTATTCTGTGGTGCAATTTTTTTCCTTACACGTAAACAGTCTACAGCTACTTGGGGAACCTTCAGGATGAAACGTGTTATACAAAATAGATTTCAGTAGACAAAGAGACATAACAACACAGGTCATTTTCAACAGCAGAACTACCATCACCACATTACCTGGCAAGCACCATAATGCATAGACTCCCAAGAAAAAATAAAACGTTGCAGGATGCAAAAATAAAGTTGTACGATTTAATTAACTTGTGACCTACCATTTTAACTATCAACACCAGGGATGGAACCCTTGCAAAGCTTTACTAATGGACACTTGCAGGTCTCATTTGTTCAACTGTAGCAGTGTACAGTGGCAGCAGTCTATGCTTGTCCAGGGTTCATATCATGGCTAGATTCCAGTAGGAAAAAAATATGTTAAGTAGCTGAAATTAACAAAAATTTGTTCGTAAAAAATTTAATATAAGAAAACAGGATTCACAAATTTCTTTTCAATTGGTAATCGTTAACTCAATTCATTGCTATGTTAAACTACATAACAATAATCACTATACTGAAAGAATATACTGTAATACAGTATTAGTTTCTCAGTTTTGGAACATTAAGAAAAGAAAAATAAATAAGATCTTACCTAAAGAAGTTTAACTGAAGCTTAGAACTATTTTGCTCTACACCCTCAGCCTTCGTTGGCATCCTTATAAACTACTGTAGTTAAAACTTTGCAGAAATACAGCGCAGCTTTTTAAGACTGGCTGAACTTAGTGACGTTTTCAAGAGTTCTCTTGTACTAGACCTGTGTCCCTGGAAGAGTACCTCGCTGGGGATATTTCCTTTCCTTGCCATTGAAGAAGCAGCATCTAAAAGATCTAAAAAGGTGTTTCTCCTTGCAGAGATATCCCTTAAGTTATCTAGATACTTTAAACCTGATCATTTACAGACAACATACTTTTTTTCTGACCAACATTTAATTTTACATGTACAACAATAGCTTTATATTATTTGTGGGACCTTATACTACCCACTCCTTGCCTTATTTTACAATATTAAAAAAAAAATCTAAAATTACACAATATTTCCTTTAGAATTATTTTATTAAATCATAAATGTACAACAGCTTCTTAACTCTACACACGCACTTAAATTTTAAAAGGAAAACGTTATGTCTTATTACACCATGATCCTGGCTAATAGCTTTTCAAAACTTTGAGAAAAATCTTAAAAAAGGTTTCACATGTCACCTGAAACTTACAAATTTAACATTATCAAAGGAATGCTTCTACACTTACAAAGACCACTAGAAAGAAACAACAATTAAAAAGCTAAGAAACTGTCTCAAAGGCATTTTTACAATCCTTCCTCCACAGTAAGGTAATGTTATTAAATAATCCAAATCCATTCACAAAATGGCTCTCTGCATCTGCTCTGGTGTCTTCTGCCATATCACTGCATATTTATGCATGACTGAGATAAGTGTTTCCTTAACAATGTTATTTCGATAACCTGAAGCTGTTCTGTTACCTCTGGGCTCTCATCCTCTCCTATTTATACAGTGAAGCCTGTTTCAACAGAAGTAAAGAGTAAAAAAATAGGTTATGAAATTATTCATCTAACCATTTTTTAAAGGAAAGATAATACGATCCTAAAAAGCTTTTAATACTCCTGTAGCTACTCTCAAGAATCACTGCAATTTTAACACTTAGAAACATACTTACCCATGGCATGCTTGCAGAAACTCAGTAACGGCTCCTCCCTCCATATCCACCACTTCCTCCACTGCCCCCGGGACCATAGTTTCCTGCAATTGCAGAAAAACAAGAAACAGAACAGTTACATCATTTACATTTAGGAAAGCTTTTGGTTCTGCATGAAGATTAACATCGCTTTATTTCCCAGAGACAGCATTATACAGCAACAGTTTTCAAGCTTTGCTGTCTTCCTCTAAATAGCCTCCAATACCTGCCACAAAAACTACATCCCAAACTCTTGGACGATCCAGCAGTGCCACGTGTAATTTGATGCAGTGTACTGTCTTGAGACTGTGAGGGCTGACATTATTTACATGCTAACACCTTACAAATATAGGCTTTGCGTTTCAGTTTGTTTCACAAGCTTTGTGCCATATTAGATTACATGTAGACACCAAAAGTAGAAGGTGTCAGAAGAAGTGACGCTGGTGGCGGGAGGAAAAATCCCAGGAAGTTTAGTAGACATTAACTAGGCTTCCTACAAGCAGTGTGAACGAACAGCAAACACGAAAACACTTGGCTAAAATCTTTACAGACTGGAAACTGCAAAACATTTCACTGAATTCTGGAAAAAGCTAGTACCTTGTCATTTACCTTTAAAAAAAATATAGTAGTAATAATTTTTCCCAAGACAAGCTTGTCTCGTGTCAAGAAATTGTAGCCAACTTGCTACAATGAGTACTGCACTCCATCTCTTTCAAAAGTTATCGTATTTCTACATATCAATTTTAGAGTCCTAGAATGGTTTGGGTTGGAAGGTATCTTAAAGACCATCTAGTTCCAAGCCCTGCCCACCATAGGGAGGGACACCTTCCACTACACCAGGCTGCTCAATGCCCAGTCAACCTGCCCTTAAACACCTCCACGGATGGGACACCCACTTCTCTGGGTAACCTCTTCCAGTGCCTTGCCACCCTCACTGTAAAGTGTTTCTTCCTTCCACCCTCTTTTAGTTCAAAACTGTTACCCCTTGAATCTTCCCTTCCACCTCTCCCCAAAAAGACTAAAAAGCCCACCCAACTCTGGTTCCAAGACAGGTCACAACATAAACAATACCTCCACCATATGGTCCCCCCATGTTCCTGCTTCCACCAAAATTTCCACTTTTCATTGGACCATAGTTTGAAGGTTGTTGGTTGTAGTTTCCAAAATCATTATAGTTTCCACTTCCGTAATTGCCTGTGTTATCAAGACAAAAGTGTAGAAAAATCTAGGTGAGCTAAAACACATGCGGCACTCAAAGTTATCTCATCATTAGCATTTTAAATTAAATTACGAAATCACACATGTCACTAGTATATGCAATGAACTGCTTTTTCACGATTTCATACTATTCCGAAAACAAGAGTTTCCTCAAACATTTACACCCCCTACCCACCCACCACCCACCTCAAATGAATTGCACTAATTTACGACCCAGATGTTAGGTCATTTCAAGCCAGTACCTCCTCCATAGTTGTCATAACCACCTCCATAGCCCCCACCCTGGTTGCCATATCCAGGTCCTCCTCCACCATATCCTCCTCTTCCTCCTCCATAACCAGGACTGCCACCGAAGTTGCCACCTATGACAATATCATCCTTTAAAATAAACTTCTCAGTATAGAAGGGCACCAAATTATACAGAATCAGAGAATATTTTTCTGTTTAGATGTCTACAGGGGAAGAAAGAGTAGGAACTCTGTAAAGAAATTTCTATGAACACTACTTTTAAAAGCACATACCAAATCTTACCTTAACTGAATTGCAACTGAAACCAGCCAAGACTGCCTAAAAGCTTCAATTAAAAGGCTTAATTAGAAGCCTGACTTTTCCCAGGAAATTTAAGAAACACTTTTTCTAAAGAAAAGGGTATAGCTGTCTAAGAAATAACCATACAATTTGCCATATAAAATCTTACCATGAGCCAACAGCTGAATGTGCTTCTTGAAAGCCAACAAAATGGCTTTGTCAATTAATACAGAATTTATACAAGTATTAAGTGAATGTAAAAATATTTCTGATAGGAAAACAACCACCACCACCATAAACTTACCTCCAGGTCCTCCACCATATCCATTATATCCATCACCAAATCCACGGCCACTTCCATATCCATCTGTTGGAAAAAAAAAATAAATCCAGCTGTAGCAAACTAACGGAATTCTCAAACCCCTATGACCTTCTAAAGACAAAACCTCAAAGATTATCAAGCACACGTACACACACTTGAATTTAGAAGAACTGATGCTAATTAACACACCCAATCACTGCTTTACACCTTCCATTCTCTTGCATTTGTAAGGTATATAAGTTTTCATTTTGGACATGGCCCTTCCACTGTAAAGGTCAGGCAAGAGCTGCATAGAATTGCAGAGATGAAATCTTGGAATTTCGTACTGATTTATGAGGTTTAATTTTGTCTTTTTAATAAAAAAAAAAAAAAAAAATAAAAATTGCTGAATAGCCACGTAATCAATCTACATACTCCAAAACTGGGCTGTAAGTCATTTTTCTCAAAACTTCAACTTCTCCAACTGCTACAGCTACATTTAAACTAAAACACAGTAGCTTAGAAAATTACCCAGAACTGGAAAGCCAATATAAATAAGAAAAGTGCTACAAACATGCCTGTCTTACCGGCTCCCCCTCTGAAATTGCTGCCAGGCCCCGGACCAAAGTTGCCACCACCTCCACGTGCATCACTAAAACCGAAGTTCCCTGTATGTTTTAAGATTTGTAAACAGTGAGATCATGGAAAGTGAACACAAACATCAACCGCAAACCATTAACCATTACTTGTACATACCTCCTCTCCCACTCCTAGAATTTTGAACTTCCTGCATTTCCTGTCTAGAGAGCGCTTTCCTTACTTCTGCATTATGGCCATTGATGGTGTGATACTTCTGCACTGTAAGTACATCAAATAGATACTATCAGCATTTAAGTACTGATCTGGTAACAAACAAGAATATCAGGCTTCCAAATATTATGCTATTTCCAAATTAATCCATACATATTCCAGATAATTAAAAACAAAACCCCCCAAACCAACACAGGAAAAAAAACAACAACAAAAAAAGCAGCAAACAAAACCCCATACCATTTTTTCTGCAAAGAAGCCAGTACTTACTAATTTAGTTTATTTAGCTTAAACCATTACCATGACTGCAAGGATTAATACCACCAAATGAACGAGTGAAATGAAGCTTACTTACACACAATTTTATCAACCGGATCATGGTCATCAAATGTAACAAATCCAAACCCTCTCTTTTTACCAGACTGTCTGTCAGTAATGATTTCAATAGTGTCAATTTTTCCATATTCCTCGAAGTAGTCACGAAGGTGGTGCTCTTCAGTGTCCTCTTTAATACCACCAACGAACAGTTTCTTCACAGTAACATGAGCACCAGGTTTTCCAGATTCCTGTTAGAATTGTTTTACATTACCACAAAGAAAAACGATTTCACAAATCACTATTTTGCCAGGATTCCAGGAATGGAGTACTGATAAACTCAGATTTCCGCCAACCCCGCCCCCCCCCCCCCAGCACTGAGGTAGCCCCCTTACAATGTGTATCCCTGCAACCCTGCCTGGGAAGCCTCCTGAGAAGGAAGTAACATGGGGAGATTTCTAGGATATTCCTCCCACACCTTTATGTCAAAGCCTTAAAACCACTTGAAAGTGCTATAAAATACATGAAAGTCAATAAAAAGCCTTATGTGAGCAGTGAAACCCGCATTCCACTGGTATCCACAGCACAGGTCTCTTAATCTCAGTGAACCCACAGCTGTGCATTTTAACCCTTATTCAAAATATGAAAGTATATGAAAATATGAAGAAATTCCTCACACTCATAGACTACTTTTACCATTTGAGCATGATACCCAAGCTGCTACAGTAGTTAAGTATGTCTTGTTCCTACGGCTTAGCAATAGCTTTGTGTGTATGAACAGTATGCATGTATTTAATTACCCTCTTCCAAATGCTAACCAACCTTGCATTCTGCAGGGAACAGAAAGAAAACTAGGAAAGCTAGAGAAAACTAGTAAAGCTAAAACACTGGCTATCAGTGGTTGCTATTTCCATTTCCCTTGACCTCTTGGACAGCTTATTCAATTCCAGTTCATGAGTCTAAATGTATTAAACACCTGGGTCCAAACCTGAACTGGCAAACTCTCCCAGAGCTCCCACAACACGGTAAGCAGAAGTAACCTAGAATCCACACTTGCTCAAGTACCTCTGTGCCTCAGTAGCCTAGCTGAAAAGTTTACACGTTCACTGCATACCTATGCACACACCTAATTTGTACCCTGAAGTTTTAAAAATCAGTATTGCCTGTGGCTAAAACCAAAATAGTCCTAAGGCGATTTTGTACAACACCACTGAAGAAAGAAGTTTCCCTACTACAGGCTCTACTTTTAGCTACTTTGGGTTGCATACCTTTTAAAAATACCCAAAACGCTGGAATAGAGTCAGAAGTGATTGACAGAAGTTTATTAATTTCAGGTTTAATAATAGTAACCATTTCAGAGAAGAATTAGTTTGGAATGTGCATAACTGCAGGCATTCAACAGTTTTTCACTAACAATACTTTGATACCCCAGTTGTGTCCCTTGCATACACAATTCTACAACCAGAATAACTTAGTAATTCATTGTAATAATAAACATTTATGTAATAGCATCATTTAACAGACCAAAAATGTGGGAATTAGCGCCCCAACTATGCCTTTTAATTAAGAGAATTGAAACCCAGGCAATTTCAAACAAGAACAAACCATAACTGTCCCACTGATACAGATATTCTTTTTTCAAAGCATGGAAACTATCTGCTTTCAAAGCCACACTTACCTCTCTAGCCACAGCTCTCTTAGGCTCAACCACCCTTCCATCAATTGTGTGAGGTCTTGCAGCCATGGCTGCATCAACTTCAGCCATGGAGGAGAATGTTACAAAACCAAAGCCCCTTGATCTTTTGCTTGCAGGATCCCTCATTACCTAAAACCAATCAACACATTTAAACAATTTCTACCTGTCTCATGTTAAGCTTAAAGACTAACAACATTTGGACAAAACATGTAAACTTCATTCACATGTTCCTCTATTTGATTTCAAAACGATTATAATAAAGCAGCAGGCTATGCTGAACAGCACATGCTGAATGTACATGAACAGCACTACTTGGCATCACTGAAATTCAAACCACTGTTGTCCTCCATTACTACCTGCAACTCCAAAATGCTCCTCTGTCATGTCACATTCATTTATATTTATGTTTGTTTTCACAAAAAAAATCAAACAGAGTTTCTTTAAGATTTCTGAAGACCACAGACTTTATGATGTATTTGCTGTCCCCAAAACAAATACAGTGGGGGAACTTCTGCAAGAGTCACAGTCTCTAGAGGTATTTAAAAGACAAATAGATATGGTCCTTAGGGACACGCTTTAAGGGTGGACTTGGCAGTGTTAGGTTCACAGTTGGAATAAGGATCTTAAAGGTTTGGTTTTTTTCCAACCTAAATGGTTCTATGAAAACATCATACATAAAGACATTCTTTTCCAGCTCTGCTGAGGCTGTTTACAGCATCAGCTTTATGCCAAAGGTTACCAATCATACAGATGTAATAGTTCTGTTTAAGCACTTCCTAATGCACTTCAACCAATGGCACCCAAGTTAATGTTAAACTGCTGAAGTCAGTGGTTAGAGATAATCTGAGAGATTTAAGAGGAAACGGATTGTGAAATCTTCCTAGCGTTTACAAAGGAAAGCCTGAGCACAGCTTCAACAGACTGGATTCTTTACAAATCAATCTACTGTACATGTAAGAAATTTCATATTCCATATTTTCAGTAAGCTACCAAGGAAAAAAAATCCCCACTTCTACGATTTCTAAACATTCTGTATAAGCTTTGTGCATCAGTATGCCAAACTTACCACACAGTCTGTAAGCTTTCCCCATTGCTCGTAGTAACTCCTCAAGCTTTCCTCTGTTGTTTCAAAGCTTAAGCCGCCAATGAACAGTTTGCGGAACTGCTCCTTTTCCCTCTACAGAAAAGAAGATTACATTAATGTAATTAACAATAGGCCCCCTGCACCGGCGTAAGTAAGACACTAAGATACGTCATGTCAAAAACCGTCATCACGGCATTTTTCAAAACCAGGCATGGCTCTGTAAGTGTTCTACCATTATTCAAGAAATTAGGCAATTATTCAGTTATATGTGTCCACTTTTACCACACAGATTTTAGTAATGTATTCTTTCCATCTCTCCCTTGAAATATCAGAACAAGGAGAGATAATAGAAGACTTCCCTAGTATTCCTATCAAAGATCTTTAGGAAATGCTGTTTAAAGAAAAGAAAAACAAAACCAGAAGTTCTCATTATAGGTAACATGAATTCATTCATACTGTACAATTCTATTCCAGATGGTATCTATAAAAACCTCTAACATTCTGGCCCAAGTTGTTGTACATGAATACCATTCCTGCTGCTCACCCAGGGCATTAAAAATAATGTGCTCTGAAATAGAACATCTCAATTTTTAAAACAATTGAAAGCTGGAGCATCTGTAAAATTAACCTGGGATCTTGTACCACTAGAATTAACAGTAAACCTATACACCCTCAACTGCATCAGTATCAAAACTAAGAGGATTCCCTTTAAAAATAGAGATGCAATACGTATCTGCACATACATCCAGTAATATAAATGATGCCTTTAGTAAGACTCTGTTCTATCACCTTTCAGCATTATTATCCCTGCATTTGTTCAGCAGAAACTTTGGCTGTGATGACAAGTATGTCATTAAAAAACCCAAGACAAATAATAAGGTATTGCATTTACTACTCTGTATGTAGTGTTATATCAAAGCAGGAAGGACAACCTTCCATCCTCTACCAATTCAAAATACTATTAACACTAACTTTTTGTACTAAGGAGGCATCGTAACTGTAGTTCTCTACACACAACATACATTTTTCTATTTCACATGTCAAATAGCAGTAATTAAAAAAAAAAAGGTGCACTAGAAAGTGTTCCCTTTCTGAAATCTTAGATTTTGTGTATGTTGTTTGAAAGAATTGTCCTGCTAAGGACAAGATTATGGAAATGCAATGATTACTTCAGCTTTATACTGTTAATTAATTTTAAAACGTAAGAAAACCTGCTTGGGTTTGGTTTCATGTCTTCTTTAGGGTGGTGGTTGTTTTTCAAACAACCCATACACTGCATCGTCAGCTGTAACTAACAAACACAACAGGACCTGATCGTTAAGATAAAGGTAAAAAGGAAACTGCACAACCAATGACAAACCATGAGATCTGGAAAATAAACTAAACAGTCCACAGTGCACAAATGCTTCAAAAAGTATGAAGCCAATCTGTGCATGGACCAAAATGTTTTCTGAAGTTGTGCAGGGCAGGCCTGGTTCTAGATGCATGTAACACGAAGATAATTACTGTACCCAGCATTGAATGAGGTTTTGCTCAAACACATCACGCTATTACCAGCTTGAAATGCTGCAGTGTGACACACAAATCAACTGTTAGAAAAATAAAACTTTTTCCACCCGAAGTGAATAGTGTATTTGAGAATCATCAGTTTAAATGTCTCTTAGAAACTTTTGAAATCTGCTGTTGGATGTAGTAAAGCAGCACAGAAGAAGCTAGTACTGTCATCCCCCACCCAATACATACAGGCAAAATTAGACATGAGAGTTTAAAAGCAGCAAACCCTGTGTTATGTCAAGTTTCCTTCACCTTGTCTCTTAAAAGGAGTAAAGGATACTGCAAGCCAGACTTGGACTAAGAAGTCCCATGCTGCAGGTTATACTACCACTTATAATTTGAGTAGGCTGGCAGAAAAATAATTTTGAGCAACGATGCTGCCAAAAAAAAATCCTCCCTTTAAATTATTTTGTATCTGCTGCTTGAAAATTATTAGGGACTACTTGCTACATCAGCCTACAAAAGACACTTTTCCTATATAATTGTTGTGTGTCTATTAAATGCATGTTTATATCCTTAAAAATTTTGCGAATCAAGCAAGTAAGTAGGCAGGTAGGATTTGTTCAGTTAAGCATCAGGTTTACCTTTGAGAACAGTCATAAACATGTAAATGAAACTCAAGGAAAGAGTGGCTGAAACAACTGCATTTGTTTTTAAAAGGACAAAACACATACCACACATTACTAATAAACATTAAGCAGGATAATAACACACTTTATAGACATACAAATGATTACTAACAGCAATCTACCATGCATTAAGTATTACGCAGTACACGTCCTACCCAGAACGACATCTAGACACCACACATCAGAACACAGCAATAACCAAATTCACACTACCAGTTCTTCAACTAAAACCAGTGCGTGAAAATATTATAAACACGTTGTTCTACTGATATATGCACAACCTCTGGATGTGGAGAGACTATGCATCTTAAATGTGTCAGTTTTAAGAAGGTCTGGTTAATCTAAGCATTAACCTCCCACAGGGTCCAGAGACCTCTGACCATCTGATGTTTATGCTGAAGCTGTAAAATGCATGACAAAAATTGTAACTTCAGTCCACATCACCCCCCCCCCCCCAAAGCCCACGACATAAAAGCTGTAAAAACAGTCTCTTTCAAGATTTGCATAGTACACTCTGTGGCAAGAACAGAATGTGAGAAGTCTTTATGAACTCTGTAAGGTCTCCATTAGCGCTTATTTCAGGCCTTCCTTGGCAGGCTTAAAGGCAACACTTGAAAGGGCAGAACAATGTGCAACCTTTAGTGGAAAATCACCATCAGAGCAAGAAAACGTGTCTCATATAGCAATAATGTGCGCACAAATACTCCAATCTGACCACAGACTTCTGCAGTTAAGAAACTGAGTAACAAAAATGGTTAATAAAGACCAGAGAGTGGGATGTCTGAATGACTATGGCGAGGCCCGACAAGGTGAAGCTAGGTTTACTAGTTCCGAACAGATTCCCCTCTAAGCACTCCGTCAGCCCCAATTCGTTCTGCAGGGCTTTGCGATGTAGCGTCCGGGTTCTCTCCCTTCCCCCGCCTATCGTTATCACGAGTGAAGCGGTGACCGTGCCGGCTCCGCCATGTGGCGGAGACCAGGAGAACAGGGCCCCGCAGCTAGGAGGGGAAAATGGCGCCCAGTAGCAGCCGCCGCCTCCAGGGACAACGATGCGGCGGAAAGTTAACAACTTTTGGAAAGATCAAACCCAACTGATAAAAAACAAACAAAAAGCCGCCCACAAACAAACAAACCCACCCCAAAGAAAACAAAAAAGGCCACCTGGAACCTCGGGCTGAACGGCAACCAAGCGCTGCGTGCCGCTTCTAGCGTGCATCTAACACGCACGGAACCGGGAAAAGGGCTCTTTTCGCGCCCGCTGTCCGACACGACCGCAGCTGCCTGGCCCTCCCGCTCTGCCTTACTACCTTTCCCGGATGGCACCGGAGCCATCCTCACGCACCAGAGAACCTCGGAGCCGCCATTTTACCCCTCCCCCTCGCCACCGCCATTACTAGCAGCGCCACCCCGGCGGGCCAGCTCCTCGCAGGGCAAAGGGGACCCCCTGTTCGCGCACTGACTTACCTTCAAAAAGCTGCACCCTCCTCCAGCGGCACCTTAACGGCAGATCGGCTAACGGGTACGTTAAGCGGTTTAAAAACTCGCCCCCAGCGGCTACCGCCTCCTCTCTCGGCTGCGTACTAGCCCCAGCCTCCGCTTCCAGAACCTTCCTCCCCGCTTAACGCTACGCTGCCTCTGCGGAAAGTCATCCAGCCCACTACCCGCGGCGCGCCGACCGGCAGCCCGCTTTGCGCTGACAAGGATTATCCCGCTCTTAACACCCAAGCCCACAAAAAAATCACTCCGAAAGCAAAACCAAGCGTGCCACCCTTCTTAAAAGCAAACTCTGGATTTATCCCTTTTTTACGTACCACATTCTTCATGGTTTAGGTATTCCTGCTCGAGAGTACCGTACAACCGGTCGGTAATGGCTGCCCTAACTGTTACGTAATTTGAAATTCAGCTCCACGTAGTGCTAGCGCCCTCCTTCTCCAACCAGGGCTCGCGTCCGAGGTTTGAGTTTAAAAAAAAATTTAAAAAGCTTGAATCTGGAGCTTAAATATCTCCAGAGGGGCAGCAGCTCTGTGCAACGCCCCTACGTCTTTTTATCACGTAATGAAAACTCATCAACTCCGCTAGTAATGGCTGTCTCCGAAATGAGCCGAAGGAGCCGTCGTCGTCGAGCTTATCCGTTTCGACAGCCGCCGGAAAAAGCCGAAACGGCAATGGAAGCTCACTCGACTCCCTTCGGCAATTTCCGGAAGTTGCCGAAGATGACAGAGCAGCGGTCGGAGCCTGCTCGGCAATTTCCGGAGAACCAGACGCAGCAAGCCCTCGGCTCTCCAGCCCGCTCGGCAATCTCCGGCAGCGGAAGAGACTCGCAATCCGAGCCGAAGCGACGCCGATCGCGACTGGCACCGCGTCGCTTTTTTTTTTTTTTCCTCCGGAAATTGCCGAACGGCCCCGAAAGCTCAAACCTCGAAGTTATAATTAGCCGAAGACGGCCTCGTATTGCCCCCCCCACCCCGAGTGCTGCCCTCCCGTTAGCCACCTGTGGTGGTGGCAGGGATCAGGCGGGCGCAGAGCGGAGCGCACCCCCGTGATCTCCCCCGGTGGCTGCCGGCCTGGCCCCTTGCCCCTCCGCCCGGGCAAGAGGAAGTGGTAACTACCCAGATTTCGGCGCCAGCACCGCCACACCGCGGGGGCCCGGCAGCCAGACTTCGCCGCAGCCTGCTCCGCTCTAGCCGCACCGCCCGCTTCGGCACTCCGCTCTTCCTTCCTTTCTCCCTCCCCTTCTCCCTCCCTCTCTTCTCTCTTCGGCGGCCCCGCACGCACCGCGACAAAGGGTGAGTGCTGCCGCCCCGCGCACCAGGGAAATGGCGCTGGAGCGACTCCTTTCTTCCCGCCCCCTCTTCTCCCCCTCCCCCCGCAGCTCCCGGGGAAAGCCAGCACGGATCCTCCGCAACCGCAGCGAGGCTTCGCCAGCCGCCCCTTTCCCCACTAACGAAGGGCTTTCCGAGCTCTCCTCCACCCCGCCGCGCTCTCCGAGCCCACTTCCCTGCCCCTTGATAACGACTAGGCCTCCCCGCCGCAACGCGGGCAATGGCCGAGCTCCCAACGCCCCCCTCATCTACGCCTCACCGAGCTTCAAACCCATCCGGGCGCTCCCTGCCCACCCTCCCCGCCCGCAGAGCTCGCCGGGGCCACCCTCCCGCCCTGACTGAGGGCCTGGCTCCGCTGCGGGCGGCGCCCGCTTCGGCCCAACGCGCCCTCATGGCAGCGGCCATCATGGCGGCCGCAGTTACCGGTCGCCGTGGGCCCGTTCCCCCCCGTCCATCCGCCTCACCCAGTCGCTTTCTCTGTCGCCGCGAGGCATCTTCCTTCTTTTGGACGCCTGACGCGGTCCTGCGCTAGCCCCCCGTTGGAGAGACGTCTTGGCCCCCCTCCTGTGCTGGCGGCGACGACGGTAGGAGGTTGCAGCTCGCGCGTAGGCGGCGTCGTGCGCTCTGCCCCGTCAGCCGCCGGCGCGCAGTGCTCGGCCAGCCCAGCCCCAGCCCCGCCACCCGCCGCGCCCGCCCCGCGCTGCGCCGCGCCGCCGCTCCCCACCCCCTCCCGCACTCCTTCCCTCCCTTCCTCCCTCCCTCCCCCACCCCCCGCCTCAACCCCCCTCAGATGTCGCTGTTGCCGCCGCTGCTCAGTGCGCGCAGGGCGAGAGCGAAGAGGAGACGCCAGACCTGAACGGCTGGGCACCATTGAAGTCTGTATCCTTCTCTCTCTCCCTCTTTCTCTCGCTGCAGCCGCCTCCTATCCCCCTCTTCTCTCCCCATCCCCGGCTCCCCTTCCTTCTGCGCCCCAAGGCCTCGCCTGTGGGCCGCCGCGGATCGATGCGGGCGCAGCCCTCCCGCCTCCTTCCACACCCCGTTAGTACACTGCCGCTTCCTTGGCGGCGGGGGGTAACGGGCGGAGCAGTGCCGCCGGGAGGGCCGCGGCCCCGGCGGTTGCCGGCCCGCACCGGAGAGAAGGGAGGGAGGGAGGGCCCCGGGGCTAGCGGGTTTTACCGCGGGGAAGGAGGGTTGCGCCGGGGGGCGGGGGCAGCGGCACCCGCGCGGCGGCGGCGGACACACGCTCGGGAGACAAAGCCAGCCCGCCACCGTCGAGGGACGGCCCCCGCGGTCGGGCGGCCCCGCTCCGGGGGGTGGCGGCGTGCGCCGGGCCCGGGGGAAACGTGGCGGGGTGGGGGAAGGCGGTGTAGAAAGCAGCCCCGGCGGCGGGGGCGCGGCTGCCCGGGCCGAGAGCGGCGGGACCGTGCCGCCGGCCTTCGCCGTGTGGCGGCGGAGCGGCCCCGCGCCGCCAGGGGCAGCCCTTTCAGCGCGCCTCACGTGCGCCCGCCACACGCCCGAGGCGCGGCCTCTCCCGGCAGGCCTGCTCCGCAGGGCTGCCTGTGTTCTAAGGGGGGTGGCACCGGGGAGGGGTGGGGGGGAGGTGGTGGTGGTGTTACTATTGTTTCTTTTCCCCTTTTTCCTGCTTTCGAACGGGGACGAGGCAAAGCTCCTCTGCGCTGGGGCGCTGGCCTCTGCCCTTCACTCCCCTCACGTTCCCCACCGCCTATGGGGCTGCCAAAATCCACCTCCCGTGTCAGGGGAGAACTGGGGGAGGATTGCTGAATCCGGGAGGTTTCCTGGCCTTGCAGGACTCTCCTCTGCCTTGCCCCCAGGCATATGGGGAATTATAACAGTTCTATAGTTTGCAGTGGGGCGGGGACAGTACATGCCTGAGGAGGTGGCCAGTATGAGAAATGACATGGGAAAGGGGATGAATTCTGTTCAACATCGTTTCTGTAGGTTAAATATGTAGTATGTACGGCTTAGCTGAGTTAACATTGCTCTAGGACGTTAATTCTTGCAAGCTTGAGAATCAGAAGGCAACGTTATAGTTGCATTAAGATAAATATTTGCTGTTTGTAAGAATTTACTACTACGTAAGAGTAATGGGTGACTCATTATTAACACCACAGATACATAGCTGCTCCCCACCAGAAATATACCTAGTATATGCCTAGGTATATCTCAGTTAACTGCTAGAATCTGAACTCCTATTCCATTGGGTTTAAGGAAATAAGCATCCCTGATGGTCCTCCCCCTTTTCCCTTGAAACATAACTGTGCCTTAGAAGGCCTTGGGGGAAAAAACCCTTTTTTCAACCGTATATACCACTTTGTCGTATCATTTATCCTGGCTAGCGTAATGGTGCATTACTGGGTTATGCCAGATGAAGTGGTAACCTACTTTTTGTTCTGGATTCAATCTTTATTAGAAACGTTGTATGCAGTGATTACATGGGGGTTGGAACAAGGACCATGCTTGTATTGGGATGCCTTTCTTTGAGTAATGTAAACTTCCTTTTAATTGTCATGCATTTTTCTAGTAAAAGCTCTGCAAGTCTGCAATAAAAATGGCCTCCAATAAAACTACATTGGTAAGTTCATGCACACCTAAAGTATGTAAGGATTTAATCAACATATTTTTCTTCAGACTTATAACTTGGCATCTCCATTTAAAAGATACATCCACATCTCCCCTCCCCAGCATTGTTCTGACCAAAATTTCAGATCCAGAAAGTAAGGCTACTAGAAAGGACATTGTCTTTGGCTTTAATAAATCTCCCATTTCTAAAGAGACTTGTTGGGAAAAAATCTTAAAGCACTGCACTGTTTCATCTGTTCTACAATAGAGAACACTAAGGATTTATTTTATTTTTTTTTTTTTTTTTTTAGATTCCTTTCAGCACACCATGTAATTCATCATATATGTAAAAAATAATATCCAAATCATGTATTCATTTAATTTCTCCCAGTGTATTTGGGGAAATTTAATTGCCTGAATCAGGCAGTCTCTACAGATGAAAAATAACATTATTGGGAAATGATGTGGCGTAGTTAAGATGCCTTTTGAAATGATTTTTAACAAATAACAGTTTCTTTGAATTTCATAGGAGCAGAGATTATCAGATGTCAACCCCTCCTGGACCGTTTTAATGATGCATTCATGGATCTCAAGTCCTGTAAAGCTTTGCTTGACATTAAAATACGGACTTCTAAGGGCAGTTGGTTGCTGGTTGCCATTCAACTAATAATTATATTGGTTTATGAGAGACAGAACTGAAAAAGTATAGTGTGAGATGCATCTGAGGTTGAGGTGGGGAAGTAAGCTGAAATACACATGTACAGTTCAAAATTTGGATAGCAGAACAACTGATTCGTAGTGATCTCAAAAGCCCTATGCTTAAATTTACTGAAATGATTACTGGTTGACCCAAGTAGAGATATATTGAAAACTTGTATTAACTCCTGGCTTAAAAGTGCAATGGAGTGCTTCCTTTATACTGCACAGTAAGAAACTATTTTAAAAGATTTCACCAAGGTCAGTGTCTGAACTTCCTGTTAGTAATTGCCCAGTTTTCCCTAATACAGGGAAGAGAAGTAGTTAGCCCGCCTGGGGAGGGGGTGCCTCAGGGAAAGGAAAGAATCTGTGAATGCAGTATTTTTAATCTTTTAATGTTTACAGAAGAATTTTGCTGCACAGGTCAGGAAAGGCAGTTACGGTTCCCATGGGAACTGTAACTAATTCTGCTTCATTATGTATTTGCATGCAAAACCTAAATGTATTAAGGGATAGCATAGCTCTGGAGCTGTAATTCCTATTTTGTAACCTTCTGTGTGTTAAAACCCTTCACCACAGTGTCACATCAATGTTTTAATCATGCCCCTTAAAGAAGGTGATCAGCCACACACCTGCAACCCTCATATGTGACTTTGGAATGCAGGAAGGGAAATGGGCCATAGAGGATCCATTCAGTGGTCAAATGCTCAAGTTACAGCTTACATGTGACCCTAGAGAAGGAAGTTTCAGGGGTCTAGTGGCCACTTCAGTCATTATCAGCGACATTGACATTGGCTTGTATGATCTCAGAATGTACAGGTTTTAACAAATGTTCAGTATTTCTGCAGGCTCTGCAATCAAGTATTACTTTAATAGGTTGGAAAGGCTCAAGAGTTCGGAAAGCAGTGCTGATGTACACAAGAGCTAATTGAATCTCTTAAATATTTAAAACAAAAAGCAACATGCTCTCAGTTTTGTTATTTCTTACTGCACTTCAAGAAAAAAATACAGATCCCCATGACATGCATTTTCTTCTGTGAAAGACTCTCTAGATACTTAAGTCATAGAAAGTAAAAAAAAAAAAAATATAATGTTGCTTTGATACAGAAATCCAAAACATTTATCTTTAAGTGACAAGAATTAGTGAAGCCGAAAAGCGTACCAGAAAACAATCTTCCATTGAATCAAAGAATTTTAGTGCAACGGAGAACACAGATGGAGATATTCCCCACTTGTAGCCTGCTTGCCTCATCACCAGTAATTATAATGTTATTACTATGGTATAGTGAGTCTGTCTTGTTTGGTTTTTCTTTATTTTTCTCTCTGCTTATTTCTTCTTTTTTTTTTTCTTCTTTTTTTTTGTTTTTTTTTTTTTTTTGTTTTTTTTGTTTTTTTGTTGTTCATGCGTTTTCCTCATTTCTGCCTGTTTCTCTTTTTTACACTTCTGTTTCTGGAAAGAAGCTGCCTTCATAGAAGCGTTGGACATCTCCGTGTTTTAATTTTCTTTCAATATCAGTCTTACATTCTTTTTCCTGTGGAGGCAAAAAAAGCCAGTGTGCTTAAGTTGACACTTTTCAGACATGAATGCTGTGGTCAAAATACACCTGGGATATGCAGGCAGTTAAAATCTTAATTTGAAATACATGCTCTGTTTTAGATAATCTCTCTTCTATGCTTCAGATCAAAACAAATGTTGCATGAGATATAACCATGTACAGCAACTTGCTGTTTGAAAGAGAAAGTTGAAACTTTTCCTCCTCTTTGTTGTTTACACCTTCAATTTCTGCTAACCAGAGTAAAGCTGTTTTGGGGAGTGGGGCGGAAATCAGTTATGAAAAATAAGGGCACAAAGATATGGCTTTGGAAAGAAGGAATTGGCCTTAAATCTTCAGTTTATAAAAAGAACAGGTTTTTGTCTAATGTTCTGTTTTTTTTTTTTTTTTTACCTTTCACCATATCAAAGACAAATTCCTACAAAGTGTAAAAACCTGAGTTTCAAAATTGTTTGCAGTATTCTCAAACCAACCTGCTTTCACTCTAGAGAGAATTAGAGAAAGGCCATCACGCAAATAGACGTGCTCTGTGATTTATTTTTTGCTTCTCTGTTTTCTGTTCTATAGGAAGTGCATTAGTGAGGAATTAGTTCTGTCCACTTTGATTTAGGGTGCTGCACGAGTATACGTTTTAGGAGCTTGCTCCTGTTAGTTTATGGCTGCCACTTTAACAATTTCCTTATAAGTAAGGTGCAGTCCAAAATGGCAAGCAAATTGCTTTTGGTCTGCTAGTGCTCCAGAAATGTGATACAAGAACATGATAGGTTTGATCCAAACTTTTTAAGATTGCAAAAAAGGAAATTCTTAAATGTGTCCTTCTATTACTATTTAATTTGTGCCTTATTAAACTGGGAATGCCTTGAGGATGATGTGGATGTAATATTTATTTTAAGAAATTTAAGAATATTATTTGAAGTATCAAATGTAAACTTAAAACACTTACAAAGTCGTTTAAGTTAGCAAAATTTCATTTACATGTTTAGTGCTGTACTTAAGTGTAGGTGTCTTAAATTTTTGCACCTTTGTGACATCTGTTTGTATGTAAGTTGCATTGGTGCGTGGCTGAGAATGATAAGGGACTGCAGTAATGGAATGCTCCTAGCATGCATCCTCTTCAACAGTGATGGGTTATTGTTGAGTATTTTGCTTATTGTAGTTATACGTCATAAACTTTGCTCCCATCAGCTTTTCCTTTTTTTTTTTTCCTGTTTTATGCATTTCCACAGTTCCCTTACTACTTTACTTCTGTCTTACGCTGTTTCTTGCTCTCTGCCTTTTCACAGGCATAGAGTTAACTCTTAGAAGCTTTATAAATTTTTGAGCATGTAGCACTGAGAATTTTTTGTACTGAAATTTATAAGGGGAGTAGAGGCACTGTGTATGAACAAAAATATTTCACCTTTATAAAACTGGTGTTGGGTATCTCATTAAGCAACTGAAAAAAACCCAAAACATTAACATGTCTTGCTCAGGTTACCTGACCACATGCACTAACGTAAAAGGAGTCTGAGCTTCTGGCTTTAGTGTGAATAAGTACATGATTCTTTGCTGTTTAGTGAGCAAAGTTGGATTTGGCCAGTGAAGTAACTGTGTAAAGCAAAAGAAAGAGTAATGTCATTCTGAATTTTTTTTGTAGCACAAAATGGGAAAGAAACAGAATGGCAAAGGTAAAAAAGTTGAAGAGGCAGAGCCTGAGGAATTTGTTGTGGAAAAAGTCCTGGACAGACGTGTCGTAAATGGAAAGGTGGAATACTACTTGAAGTGGAAAGGATTTACAGAGTAAGGCATTACCTGTTACTTTTCTCTGTTAGAATGCTAAATACTAACCATTTATTTGAAATAACTGTACGAAGAGGGTATTGGATGATGGCGATACATTTCAAAGAACAGACGAAGGATGTCCGTAAATGCGTGTTCAAGTGGGGCAGCTGACGGTTGTTATGTATGTAGTAGAATGAATGTTACTTCCAAGTAGGAAACTTTGCAGGGATTTAGACTAGTCAGTTCTGAAATGATGAATTTGAAGCAGACAGTTTATTATTCATTTTTCTGAACTACTCTCAAATTAGATGAATTTCCATAAGGAATCCTGTGGCATAGTTGCGTTCATTAAGCATGCCCAAAAGGAATCTTTTGAGTTGCTTTCACAGGACTTACGGAAGCAGAGGAAAGCCTTTTTAAGTGAACTTAAAAATTGATTGTTAAAGAAGGCACATAGCTGTGCCTCCTCCATCCCTCCCATGACACTTTCTGTCAGGCTGCTTTAGTATCTGAAAAAAAGGTGATGCACCTGTCATTTGAACACAAGTAGTTATGTGCAATGGTATTATTGTTGTATACGTCCCAGAGTGATCACATTGCAATATCCTGCTTTCTAGCACCTGAAGTTTGTGTAGTGGTAAGCGCAGAAATACAAAACACAATGTGTTTAATATTTGAGGATCTTACTTTAAAAACACAGTTTAGTAACCGAAAATAATTTGTAGGCATCCTGCCTGTGCGGTAGTGCCATGGCAGTATTTGTGCATGAGGACTTCTGAAGAGGTGCTTAATTGTTGTAGGGTACATTCATGCACTTCTTAAAATTTTAGTTAACAAAATGCGCGCTCACTGAAATATTTGCACTGCCCAGCTCTGGCCATGGAACCTTTGTTCACTCCTGTAGTTGACTGAAGGAGGAAGATAGTTCTAGGTACAGCTGAGCTCAGTGCTCAGAGAGAGAGCCTTTTAGCGTATTCTTCATGTATAGAAGCTTAGACATACGTACACTGTTTCTGGTGAGTGTTGTGTACATTCTGTTCTCTGTAAGTCTTAGTGCTCTTATCATATAGCTTGTTTGCATGGACAGTCTTTTAGAGGAACCAGGGAAAGGAGTCAGTGTAAATGGACAGGTAAGTTTTGGTAGGGTGGGTATTGCTTTTTTTAACTCATATGATCCCACTGGATTATAGGAGCTAAGAGACCTGCTTGTTCTGTATCTCCAGTTTAAGAACATAGTTTGTCAACAGTAGCAGAGAATACTAATTTCTTTTATCAAATTTAGTACATGAGGTTACAAAAGATGGCAAGATAAGCTTCCTTAGGTTTAAAAAACTTTCCTTACATAAAGAGAAAATGAATTAACTGGCTTAAGAAGAGCCATTTGGCTGGTTTTATTTCTTTCCATAGTTTTACATAACTGTGTATGTATGTTTCAGTGCTGACAACACATGGGAGCCTGAAGAAAACTTAGATTGTCCAGAGCTAATCGAGGCTTTTCTGAACTCTCAGAAAGCTGGTAAAGAAAAAACAGATGGTGCCAAAAGAAAATCCTTGTCAGATAGCGAGTCTGATGATAGTAAATCAAAGAAAAAGCGTGATGCTGTAAGTATATGTTCATGTGCTAAGCTTTTTTTTTTCCTGTGTCGCTTCAGTACTCCTCCGTCACCACTGCCCAAAAAATCCTATTATCATTTTGAGAATGAGACCAAACATGGGTTTAAAACTGTAAAAAATCTCACGTCTGGAACTGTGGTTTGAAAAGAGTAATCATTCTTGGTGGTTAATGAGAGTGTCCAAAAGACGAGTAAAAGATGATTGATTGACATGATCGCTAAAAGTTCTTGTGTTGTCCCATGATGCTTCCTGAATAATTGAAAGTAAGACTGGTTAAAAAGTTACTAATGAATGATACTAAGTGGTCATTTGTATTAGAGCAAAAGGTTCATAAATGGTACAAAGATTAAGTTCTGGTTTTGCTTTCATATTTAGCATATGATTTTGAATAGGGGAGTGGCAAGCTGGCAAAATGTGAAGATCAGGCAGTTACTTAGATTAGGACCAGACATGATAAGAGGAAGTACAAAGGGTAAGTGAAGAAAGCCTACCTTTTCTTAAAGGTCTTGGTTTCTCCTACACTTTAAATGAACAAGCAACATGACAAATTTAGTGCTGACAAGTACAAAAGAATGCAAATACAGTAACGTGTTCAATAGTTCATGTTTTTCTCTGTAAACTAGCAATTTGAAACAAAACTGGTTGGCAGTGTCAGTAGTTTACTGAAGACAGCTGTTAGATGTGTGATTGCTATCAAAAAAGGTTTGAAGGCGTCAGAAGGAAATAGTTTAATAGTACAAAGAGTATTTTAGTTTCTGTATAAAGTCAGTTGCGTGGCTTTATCTGGTAAAGCAGTGGTCACTGTCTCAAAAAGGATATTGTGAACCTAGAGGAACTAATACAGGAAATAGTCATGATATTTCTTGCCACTGATGTGATCTCAGTCAGCCAAGAACAATTGAGATATTCCCCAAGGGTGCAGTTTCACAGTTGGCTTAAGCCATCACAAGCCTGTTGTTTTGCTGAAAATGATGTGTTTTTCCCTCTTCCAGGAGTGCATTTCTTCTTTGCCCCTTTTGTTGCTTTTATGGGCCATGCTTGTTTTTTTTTTATGCACTATAATGGTTTTAGACCAATTGTTTCATCTGTTGAGTTTTCAGAAATAAATGCTAGATACATTTCTGTAAAGTCCTTCATTACTCCTCTGTATCCAGATGACTTGGCCTGAAGATCAGTCATGAAAAAATAAAATAGATGTAATCTTCAGACAATAATATGTAATTACAGCTTTTATAATTATGCAAGGCTATTTTTTTTTTGTTCTGATACACACACATACGTGTATGTGAAAGAATGAGTGTATTTAGCGCTAATGCCCAAGTAGAATTTCATCTTAAACAAGATACTGATGTTCTAACTTACTCAATAGGTTGATAAACCAAGAGGATTTGCAAGGGGTCTTGATCCTGAGCGGATAATTGGGGCTACAGATAGCAGTGGAGAGCTTATGTTCCTCATGAAATGGTAAGTCTTAGATCCACAGTTCTCCGTATCAAGAGAGGGCAGGCAGTTGCACTTGGGCTAATCAGGCAACTTCATCTCAGGAGTAAGACAGAGGAACTGGTGGTCTGCTTACTGTCCTTGTATTCTTAGAAAAACAAGGCTTCCTATAATCAGTTAGTACTTAATCACTCTTCCTTCAAAATCCAAAATAACTTTAGTTTTTGTTGGTTCGGTTTTATGGAAGTAGAAATTTAAAAGGTGAATCCTGATAAAATATGGAAAAAAATAGCATTTGTATGGAGAAGCTGGATCTTGGTAATGGTTTTGCTGAGTGAATGGCAGGGAGGAATCCAGCTTTACACATTTCAGTAAGCAGGAGGCAGCTGCTGCATAGCCAACCATTTAACTGGCTGTAGTGCTAGCTGTTCTGCATGCAACTAAGTGGAATTGGAAGCAACTAGTGGAGGAAGCTGAGGATGAGATGAAGAATAAACAGTATGGAGGAGAGGTTTATTGTTATGGGCTAGAAATGGGGGAAAGTGATGGGGGGAGTTTGAGTTGTTGGGAGGATAGGTCAAGACCACCTTCACTAGCTACAGTGTTGACAGAAAGACTTCCTGCCTTGTAAAACAAGCAGTAGAAGAAAATCAGCACTGTTTTTCCAGTGTTGAGAATACAAGAGATGGAATTGACATTTACTGGGGGTTAGATGTCATATGGTGGTGGGATGAGAACGATAGCTTTCCACAGCCTTTGAGAAGGGCAGAATTTTCTGAATGGAGTCAAACTGAGTGGTCTCCAGAGAAATTATTTGCCGTGTGATGTGCCCGGACTGCTGAAGATTAGTGCTGTGGAAGATTCTGTCTCCCTTCTGTCTTTTTACATTCTCCCTAAATTATATGTGAAACTCAGAAGCGATGCAAAATACGGATTATGACAGTTCGGATAAAAATGAAACAGAAGGATTTAGTTCAGTTGCAGTTTATTAGTTTTTCATAATTGATAGTAGGCAACAAACGTAGATATAAATATGTTTCCACAAAACTGACTTGTGAAGGCAACATACACTTCAAAATGGACTCTGAAGCATGTCAGACTGGAAAATGTATTATCCCAAGACAGCATCAAGAAAAGCAGTGTGAAGTACAGGAAGTGACTTGCATGTAGAGTAAATAGAATTTGAGTGCAAGTGCCCCATCTTAGGACTGATGCTAGTGATTTTTAAAAGTCTTACTATGAAGTTGTGATTATACTTTAAAAGAAAAAATCATCAAAGTTGTTGTTTCATTATATACTGCAATAGGTAACTGTATAAATGGTTCACTTTGAATAGCGTTTTCCTTTAAAGCAGAAAAAAATATGGGAAGGGAAGGAAGATGCAACTATGAAACCTTACCATTAGCATGGAAAATTCTTGGTATACTGAAGGTATACTGAAAACTGACATTCTTTTCAGAACCTATGACCTATCAAAAGCTGCTATATTTACTGACTTACAATTATGCATTTTCTTAAATCCCACTCTTCTACATCAGGAAAGACTCTGATGAGGCAGATCTGGTGCTGGCCAAAGAAGCTAACGTGAAGTGTCCTCAGATCGTAATCGCTTTTTATGAAGAGCGACTAACTTGGCATTCATGCCCAGAAGATGAAGCACAATAATTAGTTGCATTGCTTTTTTATATATATGAATATTAAACCCGGAAATTTGATTTATTAGCAATGTGAGAAACATACATTCTAACAAGAATCAAATTTGATATTTTTTTGAAGTAGTATGTTTTGCATCAACAGCAAGTAAATAAAAGCTTTCTGCGACTTGTTTCATTTATCACAAGAGAGCATTTGATACTACTACTTCCTCCATATTAGGTAAAAGCTTTTATAAAACATTCATAAACTTCCATAGTTATTAAAGAATCATAATGAATGTTTAAACAAACTCACAGATGTTTTTGTAGTCTTCTATACTATTGATGTGCATGTATCTCCTTTACCCAAACCTAGCCCTTTAAAATTGTAGAATCATTCTTTTTAGTATTTGGGATCACCTGGTCTGAAGAAGACCAGGTGAAAACTAACTTTGTAGTAATTTGAATGTTATCAGACTGTATATTGTTTACTTTATTGTAAATACTGGTGAACAGTGGTCAATAAAATAGTTTTATATTCTTCCTTTATACTGATAGGCTGTGACTCTTTTGAAGCAGTATGATATTTCTGAACTTTTGATATGTTAAGCTCTCAATTTGTAATATATTTAACTGTAAATTGGTTTTTTTTGGGGGGTAGATCAATTCATGAATATTGCCCTGTTGCTATTCTGTAGTCACAATGTCAGGCAAATACCAGGCTTTGGTTCTTTGTATTTTTTCAGTGAATAATGCCTGAGGCATAGGGGTTTTTTTTCTCAGTCAGGAAGGGCTTGTGAAGTGAATGTGCTTTGGGTATGTGTTTAAGTCACAGATAGCAAACATACTGCTTAGTTATGGCTGTTGGTCTATAAGCCTGAGTGGCCTGTGCAGGTATACTGGGAAATCTTTAATATGTTAACAGCATAAGCTTTGCTTTCATTTCAGTGTTAATTCCAGGCTATAGTGTAACTAGCAGTGGTTTTGATGGAATTATTCTTCAGGCTATCGCCTGAAGAATACTTACATAGCTCTGTCTTTAAGAGGGAATATTTTAATGAAGTTACTTAAGTCATATACTTTAAACAAAAGGCTGTTTCTATTTCAGATTGAATTTTAAAATTAGTTTTATAATCAGCTGCTTGGAGAATGCCTTCAGGAAGGCAGAAATCAAGTGTGGGGAACTCAGGAGGGAAGAAAGTTGTCCTTTTCCATTCTTTCTCCAGCTGCCATTCCTGTCTTGTTTTCATTTAAAATGCCTTCTTTTTGTGTTTTCACTGCAGTGGTATAGTTTGTCTTGAGTTGTGCCTCTCCATATGTCAACGGCCAAGCTTGTTTCAGAATTCCCCTTAAAGTTTTGACTAAAAAAATATTGTTGCTATTGTCAATGTCACAGAATCAGAATGGTTTGGGTTGGAAAGGACCTTAAAGCTCATCCAGTTCCAACCCTCCTGCCCCGTGCAGGGACATCTTCTGCTAGAACAGGTGCTCAAAACCCTTTCCAACCTGGCCTTGAATGCTGCCAGGGATGGGGCAGCCAGAGCTGCTCTGGGCAACCTGTGCCACTGTCTCACCATCCTCATAGTAAAGAATGTCTTCCCTATATCCAATATAAACCTCGCGTCTTTCAGTTTAAAGCCATTTCCCCATGTCCTATCCCAACATGCCCTTGTAAAAAGCCTCTCCAGCTTTCTTGTAGGCTGCTTTTAGGCACTTGGAAGGCTGCTGTAAGATCTTCCCAGAACTGCTATCAGGCTGAACAAGCCCAGCTCTCATCCTGTCTTCACAGGAGAGGTGTTCCAGCCCTCTGATCATCTTTGTGGACCTTTGGACTTGCAGAGTCCTAGGTGAGACAGTTAAGTTTGCCCAGCTATGTTTCCTTAAAAAGGTAAAAGAAGATGGGGGTTCCTGGAAACCCTCCTGAGGAGTGAATGAAGGAATTCAGTCTGTGCTTGATGTTCTTTCAATACTGTTTAACAAATCATTACTATAACTGTTTGTCCTCACATAATTGAAAAAGTATTTACATTGTGAATCAAAGCATGTCACTGTAAAACAGTTACAGTTGAACACTGCAGTGGCTAAGCTGATGCTAAGTTACCTTTTTTTGTGTAACTGCTTTGTCTTGTCATAATTTTTATTATTACTGGGTTTGAGCAGAATTCAGTTGCTGTTTGTGGCTCTAGGAAAAATCTGATTATTCCTGTTAGTGTGGGGGTTCACTTGTATCAGGTAATGCTAATTTCAGAGCTTAGCCTGTTCCTTAGACTACCCCAACATATGTGTTTAATCATTTGCAGAGTTAGTGTTTAATTCTTTCAGGCCTATAATAGGAATATTGATGCACCTAGTATATAGGATTCTGAAATCCTTGGTTTATACCCCGTAGCTTGAGAAATACACTGGCTAAACAAGAATTCCAAAGCAGCTTGTTTTTTCCTGCTTGCTGCTTCCACTATGAAGTGCTTTTTAAAGAGTCTTAAAACTGTTACTCTCAGTTTATGTTTTATCACCTTTGCAGTTTCTATACTTTTTTTGGTTTAAGTGTGGATATCAAGTTTATATGAAGTTGCTGATTTGAAGTGATAGAGGTGAACCAGTTGATTTAAATTATCGGTTATTGTAAGTGGTAGACATAGAGGTTTTTCTTGAAAGGTTGATCCTTGATTTGTAACCCTTAAAATACAGAACTGCAACAAGATACTGTTGTTACGTTATATAGGTTCTTCCCTCTGGCTCTCTGTAAAAATGCACTGTATTCACGTTTAATTTTACAGCTTGTTAGACAATTAATTACAATTCCAAATTTTTACACTATAATGGTAGAAATGCTGACTGGTATTTGTTTCCTCTTTTGTCTTCCTCACTTTGTGTCAAACTGCATTTTGATAGTAATGAAATGCAACACTTTAAAGTTACAAGTTCTGTAAGATTATGCTGAATGTGCTGCATACATATGCAAGAAGTTAACAAATGTTATTAATTTAAAATTAACTGATTAAATAAATGAGATATCTTCTGTAGTTAGTGACTTGTGCAGAGGTTTCTGGTCCTTTCTTCCACAAAAATAAATTGGTTTCAGGCTGTCATTTCATGTTCACTCTCTGCTGATGCTGCTGTCCCAAAAAAACCCAAACCAGCTGTGCCTGCTCCAGTACTGCTTCTCACCCTGGCTGAGAAAAATACTCTGGAGTTTAACATAACCAGGTAGTGCTAGCTAATGCAAAATTCATCCTCTCACAGCCTGGCTCTTCTTTGTGAGGGGAAGAATAAAACTCATAATTTGATCATTAGTATTGAATTAATTGCAAATTAAAGAGCAAGTGCTGTTAAATAGAATAAAACGTGCATTCTTCGTAACTGAAAAAAGAGCTATCAGTGTTGCAAATGAATACTATCAGTTCAGCACAAACATCTATGTGCTTTGTAGTAATTAGAGATTTATGGTCCACCTCTTTAAAACTGTTAGGCAGTTCCTTCACAACAGATCATAGCATATTTAGGACTTGACATATGTTGCCATCATTTCATGTGTAACTGGAAGTACATTTTTCCTTCAACTGCAAATTACTAAGCTCAGTTACTTGCCTGAATTGGGCTCCTGCACTGTAAAAGATGTCCTCCTTTCCTGTTCTAAGAGCATTCTCCAACATCTTCAGCATTTTCCTTGCCATTGGTGTCCTTCACTTTCTCTTTGGAACTTCTTGTCAAAATGCCACCTTTTATTGAAGTTTTGAATTTAAGCTGCCTGTGATAAGTAAGACACATCTACTCTGCTGATAGAGGCCTCTAAACTTGGACTACCAGCCAAGCCAAATGCCTTTGAATCTGTTTCTGAGGTGCCTCCCCCAAAAAGAGAAGCTTACAAGCACAGACTTGCTGCACCTTACAAGCTGAAGTGCAATACGATAGAAATACAGTTCTGGTTCCTGAACCAAGATGTTGCCGGGTCAACTGGAGCCACGTTTTTCCCTGTAGATTTGTGAAACTGGTCATCACTAGAGCAAGTTGTGCTTTGTTTTGCAGGGCAAATGTGCTGACTCGCTGTTGTGGGGTTTATCTGCCTCAGATGTGTGCTGTTCACAGGCAGTTTCTGCCCCATAGTGTTTGGTGTTCTCTGGGCTTTTAGTTGTGACAACACTTGAGAAGGGTGTGAAAATGTTTGGTATCATCATGTCAGCAGGACCTGGAAGGAGCTTCACTGCTGCTCCTTCCTAGGGGGACAATCACAGCCGTCGGCTTGGGTAACATCAGATCTTTTGGATATTCAAATGGAAAACTTTCATCTTGCAAAAACCTTTCAGGGACTCTGATGTAAGCACTCTGGGCTCTCATTGCAAATAAATGATAGATGATTTAATAAAATAATAAGTGCCCCCCCCAGTAAAAAACCCCACCAAATTATACCAAGCAAAATTGGAGCGCTTGTTCCAGAGAGAGTCTTGGGTCTTTCAATTGGTCCAGCCCCACACAAGCAGGAACAGTGCTTTCTTTTCCTCTTGTAAACTGCTGTGGGATTTATTGTGGTGAGAGAACTGGATATGGTTCTCAGGGCTCCAGATGGTACCTGCCAGATGGGAGCTTGTATTCTTCATCTAAAGATGCTGGTGTTAATGGCGTGGTGTTTGAGTAAAAAATTATCCTTTGTGATGTATTTTCTTACTTGATAATGGTTTTAGTAAATGGTCAAGTACTTCCATTCATTGCAGTGCCTGCAAAATGACTTTAATCTGGTGAAAAGATGGGCCCTCTGGGTATGGTATTTGATGGCAGGGTTTGGTTGGTTCTTTGGCTGAATGCGCACATCCTGCAGATTGCCGACACCAGCAGAGGCATCACTGCCTTCTCCATCTGATTCCTCCTTCCCCAAAATAGTTTTCTTATTCAGGTGCACTGCTCTGCACAGAGTTCCCATTTGAAATCTATGTATTATCGCTTCAGAATCTTTGTCAAAACACACTGGGCCTTGTTGCCTGACTTTCTATAAGCAGGGTCACTAGTGACAAGGTGTCACTAGGAAGGTCTGTTTAAAGAAAAGGCTTGTTAAAGACACAATAAATCACAGAGTCCTTTAGGTTGGAAATGACTCTTAAGAATCCAACCATTAACCAGCACTGCCAAGTCTACCACTAAAGCACATCCATAAGCACTGCATCTACACATCTTTTAAATACCTTCCAGGGATGGAACTCAACTACATCCCTGGACGGCCTGTTTCAGTGCTTGACAACCCTTTTGGTAAAGAAATTTTCCTAATACCCAGGATAAACCTCCCTGGCGCACCTTGAGGCCATTTCCTCTCATCCTATTGCTTATTACTTGGGAAAAGAGACTGACACCCACCTCACTACAACCTCCTTTCAAGTAGTTGTCAAGAGTGAGAAGTGTCCCCTCAGCCTCCTTTTCTCCAGACTAAACCACTGCTGGCTCATACTTGGCTGGCTGCTGTAGTGACATAAATAGAGGCAGCTGGTTACAGGCGTAACAGGCATATTGAAGCAAACTGATGCTCTGCATGAACATTTTTCATACAGGAAAATTGCTTTTCAGGCATAACTTCTGAAATCGTTTCTCATAGTGTTTCTACCTGAAGGGAGAAGAATAGGGAAGAGCAGTCTCACAGGAGCACACATTTGCAGCTGTGACAGTGACAGAACGATTAGCAGCTCCTGGGGTGTTCCAGACTGTGAAGACTGCTCTTTCTGTAAAGGACCATGGGTACAGCACTGACATTGGGGCCCATGAATGGATGGGCCAGCCTATGCCAAAGGACACCAGTCCTTTGCCCATCAGAGCAAAACTCATCGGTACTTCCCTTTACCGAGCATGTGATGTGTTGCTGTAACACAGAAGAGATTTCAATCCATCGCCTCCTCTCCCCATGGCCCTGCTCTTCTCCCATCTAGGGAGGTCACTGTTCCTTGATGCTTTCCTTCTGGAGCACACACTTCCCTTTTGGTGCCAGCTCAGGACACCGTGTGAACTGGCATCAAGCTGTCCCTGCACAGCTCCTCCTGTTTCTGCCTTCACTTAGGAAAGCTTTAGCAACAGCATCGCTGCAGCAGCTCCCTCCAGCTCGTCTCCCTCTGCCTGGGCTGCAGCTCTGGTGTTTCACACCGGTGTCCTCAGCACACGCCCTCCATTGCACTTACCAGGACTGCTGTGATGTGAGGAGTTATTTGCACTAGCCCAGGAGATAGGAAGAGAGGGAGAGAGATGTAGACACATGTAAAGATAAAGATGCTATAGCTATAGCTGTAGACATAGCTAGAGACGGGAGTGTTTCTGTTTGTCTGTATCGGTTTTTCCTTGTTGTTTCCAAGGGTTCTTACGCTCACTTTCTACCAGAACTGGGCAGAGGCAGTAGCATTTTCTGCTAGTGCATGTGAAAAACAAAGGTGTTCTGCCTAAAAGGACAGTTTGCTCAAACAGACACCAAAATTCCCTCATTTCAGATAGGAACGCAGCTGGGGCTGTCTTCTGCAGCCTGCACCAGCATCTCCAGTAACAAACTCGGTGACTTTCCCTTTTCCCACCCCGACAGACCACTCGAGAAATGAACCTATGGGAGAGAGACCAGCGCTCATTCTGCATGTCAAGGATCTGAACAAATGGGCTGGGGGGATTTGTTGCCAATCTCTCAATTTCTGCCCCCCAAAAAGTGCCCTTATGTAATGCTAAGCTGAGGGCCTTGAGACAGTGACTTGTTTTGCCCAAGTGTTGCAGGGAAAAGCTGCTCAGTCCATGCGGTTTAAACCAAATTGGGATCAAAACACTTTATTGAGCTATCAAGAACATGCAATTAGGCAGCAGGAAGGGAAGTGCTGCATTCAAGTAGTGCTACCAGAGGTAAACCTCCAAACTGGACACATGAGCGTTACTAAACACAAGCAAATATCCAAGCACCCTGTGTAACAAACGCAGAAGAGATCCCTCAAGTTCTTCTTCTTTCCAAGAAGAAGACCTCACCAGCAGCAGCGCAGCAGCGAACGCCACGTGGTTCATTGACAAGGAACGGTGAGGAAATCCTGTCTGCTCTCTACGTTTCGGCAAAGTTCATGCACAGGGAACCAAAACCCTGTTCTTCCACCTCTGGGATCGCCACGCTCAGAAGACCGCAATGGTATAAAAGCCTTTATTGATGCAGTCTGAACACACAGATTCATTTACAGGGACACCCCGCAGCGGTGCCCGCTGTGTGGACGCCATGCGCAGGGCCAGCAGCCCCTGGGCCTCCTGGGCACAGGCACTGCCTCCGGGCCAGCAGCCCAAAGGCCTTTCTCCAAGGCATGCTGGGCAAAGCGGCAGCAGAGGCAGGGCTGCGGTGGGCAGGGCTGTGGGGGCCCCGTCTCCCCCGTGTCATAGTGCCAGCACCCGCCAAGGCAGCATCACAATGCTCCCGGGCAGTATAAGAACAGCGCCCTCCCACAGTGCTTTGGAGCTCCAGTGCCAGGCACTGGAAGGGTTCTTGCTCCCAGGCTAGAGCAGGCCAGCGGCACTTTGCTGCTCCTGGAAGCCCCTGCGGTGGCTCCAGATGGAGGCAGAAGAGGTAGAGCCAGTGTCCCCTTGTCCCCTTAGAGGCATAACCAGCCCGTGGACCAGGAGCAGGTCTCGCTCACGTGCTCAGGGAGTAGCCGATCGCCAGTGCTGGGGTCAGGAAGGAATTTTCCCCCGGGGCAGATTGGCACCGGTCCCCGGGGGTTTTTTGCCTTCCTCTGAGCACTGAGCATGACCACTTGTCAGGGCTCCTCTGGTCCTGGTGCTCTGCGTTATCGCCTGGTGCTCATGCACCACGAAGGTGGCCCCTCGTGTCCTGCAGCTGGGGGAGGAAGGCTTTTTTGCCCCCAGGTGGACTACCAAGTGTCCCGGGGATTTTTTGCCTCCTCCGCAGCCGAGCACAGCCCCTTCATGGGGCTCCTTTGAGCTACTGTAGCACAAAGGCAGCTGCTCGTGCTCCACGCAGGTGGCCCTTGTGCCCCGCATGCGGGGAGAGGAAGCCTTCTGCACTCCCAGGGTGGCCCCAGCGTGGCCCCGGGACTTGCTGCTTCTCCTCTGTTGCATGGAGCACCCCCCTCCCCTTGTCAGATCCTCCCTGACCCATTCTGACTGGGTTCTTGCACTGCTCTCGCCCCGGCATGGCATCGCTCCTGCGCCGGCTTTCCTTTGCCAGACTGCAAGGGAAGGGACTTCTGGATAAAACGAAGGACGGGTCAGCCTGCTGCTGGCTACATGTGTGCATTGGGTAATGCTTGTGGGCATCAGCACTGCAAGGTGTAGAAAAATGTAACGGAGTCTAAGCTATAACAAAGTCTAAGCTAATCTGAAATCTAAACTAATTAAAGTCTAAGGTATGCTAAAGCCTAAGCAAACCTGGAGTCTAAGATATGCTGAAGTTTAAGCTAAGATAAAGTCTAAGGTAACCGAATGTGTAATCTTAGCTGAAGCTTAAGGTAACCTAAACTCTAAGCTAAGGTAAAGTCTAAGGTAACCTAAATTCTAAGCGAAACTAAAGTCCAAAGTAACCTATAGTCTAAGATAAGCTAAAATCTAAACTAAACTAAACTCTAAGGTAATCTAAAGTGTAAGCTAAGCTGAAGTCTAAGGAAACTGAAACTATAATGTAATGTAAACTCTAAAATAACCTAAAGTATGCTAAAGTCTAAGATAACCTAAAGTCTAAGGTAAACTAAAGCCTAAGATAACTGAAAGTCTTAAGTATGCTAAAGTCTAACATAATCTAAAGTCTAACCTATGCTAGAGCCTAAGGTAACGTGAAGTGTAAACTAAGCTAAATTCTAAGCTAAGCTAAAGTCTAAGGTAATTGAAAGTGTAATGTAATGTAAAGTCTAAGATAACCTAAAGTCTAAACTAAACTAAAGTCTAATCTAAGCTAAAGTCTAAACTAAACTAAAGTCTAATCTAAGCTAAAGTCTAAGCTAAACTAAAGTCTAAGGTAACCAAAAGTCCAAGGTATGCTAAAGCCTAATTTAACCTAAAGTCTAAGCTACGCTAAATTCTAAAGTAACCTGAATTCTAAGCGAAACTAAAGTCCAAGGTAACCTATAGTCTAAGCTAAACTGAAATCTAAGCTAAAATCTAATGTAATTAAAAGTTTAACATAACCTAAAGTCTAAGGTGATTGAAAGTGTAATATAACGTGAAGTCGAAGATAACCTAAAGTCTAAGCTAAGCTAAATGTCTAAGGTAACCTAAATTCTAAGGTATGATAAAATCTAAGGTAACCTGAAGTCTAAGGTAATCTAAAGTCTAAGGTATCCTAAAGTCTAAGCTAACTTAAAGTCTAAGGTAAACAAAAGTCTAAGCAAAGCCAGAGCCTAAGGTAACCTAAAGCCTAAATTAACCTAAAGTCTAAGCTAAGCTAAATTCTAAGGTAACATGAATTCTAAATGAAACTAAAGTCCAAGGTAACCTATAGTCTAAGATAAGCTAAAATCTAAGCTAAACTTAAGTCTAAGTTAATAGAAACTGTAATGTAACGTAAAGGCTAAGATAACCTATAGTCTAAGGTATGCTAATGTCTAAAGTAACCTAAAGTCTAAGGTATCCTAAAGTCTAAGGTAACCTAACGTCTAAGCTAAGCTAAAGCCTAAGGTAACCTACAGTCTAAGGTAACCTAAATTCTAAGCTAAGCAAAAGTCTAAGTTAACCTAAATTCTAAGGTAATCTAATGTCTAAGTTAAGCTAGAGCCTAAGGTAACATAAGGCCTAACTTATCATAAAGTCTAAGGTAACCTAAATTCTAAGTGAAACTGAAGTCCAAGGTAACCTATAGTCTAAGATAAGCTAAACTCTAAGCTAAACTGAAGTCTAAGGTAATCAAAAGTGTAAGCTAAGTTAAAGTCTAAGGTGATTGAAAGTGTAATGTAATGTAAAGTCGAAGAAAACATAAAGTCTAAGCTAAGCTAAATGTCTAAGGTAACCTAAGGCCTAACTTAACCTAAAGTCTAAGGTAACCTAAAGTCTAAGCTAAGCTAAAGACTAAGGTATCCTAAAGTCTAAGGTATGCTAAAGTCTAAGTTAACCTGAAGTCTAAGGTAACCTAAAGTCTAAGGTAACCTAAATTCTAAGCTAAGCTAAAGTCTAATCTAAGCTAAAGTCTAAAGTATGCTAAAGTCTAATGTAACCAAAAGTCTAAGGTATGCAAAAGTCTAAGGTATGCTAAAGTCTAAGCTAAACTAAAGTCTAAGCAAACCTAGAGCCTAAGGTAACCTAAAGCCTAACTTAACCTAAAGTCTAAGCTACGCTAAAGTCTAAGGTAACCTAAATTCTAAGCGTAACTAAAGTCCAATGTAAACTATAGTCTAAGGTAACCTAAAATATAAGTGAAACTCAAGTCTAAGGTAATCAAAAGTATAAGCTAAGCAAAAGTCTAAGGTAACCTAAAGTCTAAGATAACTGAAAGTCTTAAGTATGCTAAAGTCTAAGGTAACCTTAAGTCTAACCTGTGCTAGAGCCTAAGGTAACCTGAAGTCTAAGCTAAGCTAAATTCTCAGCTAAGCTGAAGTCTAAGGTAACTGAAAGTATAATGTAATGTAAAATCTAAGATACCCTAAAGTGTAAGCTAAGCTAAATGTCTAACGTAACCTAAAGTCTAAGGTATGCTAAAGTCTAAGGTAACCAAAATTCTAAGCTAAGCAAAAGTCTAAGGTATCCTAAAGTCTAAGGTAATCTAATGTCTAAGTTAAGCAAGAGCCTAAGGTAACATAAGGCCAAACTTAAGCTAAAGTCTAAACTAAGCTAAATGTCTAAGGTAACCTAAAGTCTAAGGTAACCTAAATTCTAAGGTAAGCTAAAGTCTAAGCTAAGCTAAAGTCTAAGTTAACATGAAGTCCAAGGTATCCTAAAGTTTAGATAACTAAGTCTTAAGTATGCTAAAGTCTAAGGTAACCTTAAGTCTGATCAATGCTAGAGCCTAAGGTAAACTGAAGTCTAAGATAAGCTAAATTCTAAGCTAAGCTAAAGTCTAAGGTAACTGAAAGTATAATGTAATGTAAACTCTAAGATAACCTAAAGTCTAAGCTAAGATGAAGTCTAATCTAAGCTAATGTCTAAACTAAGCTAAAATCAAAGGTAACCAAATGTGTATGGTCACCTAAAGTCTAAGCTAAGTTAAAGCCTAAGGTAATCTAAAGTCTAAGGTATGCTAAAGTCTAAGGTAACCCAAAGTCTAAACTAAGCTAAAGTCTAATCTAAACTAAAGTCTAAGCCAACCTAAAGTCCAAAGTAACCAAATGTGTACAGTAACCTAAAGTCTAAGCTAAGCTAAATTCTAAGGTAACCTGAATTCTAAGCGAAACTAAAGTCCAAGGTAAACTATAGTCTAAACTAAGCTAAAGTCTAATCTAAACTAAAGTCTAAGATACCCTAAAGTCCAAAGTAACCAAATGTGTACGATCACCTGAAGTATAAGCTAAGCTAAAGTCTAATCTAAGCTAATGTCTAAACTAAGCTAAAATCTAAGGTAATTAAATGTGTACAGTAACCTAAAGTCTAATCTAAGTTAAAGTCTAAGGTAACCCAAAGTCTAAACTAAGCTAAATTCTAATCTAAACTAATGTCTAAGCTAAGCTAAAATCTAAGGTAATCACATGTGTACGGTCACCTAAAGTCTAAGCTAAGCTAAAGTCTAATCTAAGCTAATGTCTAAACTAAGCTAAAATCTAAGGTAATTAAATGTGTACAGTAACCTAAAGTCTAAGCTAAGTTAAAGTCTAAGGTAACCAAAAGTCTAAGGTATGCTAAAGTCTACGGTCAACTAAAGTCTAAGAAAAGCCAGAGCCTCAGGTAACCTAAAGCCTAAATTAACTTAAAGTCTAAGCTAAGCTAAAGTCTAAAAATCTAAGGTAATTAAATGTGTACAGTAACCTAAAGTCTAAGCTAAGTTAAAGTCTAAGGTAACCAAAAGTCTAAGGTATGCTAAAGTCTACGGTCAACTAAAGTCTAAGAAAAGCCAGAGCCTCAGGTAACCTAAAGCCTAAATTAACTTAAAGTCTAAGCTAAGCTAAAGTCTAATCTAAGCTAATGTCTAAACTAAGCTAAAATCTAAGGTAATTAAATGTGTACAGTAACCTAAAGTCTAAGCTAAGTAAAAGTCTAAGGTAACCAAAAGTCTAAGGTATGCTAAAGTCTACGGTCAACTAAAGTCAAAGCAAAGCCAGAGCCTCAGGCAACCTAAAGCCTAAATTAACCTAAAGTCTAAGCTAAGCTAAAGTCTAATCTAAGCTAATGTCTAAAGTAAGCTAAAATCTAAGGAAATTAAATGTGTACAGTAACCTAAAGTCTAAGCTAAGGTAAAGTCTAAGGTATGCTAAAGTCTAAGGTAACCAATAGTCTAAGGTATGCTGAAGTCTAAGGTCAACTAAAGTCTAAGCAAAGCCAGAGCCTCAGGTAACCTAAAGCCTAAATTAACCTAAAGTCTAAGCAACGCTAAAGTCTAATCTAAGCTAATGTCTAAACTAAGCTAAAATCTAAGGTAATTAAATGTGTACAGTAGCCTAAAGTCTAAGCTAAGTTAAAGTCTAAGGTAACCTAAAGTCTAAGGTATGCTAAAGTCTAAGGTAACCCAAAGTCTAAACTAAGCTAGTCTAATCTAAAGTCTAAGCCAACCTAAAGTCCAAAGTAACCAAATGTTTACGGTCACCTAAAGTCTAAGCTAAGCTAAATTCTCATCTAAGCTAATGTCTAAACTAAGCTAAAATCTAAGGTAATTAAATGTGTACAGTAACCTAAAGTCTAAGCTAAGTTAAAGTCTAAGGTAACCAAAAGTCTAAGGTATGCTAAAGTCTAAGGTAAACTAAAGTCTAAGCAAAGCCAAAGCCTAAGGTAACCTAAAGCCTAACTTAACCTAAAGTCTAAGCTAAGCTAAATTCTAAGTTAACCTGAATTCTAAGCGAAACTAAAGTCCAAGGTAAACTATAGTCTAAACTAAGCTAAAGTCTAATCTAAACTAAAGTCTAAGCTACCCTAAAGTCCAAAGTAACCAAATGTGTACGATCACCTGAAGTATAAGCTAAGCTAAAGTCTAATCTAAGCTAATGTCTAAACTAAGCTAAAATCTAAGGTAATTAAATGTGTACATTAACCTAAAGTCTAAGGTAACCAAAAGTCTAAGGTATGCTAAAGTCTAAGGTATGCTAAAGTCTAGGGTAAACTAAAGTCTAGGCAAAGCCAAAGCCTAAGGTAACCTAAAGCCTAACTTAACCTAAAGTCTAAGCTAAGCTAAATTCTAAGGTAACCTGAATTCTAAGAGAAACTAAAGTCCAAGGTAAACTATAGTCTAAACTAAGCTAAAGTCTAATCTAAACTAAAGTCTAAGCTAACCTAAAGTCCAAAGTAACCAAATGTGTACGGTCACCTAAAGTCTAAGCTAAGATAAAGTCTAATCTAAGCTAATGTCTAAACTAAGCTAAAATCTAAGGTAATTAAATGTGTACAGTAACCTAAAGTCTAAGCTAAGTTAAAGTCTAAGGTAACCAAAAGTCTAAGGTATGCTAAAGTCTACGGTCAACTAAAGTCTAAGCAAAGCCAGAGCCTCAGGTAACCTAAAGCCTAAATTAACCTAAAGTCTAAGCTAAGCTAAAGTCTAATCTAAGCTAATGTCTAAACTAAGCTAAAATCTAAGGTAACTAAATGTGTACAGTAACCTAAAGTCTAAGCTAAGTTAAAGTCTAAAGTAACCAAAAGTCTAAGGTATGCTAAAGTCTACGGTCAACTAAAGTCAAAGCAAAGCCAGAGCCTCAGGTAACCTAAAGCCTAAATTAACCTAAAGTCTAAGCTAAGCTAAAGTCTAATCTAAGCTAATGTCTAAAGTAAGCTAAAATCTAAGGTAATTAAATGTGTATAGTTACCTAAAGTCTAAGGTATGCTAAAGTCTAAGGTAACCAATAGTCTAAGGTATGCTGAAGTCTAAGGTCAACTAAAGTCTAAGCAAAGCCAGAGCCTCAGGTAACCTAAAGCCTAAATTAACCTAAAGTCTAAGCAAAGCTAAAGTCTAATCTAAGCTAATGTCTAAACTAAGCTAAAATCTAAGGTAATTAAATGTGTACAGTAGCCTAAAGTCTAAGCTAAGTTAAAGTCTAAGGTAACCTAAAGTCTAAGGTATGCTAAAGTCTAAGGTAACCCAAACTCTAAACTAAGCTAGTCTAATCTAAACTAAAGTCTAAGCCAACCTAAAATCCAAAGTAACCAAAAGTTTACGGTCACCTAAAGTCTAAGCTAAGCTAAATTCTAATCTAAGCTAATGTCTAAACTAAGTTAAATCTAAGGTAATTAAATGTGTACAGTAACCTAAAGTCTAAGCTAAGTTAAAGTCTAAGGTAACCAAAAGTCTAAGGTATGCTAAAGTCTAAGGTAAACTAAAGTCTAAGCAAAGCCAAAGCCTAAGGTAACCTAAAGCCTAACTTAACCTAAAGTCTAAGCTAAGCTAAATTCTAAGGTAACCTGAATTCTAAGCGAAACTAAAGTCCAAGGTAAACTATAGTCTAAACTAAGCTAAAGTCTAATCTAAACTAAAGTCTAACCTACCCCAAAGTCCAAAGTAACCAAATGTGTACGATCACCTGAAGTATAAGCTAAGCTAAAGTCTAATCTAAGCTAATGTCTAAACTAAGCTAAAATCTAAGGTAATTAAATGTGTACAGTAACCTAAAGTCTAAGCTAAGTTAAAGTCTAAGGTAACCAAAAGTCTAAGGTATGCTAAAGTCTAAGGTATGCTAAAGTCTAAGGTAAACTAAAGTCTAAGCAAAGCCAAAGCCTAAGGGAACCTAAAGCCTAACTTAACCTAAAGTCTAAGCTAAGCAAAATTCTAAGGTAACCTGAATTCTAAGCGAAACTAAAGTCCAAGGTAAACTATAGTCTAAACTAAGCTAAAATCTAATCTAAACTAAAGTCTAAGCTAACCTAAAGTCCAAAGTAACCAAATGTGTACGGTCACCTAAAGTCTAAGCTAAGCTAAAGTCTAATCTAAGCTAATGTCTAAACTAAGCTAAAATCTAAGGTAATTAAATGTGTACAGTAACCTAAAGTCTAAGCTAAGTTAAAGCCTAAGGTAACCAAAAGTCTAAGGTATGCTAAAGTCTACGGTCAACTAAAGTCTAAGCAAAGCCAGAGCCTCAGGTAACCTAAAGCCTAAATTAACCTAAAGTCTAAGCTAAGCTAAAGTCTAATCTAAGCTAATGTCTAAACTAAGCTAAAATCTAAGGAAATTAAATGTGTACAGTAACCTAAAGTCTAAGCTAAATTAAAGTCTAAGGTATGCTAAAGTCTAAGGTAACCAAAAGTCTAAGGTATGCTGAAGTCTTAGGTCAACTAAAGTCTAAGCAAAGCCAGAGCCTCAGGTAACCTAAAGCCTAAATTAACCTAAAGTCTAAGCTAAGCTAAAGTCTAATCTAAGCTAATGTCTAAACTAAGCTAAAATCTAAGGAAATTAAATGTGTACAGTAACCTAAAGTCTAAGCTAAGGTAAAGTCTAAGGTATGCTAAAGTCTAAGGTAACCAAAAGTCTAAGGTAAGCTGAAGTCTAAGGTCAACTAAAGTCTAAGCAAAGCCAGAGCCTCAGGTAACCTAAAGCCTAAATTAACCTAAAGTCTAAGCTAAGCTAAAGTCTAAGCTAAGCTAATGTCTAAACTAAGCTAAAATCTAAGTTAATTAAATGTGTACAGTAACCTAAAGTCTAAGCTAAGTTAAAGTCTAAGGTAACCTAAAGTCTAAGGTATGCTAAAGTCTAAGGTAACCCAAAGTCTAAACTAAGCTAGTCTAATCTAAACTAAAGTCTAAGCCAACATAAAGTCCAAAGTAACCAAATGTGTACGGTCACCTAAAGTCTAAGCTAAGCTAAATTCTAATCTAAGCTAATGTCTAAACTAAGCTAAAATCTAAGGTAATTAAATGTGTACAGTAACCTAAAGTCTAAGCTAAGTTAAAGTCTAAGGTAACCAAAAGTCTAAGGTATGCTAAAGTCTACGGTCAACTAAAGTCTAAGCAAAGCCAGAGCCTCAGGTAACCTAAAGCCTAAATTAACCTAAAGTCTAAGCTAAGCTAAAGTCTAATCTAAGCTAATGTCTAAACTAAGCTAAAATCTAAGGAAATTAAATGTGTACAGTAACCTAAAGTCTAAGCTAAGGTAAAGTCTAGGGTATGCTAAAGTCTAAGGTAACCAAAAGTCTAAGGTAAGCTGAAGTCTAAGGTCAACTAAAGTCTAAGCAAAGCCAGAGCCTCAGGTAACCTAAAGCCTAAATTAACCTAAAGTCTAAGCTAAGCTAAAGTCTAATCTAAGCTAATGTCTAAACTAAGCTAAAATCTAAGTTAATTAAATGTGTACAGTAACCTAAAGTCTAAGCTAAGTTAAAGTCTAAGGTAACCTAAAGTCTAAGGTATGCTAAAGACTAAGGTAACACAAAGTCTAACCTAAGCTAGTCTAATCTAAACTAAAGTCTAAGCCAACCTAAAGTCCAAAGTAAACAAATGTGTACGGTCACCTAAAGTCTAAGCTAAGCTAAATTCTAATCTAAGCTAATGTCTAAACTAAGCTAAAATCTAAGGTAATTAAATGTGTACAGTAACCTAAAGTCTAAGCTAAGTTAAAGTCTAAGGTAACCAAAAGTCTAAGGTATGCTAAAGTCTACGGTCAACTAAAGTCTAAGCAAAGCCAGAGCCTCAGGTAACCTAAAGCCTAAATTAACCTAAAGTCTAAGCTAAGCTAAAGTCTAATCTAAGCTAATGTCTAAACTAAGCTAAAATCTAAGGAAATTAAATGTGTACAGTAACCTAAAGTCTAAGCTAAGTTAAAGTCTAGGGTATGCTAAAGTCTAAGGTAACCAAAAGTCTAAGGTATGCTGAAGTCTAAGGTCAACTAAAGTCTAAGGTATGCTAAAGACTAAGGTCAACTAAAGTCTAAGCAATGCTAGAGCTTAAGGTAACCTAAAGCCTAAATTAACCTAAAGTCTAAGTTAAAATAATTCTAAGCGAAACTAAAGTCTAAGGTAACCTATAGTCTAAGCTAAGCTAAAACCTAAGCTAAACTAAAGTCTAAGGTAATCTAAAGTCTAAGGTATGCTAAAGTCTAAGGTAAACTAAAGTCTAAGCAAAGCAAGAGCCTAAGGTAACATAAAGCCTAACTTAACCTAAAGTCTAAGCTAAGCAAAATTCTAAGGTAACCTGAATTCTAAGCGAAACTAAAGTCCAAGGTAAACTATAGTCTAAACTAAGCTAAAGTCTAATCTAAACTAAAGTCTAAGCTAACCTAAAGTCCAAAGTAACCAAATGTGTACGGTCACCTAAAGTATAAGATAAGCTAAAGTCTAATCTAAGCTAATGTCTAAACTAAGCTAAAATCTAAGGTAATTAAATGTGTACAGTAACCTAAAGTCTAAGCTAAGTTAAAGTCTAAGGTAACCAAAAGTCTAAGGTATGCTAAAGTCTAAGGTAAACTAAAGTCTAAGCAAAGCCAAAGCCTAAGGTAACCTAAAGCCTAAATTAACCTAAAGTCTAAGCTAAGCTAAATTCTAAGGTAACCTGAATTCTAAGCGAAACTAAAGTCCAAGGTAAACTATAGTCTAAGCTAAGCTAAAGTCTAATCTAAACTAAAGTCTAAGCTCCCCTAAAGTCCAAAGTAACCAAATGTGTACGGTCACCTGAAGTATAAGCTAAGCTAAAGTCTAATCTAAGCTAATGTCTAAACTAAGCTAAAATCTAAGGAAATTAAATGTGTACAGTAACCTAAAGTTTAAGCTAAATTAAAGTCTAAGGTATGCTAAAGTCTAAGGTAACCAAAAGTCTAAGGTATGCTGAAGTCTAAGGTCAACTAAAGTCTAAGCAAAGCCAGAGCCTCAGGTAACCTAAAGCCTAAATTAACCTAAAGTCTAAGCTAAGCTAAAGTCTAATCTAAGCTAATGTCTAAACTAAGCTAAAATCTAAGGAAATTAAATGTGTACAGTAACCTAAAGTCTAAGCTAAGGTAAAGTCTAAGGTATGCTAAAGTCTAAGGTAACCAAAAGTCTAAGGTAAGCTGAAGTCTAAGGTCAACTAAAGTCTAAGCAAAGCCAGAGCCTCAGGTAACCTAAAGCCTAAATTAACCTAAAGTCTAAGCTAAGCTAAAGTCTAATCTAAGCTAATGTCTAAACTAAGCTAAAATCTAAGTTAATTAAATGTGTACAGTAACCTAAATTCTAAGCTAAGTTAAAGTCTAAGGTAACCTAAAGTCTAAGGTATGCTAAAGACTAAGGTAACCCAAAGTCTAACCTAAGCTAGTCTAATCTAAACTAAAGTCTAAGCCAACCTAAAGTCCAAAGTAAACAAATGTGTACGGTCACCTAAAGTCTAAGCTAAGCTAAATTCTAATCTAAGCTAATGTCTAAACTAAGCTAAAATCTAAGGTAATTAAATGTGTACAGTAACCTAAAGTCTAAGCTAAGTTAAAGTCTAAGGTAACCAAAAGTCTAAGGTATGCTAAAGTCTAAGGTCAACTAAAGTCTAAGCAAAGCCAGAGCCTCAGGTAACCTAAAGCCTAAATTAACCTAATGTCTAAGCTAAGATAAAGTCTAATCTAAGCTAATGTCTAAACTAAGCTAAAATCTAAGGAAATTAAAAGTGTACAGTAACCTAAAGTCAAAGCTAAGTTAAAGTCTAAGGTATGCTAAAGTCTAAGGTAACCAAAAGTCTAAGGTATGCTGAAGTCTAAGGTCAACTAAAGTCTAAGGTATGCTAAAGACTAAGGTCAACTAAAGTCTAAGCAATGCTAGAGCTTAAGGTAACCTAAAGCCTAAATTAACCTAAAGTCTAAGTTAAAATAATTCTAAGCGAAACTAAAGTCTAAGGTAACCTATAGTCTAAGCTAAACTAAAACCTAAGCTAAACTAAAGTCTAAGGTAATCTAAAGTCTAAGGTATGCTAATGTCTAAGGTAAACTAAAGTCTAAGCAAAGCAAGAGCCTAAGGTAACATAAAGCCTAAATTAACCTAAAGTCTAAGCTAAGCTAAATTCTAAGGCAACCTGAATTCTAAGCGAAACTAAAGTCCAAGGTAAACTATAGTCTAAGCTAAGCTAAAGTCTAATCTAAACTAAAGTCTAAGCTCCCCTAAAGTCCAAAGTAACCAAATGTGTACGGTCACCTAAAGTATAAGCTAAGCTAAAGTCTAATCTAAGCTAATGTCTAAACTAAGCTAAAATCTAAGGAAATTAAATGTGTACAGTAACCTAAAGTCTAAGCTAAATTAAAGTCTAAGGTATGCTAAAGTCTAAGGTAACCAAAAGTCTAAGGTATGCTGAAGTCTAAGGTCAACTAAAGTCTAAGCAAAGCCAGAGCCTCAGGTAACCTAAAGCCTAAATTAACCTAAAGTCTAAACTAAGCTAAAGTCTAATCTAAGCTAATGTCTAAACTAAGCTAAAATCTAAGGAAATTAAATGTGTACAGTAACCTAAAGTCTAAGCTAAGGTAAAGTCTAAGGTATGCTAAAGTCTAAGGTAACCAAAAGTCTAAGGTAAGCTGAAGTCTAAGGTCAACTAAAGTCTTAGCAAAGCCAGAGCCTCAGGTAACCTAAAGCCTAAATTAACCTAAAGTCTAAGCTAAGCTAAAGTCTAAGCTAAGCTAATGTCTAAACTAAGCTAAAATCTAAGTTAATTAAATGTGTACATTAACCTAAAGTCTAAGCTAAGTTAAAGTCTAAGGTAACCTAAAGTCTAAGGTATGCTAAAGTCTAAGGTAACCCAAAGTCTAAACTAAGCTAGTCTAATCTAAACTAAAGTCTAAGCCAACATAAAGTCCAAAGTAACCAAATGTGTACGGTCACCTAAAGTCTAAGATAAGCTAAAGTCTAATCTAAGCTAATGTCTAAACTAAGCTAAAATCTAAGGTAATTAAATGTGTACAGTAACCTAAAGTCTAAGCTAAGTTAAAGTCTAAGGTAACCAAAAGTCTAAGGTATGCTAAAGTCTACGGTCAACTAAAGTCTAAGCAAAGCCAGAGCCTCAGGTAACCTAAAGCCTAAATTAACCTAAAGTCTAAGCTAAGCTAAAGTCTAATCTAAGCTAATGTCTAAACTAAGCTAAAATCTAAGGAAATTAAATGTGTACAGTAACCTAAAGTCTAAGCTAAGGTAAAGTCTAAGGTATGCTAAAGTCTAAGGTAACCAAAAGTCTAAGGTAAGCTGAAGTCTAAGGTCAACTAAAGTCTAAGCAAAGCCAGAGCCTCAGGTAACCTAAAGCCTAAATTAACCTAAAGTCTAAGCTAAGCTAAAGTCTAAGCTAAGCTAATGTCTAAACTAAGCTAAAATCTAAGTTAATTAAATGTGTACAGTAACCTAAAGTCTAAGCTAAGTTAAAGTCTAAGGTAACCTAAAGTCTAAGGTATGCTAAAGACTAAGGTAACCCAAAGTCTAACCTAAGCTAGTCTAATCTAAACTAAAGTCTAAGCCAACCTAAAGTCCAAAGTAAACAAATGTGTACGGTCACCTGAAGTCTAAGCTAAGCTAAATTCTAATCTAAGCTAATGTCTAAACTAAGCTAAAATCTAAGGTAATTAAATGTGTACAGTAACCTAAAGTCTAAGCTAAGTTAAAGTCTAAGGTAACCAAAAGTCTAAGGTATGCTAAAGTCTAAGGTCAACTAAAGTCTAAGCAAAGCCAGAGCCTCAGGTAACCTAAAGCCTAAATTAACCTAAAGTCTAAGCTAAGCTAAAGTCTAATCTAAGCTAATGACTAAACTAAGCTAAAATCTAAGGAAATTAAATGTGTACAGTAACCTAAAGTCTAAGCTAAGTTAAAGTCTAAGGTATGCTAAAGTCTAAGGTAACCAAAAGTCTAAGGTATGCTGAAGTCTAAGGTCAACTAAAGTCTAAGGTATGCTAAAGACTAAGGTCAACTAAAGTCTAAGCAATGCTAGAGCTTAAGGTAACCTAAAGCCTAAATTAACCTAAAGTCTAAGTTAAAATAATTCTAAGCGAAACTAAAGTCTAAGGTAACCTATAGTCTAAGCTAAGCTAAAACCTAAGCTAAACTAAAGTCTAAGGTAATCTAAAGTCTAAGGTATGCTAATGTCTAAGGTAAACTAAAGTCTAAGCAAAGCAAGAGCCTAAGGTAACATAAAGCCTAACTTAACCTAAAGTCTAAGCTAAGCAAAATTCTAAGGTAACCTGAATTCTAAGCGAAACTAAAGTCCAAGGTAAACTATAGTCTAAACTAAGCTAAAGTCTAATCTAAACTAAAGTCTAAGCTAACCTAAAGTCCAAAGTAACCAAATGTGTACGGTCACCTAAAGTATAAGCTAAGCTAAAGTCTAATCTAAGCTAATGTCTAAACTAAGCTAAAATCTAAGGTAATTAAATGTGTACAGTAACCTAAAGTCTAAGCTAAGTTAAAGTCTAAGGTAACCAAAAGTCTAAGGTATGCTAAAGTCTAAGGTAAACTAAAGTCTAAGCAAAGCCAAAGCCTAAGGTAACCTAAAGCCTAAATTAACCTAAAGTCTAAGCTAAGCTAAATTCTAAGGCAACCTGAATTCTAAGCGAAACTAAAGTCCAAGGTAAACTATAGTCTAAGCTAAGCTAAAGTCTAATCTAAACTAAAGTCTAAGCTCCCCTAAAGTCCAAAGTAACCAAATGTGTACGGTCACCTGAAGTATAAGCTAAGCTAAAGTCTAATCTAAGCTAATGTCTAAACTAAGCTAAAATCTAAGGAAATTAAATGTGTACAGTAACCTAAAGTCTAAGCTAAATTAAAGTCTAAGGTATGCTAAAGTCTAAGGTAACCAAAAGTCTAAGGTATGCTGAAGTCTAAGGTCAACTAAAGTCTAAGCAAAGCCAGAGCCTCAGGTAACCTAAAGCCTAAATTAACCTAAAGTCTAAGCTAAGCTAAAGTCTAAGCTAAGCTAATGTCTAAACTAAGCTAAAATCTAAGTTAATTAAATGTGTACAGTAACCTAAAGTCTAAGCTAAGTTAAAGTCTAAGGTAACCTAAAGTCTAAGGTATGCTAAAGTCTAAGGTAACCCAAAGTCTAAACTAAGCTAGTCTAATCTAAACTAAAGTCTAAGCCAACATAAAGTCCAAAGTAACCAAATGTGTACGGTCACCTAAAGTCTAAGCTAAGCTAAATTCTAATCTAAGCTAATGTCTAAACTAAGCTAAAATCTAAGGTAATTAAATGTGTACAGTAACCTAAAGTCTAAGCTAAGTTAAAGTCTAAGGTAACCAAAAGTCTAAGGTATGCTGAAGTCTAAGGTCAACTAAAGTCTAAGCAAAGCCAGAGCCTCAGGTAACCTAAAGCCTAAATTAACCTAAAGTCTAAGCTAAGCTAAAGTCTAATCTAAGCTAATGTCTAAACTAAGCTAAAATCTAAGGAAATTAAATGTGTACAGTAACCTAAAGTCTAAGCTAAGGTAAAGTCTAAGGTATGCTAAAGTCTAAGGTAACCAAAAGTCTAAGGTAAGCTGAAGTCTAAGGTCAACTAAAGTCTAAGCAAAGCCAGAGCCTCAGGTAACCTAAAGCCTAAATTAACCTAAAGTCTAAGCTAAGCTAAAGTCTAAGCTAAGCTAATGTCTAAACTAAGCTAAAATCTAAGTTAATTAAATGTGTACAGTAACCTAAATTCTAAGCTAAGTTAAAGTCTAAGGTAACCTAAAGTCTAAGGTATGCTAAAGACTAAGGTAACCCAAAGTCTAACCTAAGCTAGTCTAATCTAAACTAAAGTCTAAGCCAACCTAAAGTCCAAAGTAAACAAATGTGTACGGTCACCTGAAGTCTAAGCTAAGCTAAATTCTAATCTAAGCTAATGTCTAAACTAAGCTAAAATCTAAGGTAATTAAATGTGTACAGTAACCTAAAGTCTAAGCTAAGTTAAAGTCTAAGGTAACCAAAAGTCTAAGGTATGCTAAAGTCTAAGGTCAACTAAAGTCTAAGCAAAGCCAGAGCCTCAGGTAACCTAAAGCCTAAATTAACCTAATGTCTAAGCTAAGCTAAAGTCTAATCTAAGCTAATGACTAAACTAAGCTAAAATCTAAGGAAATTAAATGTGTACAGTAACCTAAAGTCTAAGCTAAGTTAAAGTCTAAGGTATGCTAAAGTCTAAGGTAACCAAAAGTCTAAGGTATGCTGAAGTCTAAGGTCAACTAAAGTCTAAGGTATGCTAAAGACTAAGGTCAACTAAAGTCTAAGCAATGCTAGAGCTTAAGGTAACCTAAAGCCTAAATTAACCTAAAGTCTAAGTTAAAATAATTCTAAGCGAAACTAAAGTCTAAGGTAACCTATAGTCTAAGCTAAGCTAAAACCTAAGCTAAACTAAAGTCTAAGGTAATCTAAAGTCTAAGGTATGCTAATGTCTAAGGTAAACTAAAGTCTAAGCAAAGCAAGAGCCTAAGGTAACATAAAGCCTAACTTAACCTAAAGTCTAAGCTAAGCAAAATTCTAAGGTAACCTGAATTCTAAGCGAAACTAAAGTCCAAGGTAAACTATAGTCTAAACTAAGCTAAAGTCTAATCTAAACTAAAGTCTAAGCTAACCTAAAGTCCAAAGTAACCAAATGTGTACGGTCACCTAAAGTATAAGCTAAGCTAAAGTCTAATCTAAGCTAATGTCTAAACTAAGCTAAAATCTAAGGTAATTAAATGTGTACAGTAACCTAAAGTCTAAGCTAAGTTAAAGTCTAAGGTAACCAAAAGTCTAAGGTATGCTAAAGTCTAAGGTAAACTAAAGTCTAAGCAAAGCCAAAGCCTAAGGTAACCTAAAGCCTAAATTAACCTAAAGTCTAAGCTAAGCTAAATTCTAAGGCAACCTGAATTCTAAGCGAAACTAAAGTCCAAGGTAAACTATAGTCTAAGCTAAGCTAAAGTCTAATCTAAACTAAAGTCTAAGCTCCCCTAAAGTCCAAAGTAACCAAATGTGTACGGTCACCTGAAGTATAAGCTAAGCTAAAGTCTAATCTAAGCTAATGTCTAAACTAAGCTAAAATCTAAGGAAATTAAATGTGTACAGTAACCTAAAGTCTAAGCTAAATTAAAGTCTAAGGTATGCTAAAGTCTAAGGTAACCAAAAGTCTAAGGTATGCTGAAGTCTAAGGTCAACTAAAGTCTAAGCAAAGCCAGAGCCTCAGGTAACCTAAAGCCTAAATTAACCTAAAGTGTAAGCTAAGCTAAAGTCTAAGCTAAGCTAATGTCTAAACTAAGCTAAAATCTAAGTTAATTAAATGTGTACAGTAACCTAAAGTCTAAGCTAAGTTAAAGTCTAAGGTAACCTAAAGTCTAAGGTATGCTAAAGTCTAAGGTAACCCAAAGTCTAAACTAAGCTAGTCTAATCTAAACTAAAGTCTAAGCCAACATAAAGTCCAAAGTAACCAAATGTGTACGGTCACCTAAAGTCTAAGCTAAGCTAAATTCTAATCTAAGCTAATGTCTAAACTAAGCTAAAATCTAAGGTAATTAAATGTGTACAGTAACCTAAAGTCTAAGCTAAGTTAAAGTCTAAGGTAACCAAAAGTCTAAGGTATGCTGAAGTCTAAGGTCAACTAAAGTCTAAGCAAAGCCAGAGCCTCAGGTAACCTAAAGCCTAAATTAACCTAAAGTCTAAGCTAAGCTAAAGTCTAATCTAAGCTAATGTCTAAACTAAGCTAAAATCTAAGGAAATTAAATGTGTACAGTAACCTAAAGTCTAAGCTAAGGTAAAGTCTAAGGTATGCTAAAGTCTAAGGTAACCAAAAGTCTAAGGTAAGCTGAAGTCTAAGGTCAACTAAAGTCTAAGCAAAGCCAGAGCCTCAGGTAACCTAAAGCCTAAATTAACCTAAAGTCTAAGCTAAGCTAAAGTCTAAGCTAAGCTAATGTCTAAACTAAGCTAAAATCTAAGGAAATTAAATGTGTACAGTAACCTAAAGTCTAAGCTAAGTTAAAGTCTAAGGTAACCTAAAGTCTAAGGTATGCTAAAGTCTAAGGTAACCCAAAGTCTAAACTAAGCTAGTCTAATCTAAACTAAAGTCTAAGCCAACATAAAGTCCAAAGTAACCAAATGTGTACGGTCACCTAAAGTCTAAGCTAAGCTAAATTCTAATCTAAGCTAATGTCTAAACTAAGCTAAAATCTAAGGTAATTAAATGTGTACAGTAACCTAAAGTCTAAGCTAAGTTAAAGTCTAAGGTAACCAAAAGTCTAAGGTATGCTGAAGTCTAAGGTCAACTAAAGTCTAAGCAAAGCCAGAGCCTCAGGTAACCTAAAGCCTAAATTAACCTAAAGTCTAAGCTAAGCTAAAGTCTAATCTAAGCTAATGTCTAAACTAAGCTAAAATCTAAGGAAATTAAATGTGTACAGTAACCTAAAGTCTAAGCTAAGGTAAAGTCTAAGGTATGCTAAAGTCTAAGGTAACCAAAAGTCTAAGGTAAGCTGAAGTCTAAGGTCAACTAAAGTCTAAGGTATGCTAAAGACTAAGGTCAACTAAAGTCTAAGCAATGCTAGAGCTTAAGGTAACCTAAAGCCTAAATTAACCTAAAGTCTAAGTTAAAATAATTCTAAGCGAAACTAAAGTCTAAGGTAACCTATAGTCTAAGCTAAGCTAAAACCTAAGCTAAACTAAAGTCTAAGGTAATCTAAAGTCTAAGGTATGCTAAAGTCTAAGGTAAACTAAAGTCTAAGCAAAGCAAGAGCCTAAGGTAACATAAAGCCTAACTTAACCTAAAGTCTAAACTAAGCAAAATTCTAAGGTAACCTGAATTCTAAGCGAAACTAAAGTCCAAGGTAAACTATAGTCTAAACTAAGCTAAAGTCTAATCTAAACTAAAGTCTAAGCTAACCTAAAGTCCAAAGTAACCAAATGTGTACGGTCACCTAAAGTATAAGCTAAGCTAAAGTCTAATCTAAGCTAATGTCTAAACTAAGCTAAAATCTAAGGTAATTAAATGTGTACAATAACCTAAAGTCTAAGCTAAGTTAAAGTCCAAGGTAACCAAAAGTCTAAGGTATGCTAAAGTCTAAGGTCAACTAAAGTCTAAGCAAAGCCAGAGCCTCAGGTAACCTAAAGCCTAAATTAACCTAAAGTCTAAGCTAAGCTAAAGTCTAATCTAAGCTAATGTCTAAACTAAGCTAAAATCTAAGGAAATTAAATGTGTACAGTAACCTAAAGTCTAAGCTAAGGTAAAGTCTAAGGTATGCTAAAGTCTAAGGTAACCAAAAGTCTAAGGTAAGCTGAAGTCTAAGGTCAACTAAAGTCTAAGCAAAGCCAGAGCCTCAGGTAACCTAAAGCCTAAATTAACCTAAAGTCTAAGCTAAGCTAAAGTCTAAGCTAAGCTAATGTCTAAACTAAGCTAAAATCTAAGTTAATTAAATGTGTACAGTAACCTAAAGTCTAAGCTAAGTTAAAGTCTAAGGTAACCTAAAGTCTAAGGTATGCTAAAGTCTAAGGTAACCCAAAGTCTAAACTAAGCTAGTCTAATCTAAACTAAAGTCTAAGCCAACATAAAGTCCAAAGTAACCAAATGTGTACGGTCACCTAAAGTCTAAGCTAAGCTAAATTCTAATCTAAGCTAATGTCTAAACTAAGCTAAAATCTAAGGTAATTAAATGTGTACAGTAACCTAAAGTCTAAGCTAAGTTAAAGTCTAAGGTAACCAAAAGTCTAAGGTATGCTAAAGTCTAAGGTCAACTAAAGTCTAAGCAAAGCCAGAGCCTCAGGTAACCTAAAGCCTAAATTAACCTAAAGTCTAAACTAAGCTAAAGTCTAATCTAAGCTAATGTCTAAACTAAGCTAAAATCTAAGGAAATTAAATGTGTACAGTAACCTAAAGTCTAAGCTAAGGTAAAGTCTAAGGTATGCTAAAGTCTAAGGTAACCAAAAGTCTAAGGTATGCTGAAGTCTAAGGTCAACTAAAGTCTAAGGTATGCTAAAGACTAAGGTCAACTAAAGTCTAAGCAATGCTAGAGCTTAAGGTAACCTAAAGCCTAAATTAACCTAAAGTCTAAGTTAAAATAATTCTAAGCGAAACTAAAGTCTAAGGTAACCTATAGTCTAAGCTAAGCTAAAACCTAAGCTAAACTAAAGTCTAAGGTAATCTAAAGTCTAAGGTATGCTAATGTCTAAGGTAAACTAAAGTCTAAGCAAAGCAAGAGCCTAAGGTAACATAAAGCCTAACTTAACCTAAAGTCTAAGCTAAGCAAAATTCTAAGGTAACCTGAATTCTAAGCGAAACTAAAGTCCAAGGTAAACTATAGTCTAAACTAAGCTAAAGTCTAATCTAAACTAAAGTCTAAGCTAACCTAAAGTCCAAAGTAACCAAATGTGTACGGTCACCTAAAGTATAAGCTAAGCTAAAGTCTAATCTAAGCTAATGTCTAAACTAAGCTAAAATCTAAGGTAATTAAATGTGTACAGTAACCTAAAGTCTAAGCTAAGTTAAAGTCTAAGGTAACCAAAAGTCTAAGGTATGCTAAAGTCTAAGGTAAACTAAAGTCTAAGCAAAGCCAAAGCCTAAGGTAACCTAAAGCCTAAATTAACCTAAAGTCTAAGCTAAGCTAAATTCTAAGGCAACCTGAATTCTAAGCGAAACTAAAGTCCAAGGTAAACTATAGTCTAAGCTAAGCTAAAGTCTAATCTAAACTAAAGTCTAAGCTCCCCTAAAGTCCAAAGTAACCAAATGTGTACGGTCACCTGAAGTATAAGCTAAGCTAAAGTCTAATCTAAGCTAATGTCTAAACTAAGCTAAAATCTAAGGAAATTAAATGTGTACAGTAACCTAAAGTCTAAGCTAAATTAAAGTCTAAGGTATGCTAAAGTCTAAGGTAACCAAAAGTCTAAGGTATGCTGAAGTCTAAGGTCAACTAAAGTCTAAGCAAAGCCAGAGCCTCAGGTAACCTAAAGCCTAAATTAACCTAAAGTCTAAGCTAAGCTAAAGTCTAATCTAAGCTAATGTCTAAACTAAGCTAAAATCTAAGGAAATTAAATGTGTACAGTAACCTAAAGTCTAAGCTAAGGTAAAGTCTAAGGTATGCTAAAGTCTAAGGTAACCAAAAGTCTAAGGTAAGCTGAAGTCTAAGGTCAACTAAAGTCTAAGCAAAGCCAGAGCCTCAGGTAACCTAAAGCCTAAATTAACCTAAAGTCTAAGCTAAGCTAAATTCTAATCTAAGCTAATGTCTAAACTAAGCTAAAATCTAAGTTAATTAAATGTGTACAGTAACCTAAAGTCTAAGCTAAGTTAAAGTCTAAGGTAACCTAAAGTCTAAGGTATGCTAAAGTCTAAGGTAACCCAAAGTCTAACCTAAGCTAGTCTAATCTAAACTAAAGTCTAAGCCAACCTAAAGTCCAAAGTAAACAAATGTGTACGGTCACCTAAAGTCTAAGCTAAACTAAATTCTAATCTAAGCTAATGTCTAAACTAAGCTAAAATCTAAGGTAATTAAATGTGTACAGTAACCTAAAGTCTAAGCTAAGTTAAAGTCTAAGGTAACCAAAAGTCTAAGGTATGCTGAAGTCTAAGGTCAACTAAAGTCTAAGCAAAGCCAGAGCCTCAGGTAACCTAAAGCCTAAATTAACCTAAAGTCTAAGCTAAGCTAAAGTCTAATCTAAGCTAATGTCTAAACTAAGCTAAAATCTAAGGAAATTAAATGTGTACAGTAACCTAAAGTCTAAGCTAAGGTAAAGTCTAAGGTATGCTAAAGTCTAAGGTAACCAAAAGTCTAAGGTAAGCTGAAGTCTAAGGTCAACTAAAGTCTAAGCAAAGCCAGAGCCTCAGGTAACCTAAAGCCTAAATTAACCTAAAGTCTAAGCTAAGCTAAAGTCTAAGCTAAGCTAATGTCTAAACTAAGCTAAAATCTAAGTTAATTAAATGTGTACAGTAACCTAAAGTCTAAGCTAAGTTAAAGTCTAAGGTAACCTAAAGTCTAAGGTATGCTAAAGACTAAGGTAACCCAAAGTCTAACCTAAGCTAGTCTAATCTAAACTAAAGTCTAAGCCAACCTAAAGTCCAAAGTAAACAAATGTGTACGGTCACCTAAAGTCTAAGCTAAGCTAAATTCTAATCTAAGCTAATGTCTAAACTAAGCTAAAATCTAAGGTAATTAAATGTGTACAGTAACCTAAAGTCTAAGCTAAGTTAAAGTCTAAGGTAACCAAAAGTCTAAGGTATGCTAAAGTCTACGGTCAACTAAAGTCTAAGCAAAGCCAGAGCCTCAGGTAACCTAAAGCCTAAATTAACCTAAAGTCTAAGCTAAGCTAAAGTCTAATCTAAGCTAATGTCTAAACTAAGCTAAAATCTAAGGAAATTAAATGTGTACAGTAACCTAAAGTCTAAGCTAAGTTAAAGTCTAGGGTATGCTAAAGTCTAAGGTAACCAAAAGTCTAAGGTATGCTGAAGTCTAAGGTCAACTAAAGTCTAAGGTATGCTAAAGACTAAGGTCAACTAAAGTCTAAGCAATGCTAGAGCTTAAGGTAACCTAAAGCCTAAATTAACCTAAAGTCTAAGTTAAAATAATTCTAAGCGAAACTAAAGTCTAAGGTAACCTATAGTCTAAGCTAAGCTAAAACCTAAGCTAAACTAAAGTCTAAGGTAATCTAAAGTCTAAGGTATGCTAAAGTCTAAGGTAAACTAAAGTCTAAGCAAAGCAAGAGCCTAAGGTAACATAAAGCCTAACTTAACCTAAAGTCTAAGCTAAGCAAAATTCTAAGGTAACCTGAATTCTAAGAGAAACTAAAGTCCAAGGTAAACTATAGTCTAAACTAAGCTAAAGTCTAATCTAAACTAAAGTCTAAGCTAACCTAAAGTCCAAAGTAACCAAATGTGTACGGTCACCTAAAGTCTAAGCTAAGCTAAAGTCTAATCTAAGCTAATGTCTAAACTAAGCTAAAATCTAAGGTAATTAAATGTGTACAGTAACCTAAAGTCTAAGCTAAGTTAAAGTCTAAGGTAACCAAAAGTCTAAGGTATGCTAAAGTCTAAGGTAAACTAAAGTCTAAGCAAAGCCAAAGCCTAAGGTAACCTAAAGCCTAAATTAACCTAAAGTCTAAGCTAAGCTAAATTCTAAGGTAACCTGAATTCTAAGCGAAACTAAAGTCCAAGGTAAACTATAGTCTAAGCTAAGCTAAAGTCTAATCTAAACTAAAGTCTAAGCTCCCCTAAAGTCCAAAGTAACCAAATGTGTACGGTCACCTGAAGTATAAGCTAAGCTAAAGTCTAATCTAAGCTAATGTCTAAACTAAGCTAAAATCTAAGGAAATTAAATGTGTACAGTAACCTAAAGTCTAAGCTAAATTAAAGTCTAAGGTATGCTAAAGTCTAAGGTAACCAAAAGTCTAAGGTATGCTGAAGTCTAAGGTCAACTAAAGTCTAAGCAAAGCCAGAGCCTCAGGTAACCTAAAGCCTAAATTAACCTAAAGTCTAAGCTAAGCTAAAGTCTAATCTAAGCTAATGTCTAAACTAAGCTAAAATCTAAGGAAATTAAATGTGTACAGTAACCTAAAGTCTAAGCTAAGGTAAAGTCTAAGGTATGCTAAAGTCTAAGGTAACCAAAAGTCTAAGGTAAGCTGAAGTCTAAGGTCAACTAAAGTCTAAGCAAAGCCAGAGCCTCAGGTAACCTAAAGCCTAAATTAACCTAAAGTCTAAGCTAAGCTAAAGTCTAAGCTAAGCTAATGTCTAAACTAAGCTAAAATCTAAGTTAATTAAATGTGTACAGTAACCTAAAGTCTAAGCTAAGTTAAAGTCTAAGGTAACCTAAAGTCTAAGGTATGCTAAAGTCTAAGGTAACCCAAAGTCTAAACTAAGCTAGTCTAATCTAAACTAAAGTCTAAGCCAACATAAAGTCCAAAGTAACCAAATGTGTACGGTCACCTAAAGTCTAAGCTAAGCTAAATTCTAATCTAAGCTAATGTCTAAACTAAGCTAAAATCTAAGGTAATTAAATGTGTACAGTAACCTAAAGTCTAAGCTAAGTTAAAGTCTAAGGTAACCAAAAGTCTAAGGTATGCTGAAGTCTAAGGTCAACTAAAGTCTAAGCAAAGCCAGAGCCTCAGGTAACCTAAAGCCTAAATTAACCTAAAGTCTAAGCTAAGCTAAAGTCTAATCTAAGCTAATGTCTAAACTAAGCTAAAATCTAAGGAAATTAAATGTGTACAGTAACCTAAAGTCTAAGCTAAGGTAAAGTCTAAGGTATGCTAAAGTCTAAGGTAACCAAAAGTCTAAGGTAAGCTGAAGTCTAAGGTCAACTAAAGTCTAAGCAAAGCCAGAGCCTCAGGTAACCTAAAGCCTAAATTAACCTAAAGTCTAAGCTAAGCTAAAGTCTAAGCTAAGCTAATGTCTAAACTAAGCTAAAATCTAAGTTAATTAAATGTGTACAGTAACCGAAAGTCTAAGCTAAGTTAAAGTCTAAGGTAACCTAAAGTCTAAGGTATGCTAAAGACTAAGGTAACCCAAAGTCTAACCTAAGCTAGTCTAATCTAAACTAAAGTCTAAGCCAACCTAAAGTCCAAAGTAAACAAATGTGTACGGTCACCTAAAGTCTAAGCTAAGCTAAATTCTAATCTAAGCTAATGTCTAAACTAAGCTAAAATCTAAGGTAATTAAATGTGTACAGTAACCTAAAGTCTAAGCTAAGTTAAAGTCTAAGGTAACCAAAAGTCTAAGGTATGCTAAAGTCTACGGTCAACTAAAGTCTAAGCAAAGCCAGAGCCTCAGGTAACCTAAAGCCTAAATTAACCTAAAGTCTAAGCTAAGCTAAAGTCTAATCTAAGCTAATGTCTAAACTAAGCTAAAATCTAAGGAAATTAAATGTGTAGAGTAACCTAAAGTCTAAGCTAAGTTAAAGTCTAAGGTATGCTAAAGTCTAAGGTAACCAAAAGTCTAAGGTATGCTGAAGTCTAAGGTCAACTAAAGTCTAAGGTATGCTAAAGACTAAGGTCAACTAAAGTCTAAGCAATGCTAGAGCTTAAGGTAACCTAAAGCCTAAATTAACCTAAAGTCTAAGTTAAAATAATTCTAAGCGAAACTAAAGTCTAAGGTAACCTATAGTCTAAGCTAAGCTAAAACCTAAGCTAAACTAAAGTCTAAGGTAATCTAAAGTCTAAGGTATGCTAAAGTCTAAGGTAAACTAAAGTCTAAGCAAAGCAAGAGCCTAAGGTAACATAAAGCCTAACTTAACCTAAAGTCTAAACTAAGCAAAATTCTAAGGTAACCTGAATTCTAAGCGAAACTAAAGTCCAAGGTAAACTATAGTCTAAACTAAGCTAAAGTCTAATCTAAACTAAAGTCTAAGCTAACCTAAAGTCCAAAGTAACCAAATGTGTACGGTCACCTAAAGTATAAGCTAAGCTAAAGTCTAATCTAAGCTAATGTCTAAACTAAGCTAAAATCTAAGGTAATTAAATGTGTACAATAACCTAAAGTCTAAGCTAAGTTAAAGTCCAAGGTAACCAAAAGTCTAAGGTATGCTAAAGTCTAAGGTCAACTAAAGTCTAAGCAAAGCCAGAGCCTCAGGTAACCTAAAGCCTAAATTAACCTAAAGTCTAAGCTAAGCTAAAGTCTAATCTAAGCTAATGTCTAAACTAAGCTAAAATCTAAGGAAATTAAATGTGTACAGTAACCTAAAGTCTAAGCTAAGGTAAAGTCTAAGGTATGCTAAAGTCTAAGGTAACCAAAAGTCTAAGGTAAGCTGAAGTCTAAGGTCAACTAAAGTCTAAGCAAAGCCAGAGCCTCAGGTAACCTAAAGCCTAAATTAACCTAAAGTCTAAGCTAAGCTAAAGTCTAAGCTAAGCTAATGTCTAAACTAAGCTAAAATCTAAGTTAATTAAATGTGTACAGTAACCTAAAGTCTAAGCTAAGTTAAAGTCTAAGGTAACCTAAAGTCTAAGGTATGCTAAAGTCTAAGGTAACCCAAAGTCTAAACTAAGCTAGTCTAATCTAAACTAAAGTCTAAGCCAACATAAAGTCCAAAGTAACCAAATGTGTACGGTCACCTAAAGTCTAAGCTAAGCTAAATTCTAATCTAAGCTAATGTCTAAACTAAGCTAAAATCTAAGGTAATTAAATGTGTACAGTAACCTAAAGTCTAAGCTAAGTTAAAGTCTAAGGTAACCAAAAGTCTAAGGTATGCTAAAGTCTACGGTCAACTAAAGTCTAAGCAAAGCCAGAGCCTCAGGTAACCTAAAGCCTAAATTAACCTAAAGTCTAAACTAAGCTAAAGTCTAATCTAAGCTAATGTCTAAACTAAGCTAAAATCTAAGGAAATTAAATGTGTACAGTAACCTAAAGTCTAAGCTAAGGTAAAGTCTAAGGTATGCTAAAGTCTAAGGTAACCAAAAGTCTAAGGTAAGCTGAAGTCTAAGGTCAACTAAAGTCTAAGCAAAGCCAGAGCCTCAGGTAACCTAAAGCCTAAATTAACCTAAAGTCTAAGCTAAGCTAAAGTCTAATCTAAGCTAATGTCTAAACTAAGCTAAAATCTAAGGTAATTAAATGTGTACAGTAACCTAAAGTCTAAGCTAAGTTAAAGTCTAAGGTAACCAAAAGTCTAAGGTATGCTAAAGTCTAAGGTAAACTAAAGTCTAAGCAAAGCCAAAGCCTAAGGTAACCTAAAGCCTAAATTAACCTAAAGTCTAAGCTAAGCTAAATTCTAAGGTAACCTGAATTCTAAGCGAAACTAAAGTCCAAGGTAAACTATAGTCTAAGCTAAGCTAAAGTCTAATCTAAACTAAAGTCTAAGCTCCCCTAAAGTCCAAAGTAACCAAATGTGTACGGTCACCTGAAGTATAAGCTAAGCTAAAGTCTAATCTAAGCTAATGTCTAAACTAAGCTAAAATCTAAGGAAATTAAATGTGTACAGTAACCTAAAGTCTAAGCTAAATTAAAGTCTAAGGTATGCTAAAGTCTAAGGTAACCAAAAGTCTAAGGTATGCTGAAGTCTAAGGTCAACTAAAGTCTAAGCAAAGCCAGAGCCTCAGGTAACCTAAAGCCTAAATTAACCTAAAGTCTAAGCTAAGCTAAAGTCTAATCTAAGCTAATGTCTAAACTAAGCTAAAATCTAAGGAAATTAAATGTGTACAGTAACCTAAAGTCTAAGCTAAGGTAAAGTCTAAGGTATGCTAAAGTCTAAGGTAACCAAAAGTCTAAGGTAAGCTGAAGTCTAAGGTCAACTAAAGTCTAAGCAAAGCCAGAGCCTCAGGTAACCTAAAGCCTAAATTAACCTAAAGTCTAAGCTAAGCTAAAGTCTAAGCTAAGCTAATGTCTAAACTAAGCTAAAATCTAAGTTAATTAAATGTGTACAGTAACCTAAAGTCTAAGCTAAGTTAAAGTCTAAGGTAACCTAAAGTCTAAGGTATGCTAAAGTCTAAGGTAACCCCAAGTCTAAACTAAGCTAGTCTAATCTAAACTAAAGTCTAAGCCAACATAAAGTCCAAAGTAACCAAATGTGTACGGTCACCTAAAGTCTAAGCTAAGCTAAATTCTAATCTAAGCTAATGTCTAAACTAAGCTAAAATCTAAGGTAATTAAATGTGTACAGTAACCTAAAGTCTAAGCTAAGTTAAAGTCTAAGGTAACCAAAAGTCTAAGGTATGCTGAAGTCTAAGGTCAACTAAAGTCTAAGCAAAGCCAGAGCCTCAGGTAACCTAAAGCCTAAATTAACCTAAAGTCTAAGCTAAGCTAAAGTCTAATCTAAGCTAATGTCTAAACTAAGCTAAAATCTAAGGAAATTAAATGTGTACAGTAACCTAAAGTCTAAGCTAAGGTAAAGTCTAAGGTATGCTAAAGTCTAAGGTAACCAAAAGTCTAAGGTAAGCTGAAGTCTAAGGTCAACTAAAGTCTAAGCAAAGCCAGAGCCTCAGGTAACCTAAAGCCTAAATTAACCTAAAGTCTAAGCTAAGCTAAAGTCTAAGCTAAGCTAATGTCTAAACTAAGCTAAAATCTAAGTTAATTAAATGTGTACAGTAACCGAAAGTCTAAGCTAAGTTAAAGTCTAAGGTAACCTAAAGTCTAAGGTATGCTAAAGACTAAGGTAACCCAAAGTCTAACCTAAGCTAGTCTAATCTAAACTAAAGTCTAAGCCAACCTAAAGTCCAAAGTAAACAAATGTGTACGGTCACCTAAAGTCTAAGCTAAGCTAAATTCTAATCTAAGCTAATGTCTAAACTAAGCTAAAATCTAAGGTAATTAAATGTGTACAGTAACCTAAAGTCTAAGCTAAGTTAAAGTCTAAGGTAACCAAAAGTCTAAGGTATGCTAAAGTCTACGGTCAACTAAAGTCTAAGCAAAGCCAGAGCCTCAGGTAACCTAAAGCCTAAATTAACCTAAAGTCTAAGCTAAGCTAAAGTCTAATCTAAGCTAATGTCTAAACTAAGCTAAAATCTAAGGAAATTAAATGTGTAGAGTAACCTAAAGTCTAAGCTAAGTTAAAGTCTAAGGTATGCTAAAGTCTAAGGTAACCAAAAGTCTAAGGTATGCTGAAGTCTAAGGTCAACTAAAGTCTAAGGTATGCTAAAGACTAAGGTCAACTAAAGTCTAAGCAATGCTAGAGCTTAAGGTAACCTAAAGCCTAAATTAACCTAAAGTCTAAGTTAAAATAATTCTAAGCGAAACTAAAGTCTAAGGTAACCTATAGTCTAAGCTAAGCTAAAACCTAAGCTAAACTAAAGTCTAAGGTAATCTAAAGTCTAAGGTATGCTAAAGTCTAAGGTAAACTAAAGTCTAAGCAAAGCAAGAGCCTAAGGTAACATAAAGCCTAACTTAACCTAAAGTCTAAACTAAGCAAAATTCTAAGGTAACCTGAATTCTAAGCGAAACTAAAGTCCAAGGTAAACTATAGTCTAAACTAAGCTAAAGTCTAATCTAAACTAAAGTCTAAGCTAACCTAAAGTCCAAAGTAACCAAATGTGTACGGTCACCTAAAGTATAAGCTAAGCTAAAGTCTAATCTAAGCTAATGTCTAAACTAAGCTAAAATCTAAGGTAATTAAATGTGTACAATAACCTAAAGTCTAAGCTAAGTTAAAGTCCAAGGTAACCAAAAGTCTAAGGTATGCTAAAGTCTAAGGTCAACTAAAGTCTAAGCAAAGCCAGAGCCTCAGGTAACCTAAAGCCTAAATTAACCTAAAGTCTAAGCTAAGCTAAAGTCTAATCTAAGCTAATGTCTAAACTAAGCTAAAATCTAAGGAAATTAAATGTGTACAGTAACCTAAAGTCTAAGCTAAGGTAAAGTCTAAGGTATGCTAAAGTCTAAGGTAACCAAAAGTCTAAGGTAAGCTGAAGTCTAAGGTCAACTAAAGTCTAAGCAAAGCCAGAGCCTCAGGTAACCTAAAGCCTAAATTAACCTAAAGTCTAAGCTAAGCTAAAGTCTAAGCTAAGCTAATGTCTAAACTAAGCTAAAATCTAAGTTAATTAAATGTGTACAGTAACCTAAAGTCTAAGCTAAGTTAAAGTCTAAGGTAACCTAAAGTCTAAGGTATGCTAAAGTCTAAGGTAACCCAAAGTCTAAACTAAGCTAGTCTAATCTAAACTAAAGTCTAAGCCAACATAAAGTCCAAAGTAACCAAATGTGTACGGTCACCTAAAGTCTAAGCTAAGCTAAATTCTAATCTAAGCTAATGTCTAAACTAAGCTAAAATCTAAGGTAATTAAATGTGTACAGTAACCTAAAGTCTAAGCTAAGTTAAAGTCTAAGGTAACCAAAAGTCTAAGGTATGCTAAAGTCTACGGTCAACTAAAGTCTAAGCAAAGCCAGAGCCTCAGGTAACCTAAAGCCTAAATTAACCTAAAGTCTAAACTAAGCTAAAGTCTAATCTAAGCTAATGTCTAAACTAAGCTAAAATCTAAGGAAATTAAATGTGTACAGTAACCTAAAGTCTAAGCTAAGGTAAAGTCTAAGGTATGCTAAAGTCTAAGGTAACCAAAAGTCTAAGGTAAGCTGAAGTCTAAGGTCAACTAAAGTCTAAGCAAAGCCAGAGCCTCAGGTAACCTAAAGCCTAAATTAACCTAAAGTCTAAGCTAAGCTAAAGTCTAATCTAAGCTAATGTCTAAACTAAGCTAAAATCTAAGTTAATTAAATGTGTACAGTAACCTAAAGTCTAAGCTAAGTTAAAGTCTAAGGTAACCTAAAGTCTAAGGTATGCTAAAGACTAAGGTAACCCAAAGTCTAACCTAAGCTAGTCTAATCTAAACTAAAGTCTAAGCCAACCTAAAGTCCAAAGTAAACAAATGTGTACGGTCACCTAAAGTCTAAGCTAAGCTAAATTCTAATCTAAGCTAATGTCTAAACTAAGCTAAAATCTAAGGTAATTAAATGTGTACAGTAACCTAAAGTCTAAGCTAAGTTAAAGTCTAAGGTAACCAAAAGTCTAAGGTATGCTAAAGTCTACGGTCAACTAAAGTCTAAGCAAAGCCAGAGCCTCAGGTAACCTAAAGCCTAAATTAACCTAAAGTCTAAGCTAAGCTAAAGTCTAATCTAAGCTAATGTCTAAACTAAGCTAAAATCTAAGGAAATTAAATGTGTACAGTAACCTAAAGTCTAAGCTAAGTTAAAGTCTAGGGTATGCTAAAGTCTAAGGTAACCAAAAGTCTAAGGTATGCTGAAGTCTAAGGTCAACTAAAGTCTAAGGTATGCTAAAGACTAAGGTCAACTAAAGTCTAAGCAATGCTAGAGCTTAAGGTAACCTAAAGCCTAAATTAACCTAAAGTCTAAGTTAAAATAATTCTAAGCGAAACTAAAGTCTAAGGTAACCTATAGTCTAAGCTAAGCTAAAACCTAAGCTAAACTAAAGTCTAAGGTAATCTAAAGTCTAAGGTATGCTAAAGTCTAAGGTAAACTAAAGTCTAAGCAAAGCAAGAGCCTAAGGTAACATAAAGCCTAACTTAACCTAAAGTCTAAGCTAAGCAAAATTCTAAGGTAACCTGAATTCTAAGCGAAACTAAAGTCCAAGGTAAACTATAGTCTAAACTAAGCTAAAGTCTAATCTAAACTAAAGTCTAAGCTAACCTAAAGTCCAAAGTAACCAAATGTGTACGGTCACCTAAAGTCTAAGCTAAGCTAAATTCTAATCTAAGCTAATGTCTAAACTAAGCTAAAATCTAAGGTAATTAAATGTGTACAGTAACCTAAAGTCTAAGCTAAGTTAAAGTCTAAGGTAACCAAAAGTCTAAGGTATGCTAAAGTCTAAGGTAAACTAAAGTCTAAGCAAAGCAAGAGCCTAAGGTAACATAAAGCCTAACTTAACCTAAAGTCTAAACTAAGCAAAATTCTAAGGTAACCTGAATTCTAAGCGAAACTAAAGTCCAAGGTAAACTATAGTCTAAACTAAGCTAAAGTCTAATCTAAACTAAAGTCTAAGCTAACCTAAAGTCCAAAGTAACCAAATGTGTACGGTCACCTAAAGTATAAGCTAAGCTAAAGTCTAATCTAAGCTAATGTCTAAACTAAGCTAAAATCTAAGGTAATTAAATGTGTACAATAACCTAAAGTCTAAGCTAAGTTAAAGTCCAAGGTAACCAAAAGTCTAAGGTATGCTAAAGTCTAAGGTCAACTAAAGTCTAAGCAAAGCCAGAGCCTCAGGTAACCTAAAGCCTAAATTAACCTAAAGTCTAAGCTAAGCTAAAGTCTAATCTAAGCTAATGTCTAAACTAAGCTAAAATCTAAGGAAATTAAATGTGTACAGTAACCTAAAGTCTAAGCTAAGGTAAAGTCTAAGGTATGCTAAAGTCTAAGGTAACCAAAAGTCTAAGGTAAGCTGAAGTCTAAGGTCAACTAAAGTCTAAGCAAAGCCAGAGCCTCAGGTAACCTAAAGCCTAAATTAACCTAAAGTCTAAGCTAAGCTAAAGTCTAATCTAAGCTAATGTCTAAACTAAGCTAAAATCTAAGTTAATTAAATGTGTACAGTAACCTAAAGTCTAAGCTAAGTTAAAGTCTAAGGTAACCTAAAGTCTAAGGTATGCTAAAGACTAAGGTAACCCAAAGTCTAACCTAAGCTAGTCTAATCTAAACTAAAGTCTAAGCCAACCTAAAGTCCAAAGTAACCAAATGTGTACGGTCACCTAAAGTCTAAGCTAAGCTAAATTCTAATCTAAGCTAATGTCTAAACTAAGCTAAAATCTAAGGTAATTAAATGTGTACAGTAACCTAAAGTCTAAGCTAAGTTAAAGTCTAAGGTAACCAAAAGTCTAAGGTATGCTAAAGTCTACGGTCAACTAAAGTCTAAGCAAAGCCAGAGCCTCAGGTAACCTAAAGCCTAAATTAACCTAAAGTCTAAGCTAAGCTAAAGTCTAATCTAAGCTAATGTCTAAACTAAGCTAAAATCTAAGGAAATTAAATGTGTACAGTAACCTAAAGTCTAAGCTAAGTTAAAGTCTAGGGTATGCTAAAGTCTAAGGTAACCAAAAGTCTAAGGTATGCTGAAGTCTAAGGTCAACTAAAGTCTAAGGTATGCTAAAGACTAAGGTCAACTAAAGTCTAAGCAATGCTAGAGCTTAAGGTAACCTAAAGCCTAAATTAACCTAAAGTCTAAGTTAAAATAATTCTAAGCGAAACTAAAGTCTAAGGTAACCTATAGTCTAAGCTAAGCTAAAACCTAAGCTAAACTAAAGTCTAAGGTAATCTAAAGTCTAAGGTATGCTAAAGTCTAAGGTAAACTAAAGTCTAAGCAAAGCAAGAGCCTAAGGTAACATAAAGCCTAACTTAACCTAAAGTCTAAGCTAAGCAAAATTCTAAGGTAACCTGAATTCTAAGCGAAACTAAAGTCCAAGGTAAACTATAGTCTAAACTAAGCTAAAGTCTAATCTAAACTAAAGTCTAAGCTAACCTAAAGTCCAAAGTAACCAAATGTGTACGGTCACCTAAAGTCTAAGCTAAGCTAAAGTCTAATCTAAGCTAATGTCTAAACTAAGCTAAAATCTAAGGTAATTAAATGTGTACAGTAACCTAAAGTCTAAGCTAAGTTAAAGTCTAAGGTAACCAAAAGTCTAAGGTATGCTAAAGTCTAAGGTAAACTAAAGTCTAAGCAAAGCCAAAGCCTAAGGTAACCTAAAGCCTAAATTAACCTAAAGTCTAAGCTAAGCTAAATTCTAAGGTAACCTGAATTCTAAGCGAAACTAAAGTCCAAGGTAAACTATAGTCTAAGCTAAGCTAAAGTCTAATCTAAACTAAAGTCTAAGCTCCCCTAAAGTCCAAAGTAACCAAATGTGTACGGTCACCTGAAGTATAAGCTAAGCTAAAGTCTAATCTAAGCTAATGTCTAAACTAAGCTAAAATCTAAGGAAATTAAATGTGTACAGTAACCTAAAGTCTAAGCTAAGGTAAAGTCTAAGGTATGCTAAAGTCTAAGGTAACCAAAAGTCTAAGGTAAGCTGAAGTCTAAGGTCAACTAAAGTCTAAGCAAAGCCAGAGCCTCAGGTAACCTAAAGCCTAAATTAACCTAAAGTCTAAGCTAAGCTAAAGTCTAAGCTAAGCTAATGTCTAAACTAAGCTAAAATCTAAGTTAATTAAATGTGTACAGTAACCTAAAGTCTAAGCTAAGTTAAAGTCTAAGGTAACCTAAAGTCTAAGGTATGCTAAAGTCTAAGGTAACCCAAAGTCTAAACTAAGCTAGTCTAATCTAAACTAAAGTCTAAGCCAACATAAAGTCCAAAGTAACCAAATGTGTACGGTCACCTAAAGTCTAAGCTAAGCTAAATTCTAATCTAAGCTAATGTCTAAACTAAGCTAAAATCTAAGGTAATTAAATGTGTACAGTAACCTAAAGTCTAAGCTAAGTTAAAGTCTAAGGTAACCAAAAGTCTAAGGTATGCTAAAGTCTAAGGTCAACTAAAGTCTAAGCAAAGCCAGAGCCTCAGGTAACCTAAAGCCTAAATTAACCTAAAGTCTAAGCTAAGCTAAAGTCTAATCTAAGCTAATGTCTAAACTAAGCTAAAATCTAAGTTAATTAAATGTGTACAGTAACCTAAAGTCTAAGCTAAGTTAAAGTCTAAGGTAACCTAAAGTCTAAGGTATGCTAAAGACTAAGGTAACCCAAAGTCTAACCTAAGCTAGTCTAATCTAAACTAAAGTCTAAGCCAACCTAAAGTCCAAAGTAACCAAATGTGTACGGTCACCTAAAGTCTAAGCTAAGCTAAATTCTAATCTAAGCTAATGTCTAAACTAAGCTAAAATCTAAGGTAATTAAATGTGTACAGTAACCTAAAGTCTAAGCTAAGTTAAAGTCTAAGGTAACCAAAAGTCTAAGGTATGCTAAAGTCTACGGTCAACTAAAGTCTAAGCAAAGCCAGAGCCTCAGGTAACCTAAAGCCTAAATTAACCTAAAGTCTAAGCTAAGCTAAAGTCTAATCTAAGCTAATGTCTAAACTAAGCTAAAATCTAAGGAAATTAAATGTGTACAGTAACCTAAAGTCTAAGCTAAGTTAAAGTCTAGGGTATGCTAAAGTCTAAGGTAACCAAAAGTCTAAGGTATGCTGAAGTCTAAGGTCAACTAAAGTCTAAGGTATGCTAAAGACTAAGGTCAACTAAAGTCTAAGCAATGCTAGAGCTTAAGGTAACCTAAAGCCTAAATTAACCTAAAGTCTAAGTTAAAATAATTCTAAGCGAAACTAAAGTCTAAGGTAACCTATAGTCTAAGCTAAGCTAAAACCTAAGCTAAACTAAAGTCTAAGGTAATCTAAAGTCTAAGGTATGCTAAAGTCTAAGGTAAACTAAAGTCTAAGCAAAGCAAGAGCCTAAGGTAACATAAAGCCTAACTTAACCTAAAGTCTAAGCTAAGCAAAATTCTAAGGTAACCTGAATTCTAAGCGAAACTAAAGTCCAAGGTAAACTATAGTCTAAACTAAGCTAAAGTCTAATCTAAACTAAAGTCTAAGCTAACCTAAAGTCCAAAGTAACCAAATGTGTACGGTCACCTAAAGTCTAAGCTAAGCTAAAGTCTAATCTAAGCTAATGTCTAAACTAAGCTAAAATCTAAGGTAATTAAATGTGTACAGTAACCTAAAGTCTAAGCTAAGTTAAAGTCTAAGGTAACCAAAAGTCTAAGGTATGCTAAAGTCTAAGGTAAACTAAAGTCTAAGCAAAGCCAAAGCCTAAGGTAACCTAAAGCCTAAATTAACCTAAAGTCTAAGCTAAGCTAAATTCTAAGGTAACCTGAATTCTAAGCGAAACTAAAGTCCAAGGTAAACTATAGTCTAAGCTAAGCTAAAGTCTAATCTAAACTAAAGTCTAAGCTCCCCTAAAGTCCAAAGTAACCAAATGTGTACGGTCACCTGAAGTATAAGCTAAGCTAAAGTCTAATCTAAGCTAATGTCTAAACTAAGCTAAAATCTAAGGAAATTAAATGTGTACAGTAACCTAAAGTCTAAGCTAAGGTAAAGTCTAAGGTATGCTAAAGTCTAAGGTAACCAAAAGTCTAAGGTAAGCTGAAGTCTAAGGTCAACTAAAGTCTAAGCAAAGCCAGAGCCTCAGGTAACCTAAAGCCTAAATTAACCTAAAGTCTAAGCTAAGCTAAAGTCTAAGCTAAGCTAATGTCTAAACTAAGCTAAAATCTAAGTTAATTAAATGTGTACAGTAACCTAAAGTCTAAGCTAAGTTAAAGTCTAAGGTAACCTAAAGTCTAAGGTATGCTAAAGTCTAAGGTAACCCAAAGTCTAAACTAAGCTAGTCTAATCTAAACTAAAGTCTAAGCCAACATAAAGTCCAAAGTAACCAAATGTGTACGGTCACCTAAAGTCTAAGCTAAGCTAAATTCTAATCTAAGCTAATGTCTAAACTAAGCTAAAATCTAAGGTAATTAAATGTGTACAGTAACCTAAAGTCTAAGCTAAGTTAAAGTCTAAGGTAACCAAAAGTCTAAGGTATGCTAAAGTCTAAGGTAAACTAAAGTCTAAGCAAAGCAAGAGCCTAAGGTAACATAAAGCCTAACTTAACCTAAAGTCTAAACTAAGCAAAATTCTAAGGTAACCTGAATTCTAAGCGAAACTAAAGTCCAAGGTAAACTATAGTCTAAACTAAGCTAAAGTCTAATCTAAACTAAAGTCTAAGCTAACCTAAAGTCCAAAGTAACCAAATGTGTACGGTCACCTAAAGTATAAGCTAAGCTAAAGTCTAATCTAAGCTAATGTCTAAACTAAGCTAAAATCTAAGGTAATTAAATGTGTACAATAACCTAAAGTCTAAGCTAAGTTAAAGTCCAAGGTAACCAAAAGTCTAAGGTATGCTAAAGTCTAATGTCAACTAAAGTCTAAGCAAAGCCAGAGCCTCAGGTAACCTAAAGCCTAAATTAACCTAAAGTCTAAGCTAAGCTAAAGTCTAATCTAAGCTAATGTCTAAACTAAGCTAAAATCTAAGGAAATTAAATGTGTACAGTAACCTAAAGTCTAAGCTAAGGTAAAGTCTAAGGTATGCTAAAGTCTAAGGTAACCAAAAGTCTAAGGTAAGCTGAAGTCTAAGGTCAACTAAAGTCTAAGCAAAGCCAGAGCCTCAGGTAACCTAAAGCCTAAATTAACCTAAAGTCTAAGCTAAGCTAAAGTCTAAGCTAAGCTAATGTCTAAACTAAGCTAAAATCTAAGTTAATTAAATGTGTACAGTAACCTAAAGTCTAAGCTAAGTTAAAGTCTAAGGTAACCTAAAGTCTAAGGTATGCTAAAGTCTAAGGTAACCCAAAGTCTAAACTAAGCTAGTCTAATCTAAACTAAAGTCTAAGCCAACATAAAGTCCAAAGTAACCAAATGTGTACGGTCACCTAAAGTCTAAGCTAAGCTAAAGTCTAATCTAAGCTAATGTCTAAACTAAGCTAAAATCTAAGGTAATTAAATGTGTACAGTAACCTAAAGTCTAAGCTAAGTTAAAGTCTAAGGTAACCAAAAGTCTAAGGTATGCTAAAGTCTACGGTCAACTAAAGTCTAAGCAAAGCCAGAGCCTCAGGTAACCTAAAGCCTAAATTAACCTAAAGTCTAAACTAAGCTAAAGTCTAATCTAAGCTAATGTCTAAACTAAGCTAAAATCTAAGGAAATTAAATGTGTACAGTAACCTAAAGTCTAAGCTAAGGTAAAGTCTAAGCTATGCTAAAGTCTAAGGTAACCAAAAGTCTAAGGTAAGCTGAAGTCTAAGGTCAACTAAAGTCTAAGCAAAGCCAGAGCCTCAGGTAACCTAAAGCCTAAATTAACCTAAAGTCTAAGCTAAGCTAAAATCTAAGCTAAGCTAATGTCTAAACTAAGCTAAAATCTAAGTTAATTAAATGTGTACAGTAACCTAAAGTCTAAGCTAAGTTAAAGTCTAAGGTATGCTAAAGTCTAAGGTATGCTAAAGTCTAAGGTCAATTAAAGTCTAAGCAAAGCCAAAGCCTAAGGTAACCTAAAGCCTAACTTAACCTAAAGTCTAAGCTAAGCTAAATTCTAAGGTAACCTGAATTCTAAGCGAAACTAAAGTCCAAGGTAAACTATAGTCTAAACTAAGCTAAAGTCTAATCTAAACTAAAGTCTAAGCTACCCTAAAGTCCAAAGTAACCAAATGTGTACGATCACCTGAAGTATAAGCTAAGCTAAAGTCTAATCTAAGCTAATGTCTAAACTAAGCTAAAATCTAAGGTAATTAAATGTGTACAGTAACCTAAAGTCTAAGCTAAGTTAAAGTCTAAGGTAACCAAAAGTCTAAGGTATGCTAAAGTCTAAGGTATGCTAAAGTCTAAGGTAAACTAAAGTCTAAGCAAAGCCAAAGCCTAAGGTAACCTAAAGCCTAACTTAACCTAAAGTCTAAGCTAAGCTAAATTCTAAGGTAACCTGAATTCTAAGCGAAACTAAAGTCCAAGGTAAACTATAGTCTAAACTAAGCTAAAGTCTAATCTAAACTAAAGTCTAAGCTAACCTAAAGTCCAAAGTAACCAAATGTGTACGGTCACCTAAAGTATAAGCTAAGCTAAAGTCTAATCTAAGCTAATGTCTAAACTAAGCTAAAATCTAAGGTAATTAAATGTGTACAATAACCTAAAGTCTAAGCTAAGTTAAAGTCCAAGGTAACCAAAAGTCTAAGGTATGCTAAAGTCTAACGTCAACTAAAGTCTAAGCAAAGCCAGAGCCTCAGGTAACCTAAAGCCTAAATTAACCTAAAGTCTAAGCTAAGCTAAAGTCTAATCTAAGCTAATGTCTAAACTAAGCTAAAATCTAAGGTAATTAAATGTGTACAGTAACCTAAAGTCTAAGCTAAGTTAAAGTCTAAGGTAACCAAAAGTCTAAGGTATGCTAAAGTCTACGGTCAACTAAAGTCTAAGCAAAGCCAGAGCCTCAGGTAACCTAAAGCCTAAATTAACCTAAAGTCTAAGCTAAGCTAAAGTCTAATCTAAGCTAATGTCTAAACTAAGCTAAAATCTAAGGAAATTAAATGTGTACAGTAACCTAAAGTCTAAGGTATGCTAAAGTCTAAGATAACCAATAGTCTAAGGTATGCTGAAGTCTAAGGTCAACTAAAGTCTAAGCAAAGCCAGAGCCTCAGGTAACCTAAAGCCTAAATTAACCTAAACTCTAAGCAAAACTAAAGTCTAATCTAAGCTAATGTCTAAACTAAGCTAAAATCTAAGGTAATTAAATGTGTACAGTAGCCTAAAGTCTAAGCTAAGTTAAAGTCTAAGGTAACCTAAAGTCTAAGGTATGCTAAAGTCTAAGGTAACCCAAAGTCTAAACTAAGCTAGTCTAATCTAAACTAAAGTCTAAGCCAACCTAAAGTCCAAAGTAACCATATGTTTACGGTCACCTAAAGTCTAAGCTAAGCTAAATTCTAATCTAAGCTAATGTCTAAACTAAGCTAAAATCTAAGGTAATTAAATGTGTACAGTAACCTAAAGTCTAAGCTAAGTTAAAGTCTAAGGTAACCTGAATTCTAAGCGAAACTAAAGTCCAAGGTAAACTATAGTCTAAACTAAGCTAAAGTCTAATCTAAACTAAAGTCTAAGCTACCCTAAAGTCCAAAGTAACCAAATGTGTACGATCACCTGAAGTATAAGCTAAGCTAAAGTCTAATCTAAGCTAATGTCTAAACTAAGCTAAAATCTAAGGTAATTAAATGTGTACAGTAACCTAAAGTCTAAGCTAAGTTAAAGTCTAAGGTAACCAAAAGTCTAAGGTATGCTAAAGTCTACGGTCAACTAAAGTCTAAGAAAAGCCAGAGCCTCAGGTAACCTAAAGCCTAAATTAACCTAACGTCTAAGCTAAACTAAAGTCTAATCTAAGCTAATGTCTAAACTAAGCTAAAATCTAAGGTAATTAAATGCGTACAGTAACCTAAAGTCTAAGCTAAGTTAAAGTCTAAGGAAACCAAAAGTCTAAGGTATGCTAAAGTCTAAGGTCAACTAAAGTCTAAGCAAAGCCAGAGCCTCAGGTAACCTAAAGCCTAAATTAACCTAAAGTCTAAGCTAAGCTAAAGTCTAATCTAAGCTAATGTCTAAACTAAGCTAAAATCGAAGGAAATTAAATGTGTACAGTAACCTAAAGTCTAAGCTAAGTTAAACTCTAAGGTATGCTAAAGTCTAAGGTAACCAAAAGTCTAAGGTATGCTGAAGTCTAAGGTCAACTAAAGTCTAAGCAAAGCCAGAGCCTCAAGTAACCTAAAGCCTAAATTAACCTAAAGTCTAAGCTAAGCTAAAGTCTAATCTAAGCTAATGTCTAAACTAAGCCAAAATCTAAGGTAATTAAATGTGTACAGTAACCTAAAGTCTAAGCTAAGTTAAAGTCTAAGGTATGCTAAAGTCTAAGGTAACCAAAAGTCTAAGGTATGCTGAAGTCTAAGGTCAACTAAAGTCTAAGCAAAGCCAGAGCCTCAGATAAACTAAAGCCTAAATTAAACTAAAGTATAAGCTAAGCTAAAGTCTAATCTAAGCTAATGACCAAACGAAGCTAAAATCTAAGGTAATTAAATGTGTACAGTAACCTAAAGTCTAAGCTAAGTTAAAGTCTAAGGTATGCTAAAGTCTAAGGTATGCTAAAGTCTACGGTCAACTAAAGTCTAAGCAAAGCCAGAGCCTCAGGTAACCTAAAGCCTAAATTAACCTAAAGTCTAAGCTAAGCTAAAGTCTAATCTAAGCTAATGTCTAAACTAAGCTAAAATCTAAGGAAATTAAATGTGTACAGTAACCTAAAGTCTAAGCTAAGTTAAAGTCTAAGGTATGCTAAAGTCTAAGGTATGCTAAAGTCTAAGGTCAACTAAAGTCTAAGCAAAGCCAAAGCCTAAGGTAACCTAAAGCCTAAATTAACCTAAAGTCTAAGCTAAGCTAAATTCAAAGGTAACCTGAATTCTAAGCGAAACTAAAGTCCAAGGTAAACTATAGTCTAAACTAAGCTAAAGTCTAATCTAAACTAAAGTCTAAGCTAACCTAAACTCCAAAGTAACCAAATGTGTACGGTCACCTCAAGTCTAAGCTAAGCTAAAGTCTAATCTAAGCTAATGTCTAAACTAAGCTAAAATCTAAGGTAATTAAATGTGTACAGTAACCTAAAGTCTAAGCTAAGTAAAAGTCTAAGGAAACCAAAAGTCTAAGGTATGCAAAAGTCTAAGGTCAACTAAAGTCTAAGCAAAGCCAGAGCCTCAGGTAACCTAAAGCCTAAATTAACCTAAAGTCTAAGCTAACCTAAAGTCTAATCTAAGCTAATGTCTAAACTAAGCTAAAATCTAAGGTAATTAAATGTGTACAGTAACCTAAAGTCTAAGCTAAGTTAAAAGTCTAAGGTAACCAAAAGTCTAAGGTATGCTAAAGTCCACGGTCAGCTAAAGCCTAAGCAAAGCCAGAGCCTCAGGTAACCTAAAGCCTAAATTAACCTAAAGTCTAAGCTAAACTAAAGTCTAATCTAAGCTAATGTCTAAACTAAGCTAAAATCTAAGGTAATTAAATGTGTACAGTAACCTAAAGTCTAAGCTAAGTTAAAAGTCTAAGGTAACCAAAAGTCTAAGGTATGCTGAAGTCTAAGGTCAACTAAAGTCTAAGCAAAGCCAGAGCCTCAGGTAACCTAAAGCCTAAATTAACCTAAAGTCTAAGCTAAACTAAAGTCTAATCTAAGCTAATGTCTAAACTAAGCTAAAATCTAAGGTAATTAAATGTGTACAGTAACCTAAAGTCTAATCTAAGTTAAAGACTAAGGTAACCCAAATTCTAAACTAAGCTAAATTCTAATCTAAACTAATGTCTAAGCTAAGCTAAAATCTAAGGTAATCACATGTGTAAGGTCACCTAAAGTCTAAGCTAAGCTAAAGTCTAATCTAAGCTAATGTCTAAACTAAGCTAAAATCTAAGGAAATTAAATGTGTACAGTAACCTAAAGTCTAAGCTAAGTTAAAGTCTAAGGTATGCTAAAGTCTAAGGTAACCAAAAGTCTAAGGTATGCTGAAGTCTAAGGTCAACTAAAGTCTAAGCAAAGCCAGAGCCTCAGGTAACCTAAAGCCTAAATTAACCTAACGTCTAAGCTAAGCTAAAGTCTAATCTAAGCTAATGTCTAAACTAAGCTAAAATCTAAGGTAATTAAATGCGTACAGTAACCTAAAGTCTAAGCTAAGTTAAAGTCTAAGGAAACCAAAAGTCTAAGGTATGCTAAAGTCTACGGTCAACTAAAGTCTAAGCAAAGCCAGAGCCTCAGGTAACCTAAAGCCTAAATTAACCTAAAGTCTAAGCTAAGCTAAAGTCTAATCTAAGCTAATGTCTAAACTAAGCTAAAATCGAAGGAAATTAAATGTGTACAGTAACCTAAAGTCTAAGCTAAGTTAAAGTCTAAGGTATGCTAAAGTCTAAGGTAACCAAAAGTCTAAGGTATGCTGAAGTCTAAGGTCAACTAAAGTCTAAGCAAAGCCAGAGCCTCAAGTAACCTAAAGCCTAAATTAACCTAAAGTCTAAGCTAAGCTAAAGTCTAATCTAAGCTAATGTCTAAACTAAGCCAAAATCTAAGATAATTAAATGTGTACAGTAACCTAAAGTCTAAGCTAAGTTAAAGTCTAAGGTATGCTAAAGTCTAAGGTAACCAAAAGTCTAAGGTATGCTGAAGTCTAAGGTCAACTAAAGTCTAAGCAAAGCCAGAGCCTCAGATAAACTAAAGCCTAAATTAAACTAAAGTATAAGCTAAGCTAAAGTCTAATCTAAGCTAATGACCAAACGAAGCTAAAATCTAAGGTAATTAAATGTGTACAGTAACCTAAAGTCTAAGCTAAGTTAAAGTCTAAGGTATGCTAAAGTCTAAGGTATGCTAAAGTCTACGGTCAACTAAAGTCTAAGCAAAGCCAGAGCCTCAGGTAACCTAAAGCCTAAATTAACCTAAAGTCTAAGCTAAGCTAAAGTCTAATCTAAGCTAATGTCTAAACTAAGCTAAAATCTAAGGAAATTAAATGTGTACAGTAACCTAAAGTCTAAGCTAAGTTAAAGTCTAAGGTATGCTAAAGTCTAAGGTATGCTAAAGTCTAAGGTCAACTAAAGTCTAAGCAAAGCCAAAGCCTAAGGTAACCTAAAGCCTAAATTAACCTAAAGTCTAAGCTAAGCTAAATTCAAAGGTAACCTGAATTCTAAGCGAAACTAAAGTCCAAGGTAAACTATAGTCTAAACTAAGCTAAAGTCTAATCTAAACTAAAGTCTAAGCTAACCTAAATTCCAAAGTAACCAAATGTGTACGGTCACCTCAAGTCTAAGCTAAGCTAAAGTCTAATCTAAGCTAATGTCTAAACTAAGCTAAAATCTAAGGTAATTAAATGTGTACAGTAACCTAAAGTCTAAGCTAAGTTAAAGTCTAAGGTATGCTAAAGTCTAAGGTAACCAAAAGTCTAAGGTATGCTGAAGTCTAAGGTCAACTAAAGTCTAAGCAAAGCCAGAGCCTCAGGTAACCTAAAGCCTAAATTAACCTAAAGTCTAAGCTAAACTAAAGTCTAATCTAAGCTAATGTCTCAACTAAGCTAAAATCTAATGTAATTAAATGTGTACAGTAACCTAATGTCTAATCTAAGTTAAAGACTAAGGTAACCCAAATTCTAAACTAAGCTAAATTCTAATCTAAACTAATGTCTAAGCTAAGCTAAAATCTAAGGTAATCACATGTGTAAGGTCACCTAAAGTCTAAGCTAAGCTAAAGTCTAATCTAACCTAATGTCTAAACTAAGCTAAAATCTAAGGTAATTAAATGTGTACAGTAACCTAAAGTCTAAGCTAAGTTAAAGTCTAAGGAAACCAAAAGTCTAAGGTATGCAAAAGTCTAAGGTCAACTAAAGTCTAAGCAAAGCCAGAGCCTCAGGTAACCTAAAGCCTAAATTAACCTAAAGTCTAAGCTAAACTAAAGTCTAATCTAAGCTAATGTCTAAACTAAGCTAAAATCTAAGGTAATTAAATGTGTACAGTAACCTAAAGTCTAATCTAAGTTAAAGTCTAAGGTAACCCATATTCTAAACTAAGCTAAATTCTAATCTAAACTAATGTCTAAGCTAAGCTAAAATCTAAGGTAATCACATGTGTAAGGTCACCTAAAGTCTAAGCTAAGCTAAAGTCTAATCTAAGCTAATGTCTAAACTAAGCTAAAATCTAAGGAAATTAAATGTGTACAGTAACCTAAAGTCTAAGCTAAGTTAAAGTCTAAGGTATGCTAAAGTCTAAGGTAACCAAAAGTCTAAGGTATGCTGAAGTCTAAGGTCAACTAAAGTCTAAGCAAAGCCAGAGCCTCAGGTAAACTAAAGCCTAAATTAAACTAAAGTCTAAGCTAAGCTAAAGTCTAATCTAAGCTAATGTCTAAACTAAGCTAAAATCTAAGGTAATTAAATGTGTACAGTAACCTAAAGTCTAAGCTAAGTTAAAGTCTAAGGTATGCTAAAGTCTAAGGTATGCTAAAGTCTAAGGTCAACTAAAGTCTAAGCAAAGCCAGAGCCTCAGGTAACCTAAAGCCTAAATTAACCTAACGTCTAAGCTAAGCTAAAGTCTAATCTAAGCTAATGTCTAAACTAAGCTAAAATCTAAGGTAATTAAATGCGTACAGTAACCTAAAGTCTAAGCTAAGTTAAAGTCTAAGGAAACCAAAAGTCTAAGGTATGCTAAAGTCTACGGTCAACTAAAGTCTAAGCAAAGCCAGAGCCTCAGGTAACCCAAAGCCTAAATTAACCTAAAGTCTAAGCTAAGCTAAAGTCTAATCTAAGCTAATGTCTAAACTAAGCTAAAATCGAAGGAAATTAAATGTGTACAGTAACCTAAATTCTAAGCTAAGTTAAAGTCTAAGGTATGCTAAAGTCTAAGGTAACCAAAAGTCTAAGGTATGCTGAAGTCTAAGGTCAACTAAAGTCTAAGCAAAGCCAGAGCCTCAAGTAACCTAAAGCCTAAATTAACCTAAAGTCTAAGCTAAGCTAAAGTCTAATCTAAGCTAATGTCTAAACTAAGCCAAAATCTAAGGTAATTAAATGTGTACAGTAACCTAAAGTCTAAGCTAAGTTAAAGTCTAAGGTATGCTAAAGTCTAAGGTAACCAAAAGTCTAAGGTATGCTGAAGTCTAAGGTCAACTAAAGTCTAAGCAAAGCCAGAGCCTCAGATAAACTAAAGCCTAAATTAAACTAAAGTATAAGCTAAGCTAAAGTCTAATCTAAGCTAATGTCCAAACTAAGCTAAAATCTAAGGTAATTAAATGTGTACAGTAACCTAAAGTCTAAGCTAAGTTAAAGTCTAAGGTATGCTAAAGTCTAAGGTATGCTAAAGTCTACGGTCAACTAAAGTCTAAGCAAAGCCAGAGCCTCAGGTAACCTAAAGCCTAAATTAACCTAAAGTCTAAGCTAAGCTAAAGTCTAATCTAAGCTAATGTCTAAACTAAGCTAAAATCTAAGGAAATTAAATGTGTACAGTAACCTAAAGTCTAAGCTAAGTTAAAGTCTAAGGTATGCTAAAGTCTAAGGTATGCTAAAGTCTAAGGTCAACTAAAGTCTAAGCAAAGCCAAAGCCTAAGGTAACATAAAGCCTAAATTAACCTAAAGTCTAAGCTAAGCTAAATTCAAAGGTAACCTGAATTCTAAGCGAAACTAAAGTCCAAGGTAAACTATAGTCTAAACTAAGCTAAAGTCTAATCTAAACTAAAGTCTAAGCTAACCTAAATTCCAAAGTAACCAAATGTGTACGGTCACCTCAAGTCTAAGCTAAGCTAAAGTCTAATCTAAGCTAATGTCTAAACTAAGCTAAAATCTAAGGTAATTAAATGTGTACAGTAACCTAAAGTCTAAGCTAAGTTAAAGTCTAAGGTATGCTAAAGTCTAAGGTAACCAAAAGTCTAAGGTATGCTGAAGTCTAAGGTCAACTAAAGTCTAAGCAAAGCCAGAGCCTCAGGTAACCTAAAGCCTAAATTAACCTAAAGTCTAAGCTAAACTAAAGTCTAATCTAAGCTAATGTCTCAACTAAGCTAAAATCTAATGTAATTAAATGTGTACAGTAACCTAATGTCTAATCTAAGTTAAAGACTAAGGTAACCCAAATTCTAAACTAAGCTAAATTCTAATCTAAACTAATGTCTAAGCTAAGCTAAAATCTAAGGTAATCACATGTGTAAGGTCACCTAAAGTCTAAGCTAAGCTAAAGTCTAATCTAACCTAATGTCTAAACTAAGCTAAAATCTAAGGTAATTAAATGTGTACAGTAACCTAAAGTCTAAGCTAAGTTAAAGTCTAAGGAAACCAAAAGTCTAAGGTATGCAAAAGTCTAAGGTCAACTAAAGTCTAAGCAAAGCCAGAGCCTCAGGTAACCTAAAGCCTAAATTAACCTAAAGTCTAAGCTAAACTAAAGTCTAATCTAAGCTAATGTCTAAACTAAGCTAAAATCTAAGGTAATTAAATGTGTACAGTAACCTAAAGTCTAATCTAAGTTAAAGTCTAAGGTAACCCAAATTCTAAACTAAGCTAAATTCTAATCTAAACTAATGTCTAAGCTAAGCTAAAATCTAAGGTAATCACATGTGTAAGGTCACCTAAAGTCTAAGCTAAGCTAAAGTCTAATCTAAGCTAATGTCTAAACTAAGCTAAAATCTAAGGAAATTAAATGTGTACAGTAACCTAAAGTCTAAGCTAAGTTAAAGTCTAAGGTATGCTAAAGTCTAAGGTAACCAAAAGTCTAAGGTATGCTGAAGTCTAAGGTCAACTAAAGTCTAAGCAAAGCCAGAGCCTCAGGTAAACTAAAGCCTAAATTAAACTAAAGTCTAAGCTAAGCTAAAGTCTAATCTAAGCTAATGTCTAAACTAAGCTAAAATCTAAGGTAATTAAATGTGTACAGTAACCTAAAGTCTAAGCTAAGTTAAAGTCTAAGGTATGCTAAAGTCTAAGGTATGCTAAAGTCTAAGGTCAACTAAAGTCTAAGCAAAGCCAGAGCCTCAGGTAACCTAAAGCCTAAATTAACCTAACGTCTAAGCTAAGCTAAAGTCTAATCTAAGCTAATGTCTAAACTAAGCTAAAATCTAAGGTAATTAAATGCGTACAGTAACCTAAAGTCTAAGCTAAGTTAAAGTCTAAGGAAACCAAAAGTCTAAGGTATGCTAAAGTCTACGGTCAACTAAAGTCTAAGCAAAGCCAGAGCCTCAGGTAACCCAAAGCCTAAATTAACCTAAAGTCTAAGCTAAGCTAAAGTCTAATCTAAGCTAATGTCTAAACTAAGCTAAAATCGAAGGAAATTAAATGTGTACAGTAACCTAAAGTCTAAGCTAAGTTAAAGTCTAAGGTATGCTAAAGTCTAAGGTAACCAAAAGTCTAAGGTATGCTGAAGTCTAAGGTCAACTAAAGTCTAAGCAAAGCCAGAGCCTCAAGTAACCTAAAGCCTAAATTAACCTAAAGTCTAAGCTAAGCTAAAGTCTAATCTAAGCTAATGTCTAAACTAAGCCAAAATCTAAGGTAATTAAATGTGTACAGTAACCTAAAGTCTAAGCTAAGTTAAAGTCTAAGGTATGCTAAAGTCTAAGGTAACCAAAAGTCTAAGGTATGCTGAAGTCTAAGGTCAACTAAAGTCTAAGCAAAGCCAGAGCCTCAGATAAACTAAAGCCTAAATTAAACTAAAGTATAAGCTAAGCTAAAGTCTAATCTAAGCTAATGTCCAAACTAAGCTAAAATCTAAGGTAATTAAATGTGTACAGTAACCTAAAGTCTAAGCTAAGTTAAAGTCTAAGGTATGCTAAAGTCTAAGGTATGCTAAAGTCTACGGTCAACTAAAGTCTAAGCAAAGCCAGAGCCTCAGGTAACCTAAAGCCTAAATTAACCTAAAGTCTAAGCTAAGCTAAAGTCTAATCTAAGCTAATGTCTAAACTAAGCTAAAATCTAAGGAAATTAAATGTGTACAGTAACCTAAAGTCTAAGCTAAGTTAAAGTCTAAGGTATGCTAAAGTCTAAGGTATGCTAAAGTCTAAGGTCAACTAAAGTCTAAGCAAAGCCAAAGCCTAAGGTAACATAAAGCCTAAATTAACCTAAAGTCTAAGCTAAGCTAAATTCAAAGGTAACCTGAATTCTAAGCGAAACTAAAGTCCAAGGTAAACTATAGTCTAAACTAAGCTAAAGTCTAATCTAAACTAAAGTCTAAGCTAACCTAAACTCCAAAGTAACCAAATGTGTACGGTCACCTCAAGTCTAAGCTAAGCTAAAGTCTAATCTAAGCTAATGTCTAAACTAAGCTAAAATCTAAGGTAATTAAATGTGTACAGTAACCTAAAGTCTAAGCTAAGTAAAAGTCTAAGGAAACCAAAAGTCTAAGGTATGCAAAAGTCTAAGGTCAACTAAAGTCTAAGCAAAGCCAGAGCCTCAGGTAACCTAAAGCCTAAATTAACCTAAAGTCTAAGCTAAACTAAAGTCTAATCTAAGCTAATGTCTAAACTAAGCTAAAATCTAAGGTAATTAAATGTGTACAGTAACCTAAAGTCTAATCTAAGTTAAAGTCTAAGGTATGCTAAAGTCTAAGGTCAACTAAAGTCTAAGCAAAGCCAGAGCCTCAGGTAACCTAAAGCCTAAATTAACATAACGTCTAAGCTAAGCTAAAGTCTAATCTAAGCTAATGTCTAAACTAAGCTAAAATCTAAGGTAATTAAATGTGTACAGTAACCTAAAGTCTAGTCTAAGTTAAAGTCTAAGGTAACCGAAAGTCTAAACTAAGCTAAATTCTATCCAAACTAATGTCTAAGCTAAGCTAAAATCTAAGGTAATCACATGCGTAAGGTCACCTAAAGTCTAAGCTAAGCTAAAGTCTAATCTAAGCTAATGTCTAAGGTAAGCTAAAATCTAAGGTAACTAAATGTGTACGGTCACCTAAAGTCTAAGCTAAGTTAAAGTCTAAGGTATGCAAAATCTAAGGTATGCTAAAGTCTAAGGTATTCTAAAGACTAAGGTCAACTAAAGTCAAACAATGCTAGAGCTTAAGGTAACCTAAAGCCTAAATTAACCTAAAGTCTAAGTTAAAATAATTCTAAGCGAAACTAAAGTCTAAGGTAACCTATAGTCTAAGCTAAGCTAAAACCTAAGCTAAACTAAAGTCTAAGGTAATCTAAAGTCTAAGGTATGCTAAAGTCTAAGGTAAACTAAAGTCTAAGGAAAGCAAGAGCCTAAGGTAACATAAAGCCTAACTTAACCTAAAGTCTAAGCTAAGCAAAATTCTAAGGTAACCTGAATTCTAAGCGAAACTAAAGTCCAAGGTAAACTATAGTCTAAACTAAGCTAAAGTCTAATCTAAACTAAAGTCTAAGCTAACCTAAAGTCCAAAGTAACCAAATGTGTACGGTCACCTAAAGTATAAGCTAAGCTAAAGTCTAATCTAAGCTAATGTCTAAACTAAGCTAAAATCTAAGGTAATTAAATGTGTACAGTAACCTAAAGTCTAAGCTAAGTTAAAGTCTAAGGTAACCAAAAGTCTAAGGTATGCTAAAGTCTACGGTCAACTAAAGTCTAAGCAAAGCCAGAGCCTCAGGTAACCTAAAGCCTAAATTAACCTAAAGTCTAAGCTAAGCTAAAGTCTAATCTAAGCTAATGTCTAAACTAAGCTAAAATCTAAGGTAATTAAATGTGTACAGTAACCTAAAGTCTAAGCTAAGTTAAAGTCTAAGGTATGCTAAAGTCTAAGGTATGCTAAAGTCTACGGTCAACTAAAGTCTAAGCAAAGCCAGAGCCTCAGGTAACCTAAAGCCTAAATTAACCTCAAGTCTAAGCTAAGCTAAAGTCTAATCTAAGCTAATGTCTAAACTAAGCTAAAATCTAAGGAAATTAAATGTGTACAGTAACCTAAAGTCTAAGCTAAGTTAAAGTCTAAGGTATGCTAAAGTCTAAGGTAACCAAAAGTCTAAGGTATGCTAAAGTCTAAGGTCAACTAAAGTCTAAGCAAAGCCAGAGCCTCAGGTAACCTAAAGCCTAAATTAACCTAAAGTCTAAGCTAAGCTAAAGTCTAATCTAAGCTAATGTCTAAACTAAGCTAAAATCGAAGGAAATTAAATGTGTACAGTAACCTAAAGTCTAAGCTAAGTTAAAATCTAAGGTATGCTAAAGTCTAAGGTAACCAAAAGTCTAAGGTATGCTGAAGTCTAAGGTCAACTAAAGTCTAAGCAAAGCCAGAGCCTCAAGTAACCTAAAGCCTAAATTAACCTAAAGTCTAAGCTAAGCTAAAGTCTAATCTAAGCTAATGTCTAAACTAAGCTAAAATCTAAGGTAATTAAATGTGTACAGTAACCTAAAGTCTAAGCTAAGTTAAAGTCTAAGGTATGCTAAAGTCTAAGGTATGCTAAAGTCTAAGGTAAGCTAAAGTCTAAGCAAAGCCAGAGCCTCAGGTAACCTAAAGCCTAAATTAACCTAACGTCTAAGCTAAGCTAAAGTCTAATCTAAGCTAATGTCTAAACTAAGCTAAAATCTAAGGCAATCAAATGTGTACAGTAACCTAAAGTCTAAGCTAAGTTAAAGTCTAAGGTAACCAAAAGTCTAAGGTATGCTAAAGTCTACGGTCAACTAAAGTCTAACCAAAGCCAGAGCCTCAGGGAACCTAAAGCCTAAATTAACCTAACGTCTAAGCTAAGCTAAAGTCTAATCTAAGCTAATGTCTAAACTAAGCTAAAATCTAAGGTAATTAAATGTGTACAGTAACCTAAAGTCTAAGCTAAGTTAAAGTCTAAGGTATGCTAAAGTCTAAGGTATGCTAAAGTCTACGGACAACTAAAGTCTAAGCAAAGCCAGAGCCTCAGGTAACCTAAAGCCTAAATTAACCTCAAGTCTAAGCTAAGCTAAAGTCTAATCTAAGCTAATGTCTAAACTAAGCTAAAATCTAAGGAAATTAAATGTGTACAGTAACCTAAAGTCTAAGCTAAGTTAAAGTCTAAGGTATGCTAAAGTCTAAGGTAACCAAAAGTCTAAGGTATGCTGAAGTCTAAGGTCAACTAAAGTCTAAGCAATGCCAGAGCCTCAGGTAACCTAAAGCCTAAATTAACCTAAAGTCTAAGCTAAGCTAAAGTCTAATCTAAGCTAATGTCTAAACTAAGCTAAAATCTAAGGTAATTAAATGTGTACAGTAACCTAAAGTCTAATCTAAGTTAAAGTCTAAGGTAACCCAAAGTCTAAACTAAGCTAAATTCTCATCTAAACTAATGTCTATGCTAAGCAAAAATCTAAGGTAATCACATGTGTAAGGTCAACTAAAGAATAAGCTAAGCTAAATTCTAATCTAAGCTAATGTCTAAACTAAGCTAAAATCTAAGGTAATTAAATGTGTACAGTAACCTAAAGTCTAAGCTAAGTTAAAGTCTAAGGTATGCTAAAGTCTAAGGTATGCTAAAGTCTAAGGTCAACTAAAGTCTAAGCAAAGCCAGAGCCTCAGGTAACCTAAAGCCTAAATTAACATAACGTCTAAGCTAAGCTAAAGTCTAATCTAAGCTAATGTCTAAACTAAGCTAAAATCTAAGGTAATTAAATGTGTACAGTAACCTAAAGTCTAGTCTAAGTTAAAGTCTAAGGTAACCGAAAGTCTAAACTAAGCTAAATTCTAATCTAAACTAATGTCTAAGCTAAGCTAAAATCTAAGGTAATCACATGCGTAAGGTCACCTAAAGTCTAAGATAAGCTAAAGTCTAATCTAAGCTAATGTCTAAACTAAGCTAAAATCTAAGGTAATTAAATTTGTACAGTAACCTAAAGTCTAAGCTAAGTTAAAGTCTAAGGTATGCTAAAGTCTAAGGTATGCTGAAGTCTAAGGTCAACTAAAGTCTAAGCAAAGCCAGAGCCTCAGGTAACCTAAAACCTAAATTAACCTAACGTCTAAGCTAAGCTAAAGTCTAATCTAAGGTAATGTCTAAACTAAGCCAAAATCTAAGGTAATTAAATGTGTACAGTAACCTAAAGTCTAAGGTAACCAAAAGTCTAAGGTACGCTAAAGTCTAAGGTATGCTAAAGTCTAAGGTATGCTAAATTCTAAGGTAAACTAAAGTCTAAGCAAAGCCAAAGCCTAAGGTAACCTAAAGCCTAAATTAACGTAAAGTCTAAGCTAAGCTAAATTCTAAGGTAACCTGAATTCTAAGCGAAACTAAAGTCCAAGGTAAACTATAGTCTAAACTAAGCTAATGTCTAATCTAAACTAAAGTCTAAGCTAACCTAAAGTCCAAAGTAATCAAATGTGTACGGTCACCTAAAGTCTAAGCTAAGCTAAAGTCTAATCTAAGCTAATGTCTAAACTAAGCTAAAATCTAAGGAAATTAAATGTGTACAGTAACCTAAAGTCTAAGCTAAGTTAAAGTCTAAGGTAACCAAAAGTCTAAGGTATGCTAAAGCCTACGGTCAACTAAAGTCTAACCAAAGCCAGAGCCTCAGGGAACCTAAAGCCTAAATTAACCTAACGTCTAAGCTAAGCTAAAGTCTAATCTAAGCTAATGTCTAAACTAAGCTAAAATCTAAGGTAATTAAATGTGTACAGTAACCTAAAGTCTAATCTAAGTTAAAGTCTAAGGTAACCCAAAGTCTAAACTAAGCTAAATTCTAATCTAAACTAATGTCTAAGCTAAGCTAAAATCTAAGGTAATCACATGTGTAAGGTCACCTAAAGTCTAAGCTAAGCTAAAGTCTAATCTAAGCTAATGTCTAAACTAAGCTAAAATCTAAGGAAATTAAATGTGTACAGTAACCTAAAGTCTAAGCTAAGTTAAAGTCTAAGGTATGCTAAAGTCTAAGGTAACCAAAAGTCTAAGGTATGCTGAAGTCTAAGGTCAACTAAAGTCTAAGCAAAGCCAGAGCCTCAAGTAACCTAAAGCCTAAATTAACGTAACGTCTAAGCTAAGCTAAAGTCTTATCTAAGCTAATGTCTAAACTAAGCTAAAATCTAAGGTAATTAAATGTGTACAGTAACCTAAAGTCTAAGGTAACCAAAAGTCTAAGGTATGCTAAAGTCTAAGGTAACCAAAAGTCTAAGGTATGCTAAAGTCTAAGGGAAACTAAAGTCTAAGCACAGCCAAAGCCTAAGGTAACCTAAAGCCTAAATTAACCTAAAGTCTAAACTAAGCTAAATTCTAAGGTAACGTGAATTCTAAGCGAAACTAAAGTCCAAGGTAAACTACAGTCTAAGCTAAGGTAAAATCTAATCTAAACTATAGTCTAAGCTAACCTAAATTCCAAAGTAACCAAATGTGTACGGTCACCTGAAGTATAAGCTAAGCTAAAGTCTAATCTAAGCTAATGTCTAAACTAAGATAAAATCTAAGGTAATTAAATGTGTACAGTAACCTAAAGTCTAATCTAAGTTAAAGTCTAAGGTAACCGAAAGTCTAAACTAAGCTAAAGTCTAATCTAAACTAATGTCTAAGCTAAGCTACAATCTAAGGTAATCACATGTGTACGGTCACCTAAAGTCTAAGCTAAGCTAAAGTCTAATCTAAGCTAATGTCTAAACTAAGCTAAAATCTAAGGTAATCAAATGTGTACAGTAACCTAAAGTCTAAGCTAAGTTAAAGTCTAAGGTATGCTAAAGTCTAAGGTAACCAAAAGTCTAAGGTATGCTGAAGTCTAAGGTCAACTAAAGTCTAAGCAAAGCCAGAGCCTCAGGTAAACTAAAGCCTAAATTAAACTAAAGTCTAAGCTAAGCTAAAGTCTAATCTAAGCTAATGTCTAAACTAAGCTAAAATCTAAGGTAATCAAATGTGTACAGTAACCTAAAGTCTAATCTAAGTTAAAGTCTAAGGTATGCTAAAGTCTAAGGTATGCTAAAGTCTAAGGTCAACTAAAGTCTAAGCAAAGCCAGAGCCTCAGGTAACCTAAAGCCTAAATTAACCTAACGTCTAAGCTAAGCTAAAGTCTAATCTAAGCTAATGTCTAAACTAAGCTAAAATCTAAGGTAATCAAATGTGTACAGTAACCTAAAGTCTAAGCTAAGTTAAAGTCTAAGGCAACCAAAAGTCTAAGGTATGCTAAAGTCTACGGTCAACTAAAGTCTAAGCAAAGCCAGAGCCTCAGGTAACCTAAAGCCTAAATTAACCTAAAGTCTAAGCTAAGCTAAAGTCTAATCTAAGCTAATGTCTAAACTAAGCTAAAATCTAAGGTAATTAAATGTGTACAGTAACCTAAAGTCTAAGCTAAGTTAAAGTCTAAGGTAACCCAAAGTCTAAACTAAGCTAAATTCTAATCTAAACTAATGTCTAAGCTAAGCTAAAATCTAAGGTAATCACATGTGTAAGGTCACCTAAAGTCTAAGCTAAGCTAAAGTCTAATATAAGCTAATGTCTATACTAAGCTAAAATCTAAGGAAATTAAATGTGTACAGTAACCTAAAGTCTAAGCTAAGTTAAAGTCTAAGGTATGCTAAAGTCTAAGGTAACCAAAAGTCTAAGGTATGCTGAAGTCTAAGGTCAACTAAAGTCTAAGCAATGCCAGAGCCTCAGGTAACCTAAAGCCTAAATTAACCTAAAGTCTAAGCTAAGCTAAAGTCTAATCTAAGCTAATGTCTAAACTAAGCTAAAATCTAAGGTAATTAAATGTGTACAGTAACCTAAAGTCTAATCTAAGTTAAAGTCTAAGGTAACCCAAAGTCTAAACTAAGCTAAATTCTCATCTAAACTAATGTCTATGCTAAGCAAAAATCTAAGGTAATCACATGTGTAAGGTCAACTAAAGAATAAGCTAAGCTAAATTCTAATCTAAGCTAATGTCTAAACTAAGCTAAAATCTAAGGTAATTAAATGTGTACAGTAACCTAAAGTCTAAGCTAAGTTAAAGTCTAAGGTATGCTAAAGTCTAAGGTATGCTAAAGTCTAAGGTCAACTAAAGTCTAAGCAAAGCCAGAGCCTCAGGTAACCTAAAGCCTAAATTAACATAACGTCTAAGCTAAGCTAAAGTCTAATCTAAGCTAATGTCTAAACTAAGCTAAAATCTAAGGTAATTAAATGTGTACAGTAACCTAAAGTCTAGTCTAAGTTAAAGTCTAAGGTAACCGAAAGTCTAAACTAAGCTAAATTCTAATCTAAACTAATGTCTAAGCTAAGCTAAAATCTAAGGTAATCACATGCGTAAGGTCACCTAAAGTCTAAGATAAGCTAAAGTCTAATCTAAGCTAATGTCTAAACTAAGCTAAAATCTAAGGTAATTAAATTTGTACAGTAACCTAAAGTCTAAGCTAAGTTAAAGTCTAAGGTATGCTAAAGTCTAAGGTATGCTGAAGTCTAAGGTCAACTAAAGTCTAAGCAAAGCCAGAGCCTCAGGTAACCTAAAACCTAAATTAACCTAACGTCTAAGCTAAGCTAAAGTCTAATCTAAGGTAATGTCTAAACTAAGCCAAAATCTAAGGTAATTAAATGTGTACAGTAACCTAAAGTCTAAGGTAACCAAAAGTCTAAGGTACGCTAAAGTCTAAGGTATGCTAAAGTCTAAGGTATGCTAAATTCTAAGGTAAACTAAAGTCTAAGCAAAGCCAAAGCCTAAGGTAACCTAAAGCCTAAATTAACGTAAAGTCTAAGCTAAGCTAAATTCTAAGGTAACCTGAATTCTAAGCGAAACTAAAGTCCAAGGTAAACTATAGTCTAAACTAAGCTAATGTCTAATCTAAACTAAAGTCTAAGCTAACCTAAAGTCCAAAGTAATCAAATGTGTACGGTCACCTAAAGTCTAAGCTAAGCTAAAGTCTAATCTAAGCTAATGTCTAAACTAAGCTAAAATCTAAGGAAATTAAATGTGTACAGTAACCTAAAGTCTAAGCTAAGTTAAAGTCTAAGGTAACCAAAAGTCTAAGGTATGCTAAAGCCTACGGTCAACTAAAGTCTAACCAAAGCCAGAGCCTCAGGGAACCTAAAGCCTAAATTAACCTAACGTCTAAGCTAAGCTAAAGTCTAATCTAAGCTAATGTCTAAACTAAGCTAAAATCTAAGGTAATTAAATGTGTACAGTAACCTAAAGTCTAATCTAAGTTAAAGTCTAAGGTAACCCAAAGTCTAAACTAAGCTAAATTCTAATCTAAACTAATGTCTAAGCTAAGCTAAAATCTAAGGTAATCACATGTGTAAGGTCACCTAAAGTCTAAGCTAAGCTAAAGTCTAATCTAAGCTAATGTCTAAACTAAGCTAAAATCTAAGGAAATTAAATGTGTACAGTAACCTAAAGTCTAAGCTAAGTTAAAGTCTAAGGTATGCTAAAGTCTAAGGTAACCAAAAGTCTAAGGTATGCTGAAGTCTAAGGTCAACTAAAGTCTAAGCAAAGCCAGAGCCTCAAGTAACCTAAAGCCTAAATTAACCTAACGTCTAAGCTAAGCTAAAGTCTAATCTAAGCTAATGTCTAAACTAAGCTAAAATCTAAGGTAATTAAATGTGTACAGTAACCTAAAGTCTAAGGTAACCAAAAGTCTAAGGTATGCTAAAGTCTAAGGTAACCAAAAGTCTAAGGTATGCTAAAGTCTAAGGGAAACTAAAGTCTAAGCACAGCCAAAGCCTAAGGTAACCTAAAGCCTAAATTAACCTAAAGTCTAAACTAAGCTAAATTCTAAGGTAACGTGAATTCTAAGCGAAACTAAAGTCCAAGGTAAACTACAGTCTAAGCTAAGGTAAAATCTAATCTAAACTATAGTCTAAGCTAACCTAAATTCCAAAGTAACCAAATGTGTACGGTCACCTGAAGTATAAGCTAAGCTAAAGTCTAATCTAAGCTAATGTCTAAACTAAGATAAAATCTAAGGTAATTAAATGTGTACAGTAACCTAAAGTCTAATCTAAGTTAAAGTCTAAGGTAACCGAAAGTCTAAACTAAGCTAAAGTCTAATCTAAACTAATGTCTAAGCTAAGCTACAATCTAAGGTAATCACATGTGTACGGTCACCTAAAGTCTAAGCTAAGCTAAAGTCTAATCTAAGCTAATGTCTAAACTAAGCTAAAATCTAAGGTAATCAAATGTGTACAGTAACCTAAAGTCTAAGCTAAGTTAAAGTCTAAGGTATGCTAAAGTCTAAGGTAACCAAAAGTCTAAGGTATGCTGAAGTCTAAGGTCAACTAAAGTCTAAGCAAAGCCAGAGCCTCAGGTAAACTAAAGCCTAAATTAAACTAAAGTCTAAGCTAAGCTAAAGTCTAATCTAAGCTAATGTCTAAACTAAGCTAAAATCTAAGGTAATCAAATGTGTACAGTAACCTAAAGTCTAAGCTAAGTTAAAGTCTAAGGTATGCTAAAGTCTAAGGTATGCTAAAGTCTAAGGTAAGCTAAAGTCTAAGCAAAGCCAGAGCCTCAGGTAACCTAAAGCCTAAATTAACCTAACGTCTAAGCTAAGCTAAAGTCTAATCTAAGCTAATGTCTAAACTAAGCTAAAATCTAAGGCAATCAAATGTGTACAGTAACCTAAAGTCTAAGCTAAGTTAAAGTCTAAGGTAACCAAAAGTCTAAGGTATGCTAAAGTCTACGGTCAACTAAAGTCTAACCAAAGCCAGAGCCTCAGGGAACCTAAAGCCTAAATTAACCTAACGTCTAAGCTAAGCTAAAGTCTAATCTAAGCTAATGTCTAAACTAAGCTAAAATCTAAGGTAATTAAATGTGTACAGTAACCTAAAGTCTAAGCTAAGTTAAAGTCTAAGGTATGCTAAAGTCTAAGGTATGCTAAAGTCTACGGACAACTAAAGTCTAAGCAAAGCCAGAGCCTCAGGTAACCTAAAGCCTAAATTAACCTCAAGTCTAAGCTAAGCTAAAGTCTAATCTAAGCTAATGTCTAAACTAAGCTAAAATCTAAGGAAATTAAATGTGTACAGTAACCTAAAGTCTAAGCTAAGTTAAAGTCTAAGGTATGCTAAAGTCTAAGGTAACCAAAAGTCTAAGGTATGCTGAAGTCTAAGGTCAACTAAAGTCTAAGCAATGCCAGAGCCTCAGGTAACCTAAAGCCTAAATTAACCTAAAGTCTAAGCTAAGCTAAAGTCTAATCTAAGCTAATGTCTAAACTAAGCTAAAATCTAAGGTAATTAAATGTGTACAGTAACCTAAAGTCTAATCTAAGTTAAAGTCTAAGGTAACCCAAAGTCTAAACTAAGCTAAATTCTCATCTAAACTAATGTCTATGCTAAGCAAAAATCTAAGGTAATCACATGTGTAAGGTCAACTAAAGAATAAGCTAAGCTAAATTCTAATCTAAGCTAATGTCTAAACTAAGCTAAAATCTAAGGTAATTAAATGTGTACAGTAACCTAAAGTCTAAGCTAAGTTAAAGTCTAAGGTATGCTAAAGTCTAAGGTATGCTAAAGTCTAAGGTCAACTAAAGTCTAAGCAAAGCCAGAGCCTCAGGTAACCTAAAGCCTAAATTAACATAACGTCTAAGCTAAGCTAAAGTCTAATCTAAGCTAATGTCTAAACTAAGCTAAAATCTAAGGTAATTAAATGTGTACAGTAACCTAAAGTCTAGTCTAAGTTAAAGTCTAAGGTAACCGAAAGTCTAAACTAAGCTAAATTCTAATCTAAACTAATGTCTAAGCTAAGCTAAAATCTAAGGTAATCACATGCGTAAGGTCACCTAAAGTCTAAGATAAGCTAAAGTCTAATCTAAGCTAATGTCTAAACTAAGCTAAAATCTAAGGTAATTAAATTTGTACAGTAACCTAAAGTCTAAGCTAAGTTAAAGTCTAAGGTATGCTAAAGTCTAAGGTATGCTGAAGTCTAAGGTCAACTAAAGTCTAAGCAAAGCCAGAGCCTCAGGTAACCTAAAACCTAAATTAACCTAACGTCTAAGCTAAGCTAAAGTCTAATCTAAGGTAATGTCTAAACTAAGCCAAAATCTAAGGTAATTAAATGTGTACAGTAACCTAAAGTCTAAGGTAACCAAAAGTCTAAGGTACGCTAAAGTCTAAGGTATGCTAAAGTCTAAGGTATGCTAAATTCTAAGGTAAACTAAAGTCTAAGCAAAGCCAAAGCCTAAGGTAACCTAAAGCCTAAATTAACGTAAAGTCTAAGCTAAGCTAAATTCTAAGGTAACCTGAATTCTAAGCGAAACTAAAGTCCAAGGTAAACTATAGTCTAAACTAAGCTAATGTCTAATCTAAACTAAAGTCTAAGCTAACCTAAAGTCCAAAGTAATCAAATGTGTACGGTCACCTAAAGTCTAAGCTAAGCTAAAGTCTAATCTAAGCTAATGTCTAAACTAAGCTAAAATCTAAGGAAATTAAATGTGTACAGTAACCTAAAGTCTAAGCTAAGTTAAAGTCTAAGGTAACCAAAAGTCTAAGGTATGCTAAAGCCTACGGTCAACTAAAGTCTAACCAAAGCCAGAGCCTCAGGGAACCTAAAGCCTAAATTAACCTAACGTCTAAGCTAAGCTAAAGTCTAATCTAAGCTAATGTCTAAACTAAGCTAAAATCTAAGGTAATTAAATGTGTACAGTAACCTAAAGTCTAATCTAAGTTAAAGTCTAAGGTAACCCAAAGTCTAAACTAAGCTAAATTCTAATCTAAACTAATGTCTAAGCTAAGCTAAAATCTAAGGTAATCACATGTGTAAGGTCACCTAAAGTCTAAGCTAAGCTAAAGTCTAATCTAAGCTAATGTCTAAACTAAGCTAAAATCTAAGGAAATTAAATGTGTACAGTAACCTAAAGTCTAAGCTAAGTTAAAGTCTAAGGTATGCTAAAGTCTAAGGTAACCAAAAGTCTAAGGTATGCTGAAGTCTAAGGTCAACTAAAGTCTAAGCAAAGCCAGAGCCTCAAGTAACCTAAAGCCTAAATTAACCTAACGTCTAAGCTAAGCTAAAGTCTAATCTAAGCTAATGTCTAAACTAAGCTAAAATCTAAGGTAATTAAATGTGTACAGTAACCTAAAGTCTAAGGTAACCAAAAGTCTAAGGTATGCTAAAGTCTAAGGTAACCAAAAGTCTAAGGTATGCTAAAGTCTAAGGGAAACTAAAGTCTAAGCACAGCCAAAGCCTAAGGTAACCTAAAGCCTAAATTAACCTAAAGTCTAAACTAAGCTAAATTCTAAGGTAACGTGAATTCTAAGCGAAACTAAAGTCCAAGGTAAACTACAGTCTAAGCTAAGGTAAAATCTAATCTAAACTATAGTCTAAGCTAACCTAAATTCCAAAGTAACCAAATGTGTACGGTCACCTGAAGTATAAGCTAAGCTAAAGTCTAATCTAAGCTAATGTCTAAACTAAGATAAAATCTAAGGTAATTAAATGTGTACAGTAACCTAAAGTCTAATCTAAGTTAAAGTCTAAGGTAACCGAAAGTCTAAACTAAGCTAAAGTCTAATCTAAACTAATGTCTAAGCTAAGCTACAATCTAAGGTAATCACATGTGTACGGTCACCTAAAGTCTAAGCTAAGCTAAAGTCTAATCTAAGCTAATGTCTAAACTAAGCTAAAATCTAAGGTAATCAAATGTGTACAGTAACCTAAAGTCTAAGCTAAGTTAAAGTCTAAGGTATGCTAAAGTCTAAGGTAACCAAAAGTCTAAGGTATGCTGAAGTCTAAGGTCAACTAAAGTCTAAGCAAAGCCAGAGCCTCAGGTAAACTAAAGCCTAAATTAAACTAAAGTCTAAGCTAAGCTAAAGTCTAATCTAAGCTAATGTCTAAACTAAGCTAAAATCTAAGGTAATCAAATGTGTACAGTAACCTAAAGTCTAATCTAAGTTAAAGTCTAAGGTATGCTAAAGTCTAAGGTATGCTAAAGTCTAAGGTCAACTAAAGTCTAAGCAAAGCCAGAGCCTCAGGTAACCTAAAGCCTAAATTAACCTAACGTCTAAGCTAAGCTAAAGTCTAATCTAAGCTAATGTCTAAACTAAGCTAAAATCTAAGGTAATCAAATGTGTACAGTAACCTAAAGTCTAAGCTAAGTTAAAGTCTAAGGCAACCAAAAGTCTAAGGTATGCTAAAGTCTACGGTCAACTAAAGTCTAAGCAAAGCCAGAGCCTCAGGTAACCTAAAGCCTAAATTAACCTAAAGTCTAAGCTAAGCTAAAGTCTAATCTAAGCTAATGTCTAAACTAAGCTAAAATCTAAGGTAATTAAATGTGTACAGTAACCTAAAGTCTAAGCTAAGTTAAAGTCTAAGGTAACCCAAAGTCTAAACTAAGCTAAATTCTAATCTAAACTAATGTCTAAGCTAAGCTAAAATCTAAGGTAATCACATGTGTAAGGTCACCTAAAGTCTAAGCTAAGCTAAAGTCTAATATAAGCTAATGTCTATACTAAGCTAAAATCTAAGGAAATTAAATGTGTACAGTAACCTAAAGTCTAAGCTAAGTTAAAGTCTAAGGTATGCTAAAGTCTAAGGTAACCAAAAGTCTAAGGTATGCTGAAGTCTAAGGTCAACTAAAGTCTAAGCAAAGCCAGAGCCTCAAGTAACCTAAAGCCTAAATTAACCTAACGTCTAAGCTAAGCTAAAGTCTAATCTAAGCTAATGTCTAAACTAAGCTAAAATCTAAGGTAATTAAATGTGTACAGTAACCTAAAGTCTAAGGTAACCAAAAGTCTAAGGTATGCTAAAGTCTAAGGTAACCAAAAGTCTAAGGTATGCTAAAGTCTAAGGGAAACTAAAGTCTAAGCAAAGCCAAAGCCTAAGGTAACCTAAAGCCTAAATTAACCTAAAGTCTAAACTAAGCTAAATTCTAAGGTAACGTGAATTCTAAGCGAAACTAAAGTCCAAGGTAAACTACAGTCTAAGCTAAGGTAAAATCTAATCTAAACTAAAGTCTAAGCTAACCTAAATTCCAAAGTAACCAAATGTGTACGGTCACCTGAAGTATAAGCTAAGCTAAAGTCTAATCTAAGCTAATGTCTAAACTAAGATAAAATCTAAGGTAATTAAATGTGTACAGTAACCTAAAGTCTAATCTAAGTTAAAGTCTAAGGTAACCGAAAGTCTAAACTAAGCTAAAGTCTAATCTAAACTAATGTCTAAGCTAAGCTACAATCTAAGGTAATCACATGTGTACGGTCACCTAAAGTCTAAGCTAAGCTAAAGTCTAATCTAAGCTAATGTCTAAACTAAGCTAAAATCTAAGGTAATCAAATGTGTACAGTAACCTAAAGTCTAAGCTAAGTTAAAGTCTAAGGTATGCTAAAGTCTAAGGTAACCAAAAGTCTAAGGTATGCTGAAGTCTAAGGTCAACTAAAGTCTAAGCAAAGCCAGAGCCTCAAGTAACCTAAAGCCTAAATTAACCTAACGTCTAAGCTAAGCTAAAGTCTAATCTAAGCTAATGTCTAAACTAAGCTAAAATCTAAGGTAATTAAATGTGTACAGTAACCTAAAGTCTAAGCTAAGTTAAAGTCTAAGGTATGCTAAAGTCTAAGGTATGCTAAAGTCTAAGGTCAACTAAAGTCTAAGTAAAGCCAGAGCCTCAGGTAACCTAAAGCCTAAATTAACCTAACGTCTAAGCTAAGCTAAAGTCTAATCTAAGCTAATGTCTAAACTAAGCTAAAATCTAAGGTAATTAAATGTGTACAGTAACCTAAAGTCTAATCTAAGTTAAAGTCTAAGGTAACCCAAAGTCTAAACTACGCTAAATTCTAATCTAAACTAATGTCTAAGCTAAGCTAAAATCTAAGGTAATCACATGTGTATGGTCACCTAAAGTCTAAGCTAAGCTAAAGTCTAATCTAAGCTAATGTCTAAACTAAGCTAAAATCTAAGGTAATCAAATGTGTACAGTAACCTAAAGTCTAAGCTAAGTAAAAGTCTAAGGTAACCAAAAGTCTAAGGTATGCTGAAGTCTAAGGTCAACTAAAGTCTAAGCAAAGCTAGAGCCTCAGGTAACCTAAAGCCTAAATTAACCTAAAGTCTAAGCTAAGCTAAATTCTAAGGTAATCAAATGTGTACGGTCACCTAAAGTCTAAGCTAAGCTAAAGTCTAATCTAAGCTAATGTCTAAGCTAAGCTAAAATCTAAGGTAATCAAATGTGTACGGTCACCTAAAGTCTAAGCTAAATTAAAGTCTAAGGTAACCTAAAGTCTAAGGTATGCTAAAGTCTAAGGTAACCCAAAGTCTAAACTAAGCTAGTCTAACCTAAACTAAAGTCTAAGCCAACCTAAAGTCCAAAGTAACCAAATGTGTACGGTCACCTAAAGTCTAAGCTAAGCTAAATTCTAATCTAAACTAATGTCAAAACTAAGCTAAAATCTAAGGTAATTAAATGTGTACAGTAACCTAAAGTCTAAGCTAAGTTAAAATCTAAGGTAACCAAAAGTCTAAGGTATGCTAAAGTCTAAGGTAAACTAAAGTCTAAGCAAAGCCAAAGCCTAAGGTAACCTAAAGCCGAACTTAACCTAAAGTCTAAGCAAAGCTAAATTATAAGGTAACCTGAATTCTAAGCGAAACTAAAGTCCAAGGTAAATTATAGTCTAAACTAAGCTAAAGTCTAATCTAAACTAAAGTCTAAGCTACCCTAAAGTCCAAAGTAACCAAATGTGTACGGTCGCCTGAAGTATAAGCTAAGCTAAAGACTAATCTAAGCTAATGTCTAAACTAAGCTAAAATCTAGAGGTAATTAAATGTGTACAGTAACCTAAAGTCTAATCTAAGTTAAAGTCTAAGGTAACCCAAAGTTTAAACTAAGCTAAAGTCTAATCTAAACTAATGTCTAAACTAAGCTAAAATCTAAGGTAATCGCATGTGTACTGTCACCTAAACTCTAAGCTAAGCTAAAGTCTAATCTAAGCTAATGTCTAAACTAAGCTAAAATCTAAGGTAATTAAATGTGTACAGTAACCTAAAGTCTAAGGTAACCAAAAGTCTAAGGTAACCAAAAGTCTAAGGTATGCTAAAGTCTAAGGTCAACTAAAGTCTAAGCAAAGCCAGAGCCTCAGGTAACCTAAAGCCTAAATTAACCTAAAGTCTAAGCTAAGCTAAAGTCTAATCTAAGCTAATGTCTAAACTAAGCTAAAATCTAAGGTAATTAAATGTGTACAGTAACCTAAAGTCTAAGGTAACCAAAAGTCTAAGGTATGCTAAAGTCTAAGATATGCTAAAGTCTAAGGTAAACTAAAGTCTAAGCAAAGCCAAAGCCTAAGGTAACCTAAAGCCTAAATTAACCTAAAGTCTAAGCTAAGCTAAATTCTAAGGTAACCTGAATTCTAAGCAAAACTAAAGTCCAAGGTAAACTACAGTCTAAGCTAAGGTAAAATCTAATCTAAACTAAAGTCTAAGCTAACCTAAAGTCCAAAGTAACCATATGTGTACGGTCACCTGAAGTATAAGCTAAGCTAAAGTCTAATCTAAACTAATGTCTAAACTAAGATAAAATCTAAGGTAATTAAATGTGTACAGTAACCTAAAGTCTAATCTAAGTTAAAGTCTAAGGTAACCCAAAGTCTAAACTAAGCTAAAGTCTAATCTAAGCTAATGTCTAAACTAAGCTAAAATCTAAGGTAATTAAATGTGTACAGTAACCTAAAGTCTAAGCTAAGTAAAAGTCTAAGGTAACCAAAAGTCTAAGGTATGCTAAAGTCTCAGGTCAACTAAAGTCTAAGCAAAGCCAGAGCCTCAGGTAACCTAAAGCCTAAATTAACCTAAAGTCTAAGCTAAGCTAAATGTCTAAGGTAACCTAAAGTCTAAGGTATGCTAAAGTCTAAGGTAACCCAAAGTCTAAACTAAGCTAAAGTCTAATCTAAAGTCTAAGCCAACCTAAAGTCCAAAGTAACCAAATGTGTACGGTCACCTAAAGTTTAAGCTAAGTTTAAGTCAAAGTTAACCAAAAGTCTAAGGTATGCTAAAGTCTAAGCTAAACTAAAGTCTACTCAAACCTAGAGCCTAAGGTAACCTAAAGCCTAACTCAACCTGAAGTCTAAGCTACGCTAAAGTTTAAGGTAACCTAAATTCTAAGCGTAACTAAAGTCCAATGTAACCTATAGTCTAATCTAAGCTAAAATCTAAGTGAAACTCAAGTCTAAGGTAATCAAAAGTGTAAGCTAAGCAAAAGTCTAAGGTAACCTAAAGTCTAAGATAACTGAAAGTCTTAAGTATGCTAAAGTCTAAGGTAACCTTAAGTCTAACCTGTGCTAGAGCCTAAGGTAACCTGTAGTCTAAGCTAAGCTAAATTCTAAGCTAAGCTAAAGTCTAAGGTAACTGAAAATATAATGTAACATAAGCTCTAAGGTAATGTAAAGTCTAAGCTAAGCTAAATGTCTAAGCTAAGCTAAATGTCTAAGGTAACCTAAAGTCTAAGCTAACCTAAAGTCTAAGCTAACCTAAAGTCTAAGGTACCCTAAATTCTAAGGTAACCTAAAGTCTAAGGTACGCTAACGTCTTACGTAACCTGAAGTCTAAGCTAAGCAGAAGTCTAAGGTAACCTAAAGTCTAAGCTAAGCTAAAGTCTAAGCTAAACAAAAGTCTAAGGTAACCTAAAGTCTAATCTAAACTAAAGTCTAAGCTAAGATAAAGTCTAAGATAATCTAATCTAAAGTCTAAGGTAATCTAAAGTCTAAGGTAACCTAAAGTCTAAGGTAACCAAAAGTCTAAGCTAAACTAAAGTCTAAGCTATGCTAAAGTGTAAGGTAACCAAATGTGTACGGTAAACCAAAGTCTTAGCTAAGCTAAAATCTAAGCTAAACTTAAGTCTAAGGTAATCAAAATTGTAAGTTAAGCTAAAGTCTAAGGTAATTGAAAGTGTAATGTAACGTAAAGTCTAAGGTAACCTGAAGTCCAAGCTAAACTGCAGTCTAAGCTATCCTAAATTCTAAGCTAAGCTAAGGTCTAAGGTAATTGAAAGTGTAATATAAAGTAAAGTCTAAGATAACCTAAAGTCTAAGCGAAGGTAAATGTCTAAGGTAGCCTAAAGTCTAAGGTATGCTAAAGTCTTAGGTAACCTGAAGTCTAAGCTAAGCCAAAGTGTAAGGTAACCTATAGTCTAAGGTAACCTAAAGTCTAAGGTAACCTAAAGTCTAAGGTAACCTGAAGTCTAAGCTAAGCTGAAGTGTAAGGTAAGCTGAAGTGTAAGCTAAGCTAAAGTCTAAGGTAATGTAAAGTCTAAGCTAAGCTAAAATCTAAGGTAACCTAAAGTGTAAGATAAGCTAAAAGCTAAGGTAACCTGAAGTGTAAGATAAGCTTAAGTCTAAGGTAACAGAAAGTCTAAAGTACGCTAAAATCTAAGGTAACCTAAAGTCTAACCTATGCTAGAGGCTAAGGTAACCTAAAGTCTAAGCTAAGCTAAAAGCTAAGGTAACCTGAAGTGTAAGATAAGCTAAAGCCTAAGGTAACAGAAAGTCTAAGTTATGCTAAAGCCTAAGATAACCTAAAGTCTTAGCTAAGCTAGTGTCTTAGCTAAATTAAAGTCTAAGATAACCTAAAGTCTAAGCTAAGCTAAACTCTAAGCTAAGCTAATGTCAAAGCTACGCTTAAGTCTAAGGTAATGTAAACTAAGGCAAAAGAACTTTATTTATAAATAAATAAAATACTCTTTCCACTTCTAACCTTACTTGTGTCTTATTTGTTTCTGGATGGAATGGAATTGAGTGGAATGGAATGGAGTATAATGGAATGGAATGGAATGAGATGGAATGGGTTGGGATGGAATGGGATGGGATGGGATTGGATGGAATAGAACTGAGTCGAACAGAAGATCTATGATATGTTATGCATATAGTTCTGCATGACAAGCTGTGAGCTAGGTCTGAGGGGCTACCTACAGTGCGGGTCCCAAGAAAGCCTGGTCCCAGGCATTGAGGCCTATGAGCACCCTCTGGACCCTGACAGAAGCAGACCTGTGCTCCTCACATACTCTCCTTTAGAGTTGAATGTGTGCCACTGGAGAGAGAGTATTGGGCCAGAGGCACTCCTGATGGAGCGCTGCTGTTCTCAGGCTCTTGTATTTGGTTCTGTTTCTCCAAAAGAAACAACTCAAGCATTTTTAAAAAACAGCATTTGGGGGAAGGGTGGGGTTGGGAGTGGGGGCAAATCACAAGGAAATGAGCAGCTATTGCCCACGTAAAGAACATTTGCAACCACTGAGTTCAGGAGCACACCCTGCTTCAGGCTGAGGGCTCGATCTTGGAGCCTCACTGGGGTCAGAGATGTGGTCTTTTGCTACCCTCTGGAAACCCAACTAAACTGGATGAGCACAGAAGAGGTTCAAAAACCAGTTCACACATGGTTTTTTGCAGATCTCTTCAGGTCCTCAAATGATCCAGAGACAATCTACATCTCTCACCCCCATCAAAAGGCACATACCTCCTTTCCACAAAGTGACAGAGCCTATGATGGGACATGATACCCGTTCAATGCCTTCCACTAGCGCAGGGCTGGGAAGAAATGTCCTCTGGTATTTCCTCAGCATGTACTGTTAGGGAAAGAAGGAAGCAGAGAGAAAAAGATTGGAACTTGGAAGAGACCTACAATGATCATCAAGTGCAACTGCTTGACCACTGCAGGGCTGGCCAAAAGTTAAAGCATGTTATGAAGGGTGTTGTCCAAATGCCTCTAAAACACTGATGGGCACAGGGCACTGGTTACCTCTCTAGGAAGCCTGTTCCAGCTTTTGGCCACCTTCTGGGTAAATAAATGGTTCCTGCTGTCTACTCTAAACCTCCCCGGGCACAGCTCTGAACCATTCCCGTGCGTCCTATCAATGGATCCCAGCAAGAACAGATCAGCACCTCCCTCTCCATTTCCCCTCCTTGAGAAGAGCTGTAGAGAACAATGAGGTCAGCCCTCAGCCTCCTTCTCTCCGAACTAGACAAACCCAGTGTCCTCAAATGCTCCTCACAGGACATGCCTTCCAGCCCTGTCACCAGCTTTGTTGCACTCCTGGATGCATCCAAGGACCTCCGTTTTCTTCTTACATGGTGGGCCCTAGAACTATACCCAGCGCTCAAGGCGAGCCTGCACCAGTGCTGCTTACAGCAGGACAATCACCTCTTCTGACTGGCAGGTCATGCTCTGTGTGATGCACCCCAGGATACGGTTTGCCCTCTTGGCTGCCAGGGCACATTGCTGACTTGCACTGAGCACCTGCTGCCGACCAGCACTTCCAGATCCCTTCCTGCAGGTCTGCTCTCCACCCACTCCTCTCCCAGTTTACACTTGTGTCTGGCAGTCCTCCATCCCGGGTGCAGGATTCAGCATCTGCTCCTATTCAGCTTCATGCCACTGGTGACTGCCCAATGGCCCAGTCTATCCAGATCCCTCTGCAAGAGCTCTTGTCCCTCAGTAGAGTCAACAGCACCTCTCAGATTAGCATCATCAGCAAATTCACCAATGATGCATTCAACTCCTGCATACAGATCATTGATAAGAAGATTGAACAGAACTGGCACTAGTATTGATCCCTGAAGAACACCACTGGTGACCAGTTGCCAGTCAGACGTAACCCCGTTTGCTACAACCCTCTGAGCCCTGCCATTCAGCCAGTCCTTCGCTCAGTGCACCTTGTATCTGTTCATCTCACAGCTGGACAATGTATCCAGCAGGATGCCCTGAGAGACAGCACCAAAACCCTCACTGAAACCTGGAAAAATTATATCCACCACCATCCCTTCACTCACTAGGCTGGTGACCTTACCGCAGAAGGAGCTCGAATAAGCTAAACAGGACTTTCCCTGTCTGAACCCATGTTGTCTGTGCCTGATGATCACATTGAGTCGCATGTCAGTTTTACATTTCCACAGTAAAGGGCATGTTATAATGAACTAAGTGAGGTCTAATGATTCTACCAGAACTCACAGTCCACTGCACTGTAGTTTGGGATGATGTGTCCATTGGATTGTTTGCCATCATTTCATACGATTGACCTGAAACCAAAAAACCTGTAGACAAGCTTCAAGTTTTCATATTTCAGAAAAGTGTCTACTGGTGAAATCATAGTTACATAAAGGAAACATCTTTGCATAACTAAGAAATAGTACTTTTATAAAGTAATTTGTTTTGTCTTATATGAGTAGAGTTGCAGTTTGGGTTTTCAGTTAGTTCACATCTATTTGATTTATTGACATAAACAGACACGTACCTGTGAAACTAGAAAAGAGAATTTTTTCAGCAGCACAAGAAAAACAATCACTTTCTATGTTGAAGCTTTAAACTTAATACTCCAGCTCTAGTACTAAGCCATAAATAATCCTTTTTAGGCGGTAAAATCAGAGATTTGAGGGAGAAACAGCATCTTACCTCATTGTCACAGACATTCTCCATTTGTTGAAGAAGGCTTTTATTGTGCAGTATTCCTGATTACTCTGGTTTATTCCATATGTTATTGCTGATTACTCTAAAGTTTTGGATGCTCTTGGTGAATGTTTCTTGACTTTGAGAAGTCACAGAATGGTTGATTTCTAAGAAATGCATCTGTCTGATGTTTTTCTTCATTGCCACAGACCCACAGGTGCCATGCCTGCCACTGTTCTGCACATGACCGCTATGTGATGTATGCTATACCTTCAAACATACGCTATCCCTTCAACTTAGAAAAAAACTAGTTGAAACTATCTTCTTCTGAATGAGTAGTTGACTTACAGCTGGTTTTACTCCTTCAGGGATAGTTGAAGATACAGTTGGTAACTTTAAGTGTTTTACCATGCTGCTATATGTAACACACAATTAAATTATCTCATACGTAGCTAGCTGCTTGTATTTCAAATGCTGCAGCTAAATCTACAAAACCCTAACCAAATTGCCATAGGCAGTGGTGGTGGTGATTCAGTAGATGGCACTCCAGTCTGGGAGTCATGTAGCTGCTTGCACCCAACCTTGTCAGCCTGCAGCAGGTGGAGTGGCTGTACCCACACTGGTGGCTGAGGACAAAACCATGGGGAGCCACAGGAGATCCCTGAGCACCATGCCTGGTTGTGCATGGTGTGAGCTGCATCTTGACCTTGCAGGGAGTCAGTCATCCTCATGCCATCTTCCTGTTGGCTCTTCCAAGAGTTTTGTGGCTAAAGAGACTCCAGGCTCTCATGTTTTAAAAGCCTATTACTGCATTATGTTCTTCCCCTTCCAGAAATGCACTGATGCCTGTGGGGTGATGTTTGGGTTTACCCACAGAACTGCAGAGAATTCATGGCTGGTGTTCTGTGCTGCAATGATTATGCCTTTTGACTGCCTGTCGTGGTTTAAACCCAACCACAAACCTCGTCCACTCACTCCCCCCCTTCTTGCCCTCCCCCTGCTCCTGGAGGGACGGAGAGGAGAATCGAAAAGAATGCAACTCCCACGGGTTGAGATAAGAACAGTTTAGTAACTAAGGTATAACACAAACCACTGCTGCTAACACCAATAATAATAATGATAAAGGAAATAACAAGAGGAAAGAATACAACACCTCAGCACCAGCCGACTGATAACTCACCCCACTCCCCCCAGCCAAGCACCAACCGATATCTCGTCCAGCCCTGCAGTCCACTAGCCCTTCGGGGTAACTCCCAGTTACCTCCCGGGGCATGACGTGCTGTGGTATGGAATACCTCTTTGGCTAGTTTGGGTCAGGTGTCCTGTCTCTGCTTCCTCCCGGCCTCCCTCGTCCCCAGCAGAGCATGAGACTCACACAGTCCTTGGCCAGAATAAACATTACTTAGCAACAATTAAAAACAATCGGTGTTATCAGCCCTCTGCCCAGGCTGGAAGTCAAAACACAGAGCTTGCACCAGTTACTAAGAAGGAGCAAAACGGCTCCTGGTAAACCCAGGACACTGCCCCATAGGATGAAGTTTACAACCTACCAGAATACAACAGATTAGTGTCAAACCAACAATGTTCCATTTTTCCATGTTCAGGGATCCACGGTGAATTTCCTGCTAACATTCTAGGTGCTATTTCCAAAGCACTGTGCACCATCTTCCTGAAAAACACTAATACTGAATAGTTCTTCAGGTGTATTTGCCTTCATCTTGGTGGATGACTTTGAAGAGTTGGGAGATGCCACCAGCCTGGCCACTGTGACATAAAATGGACAGCACTTGAGAAGAGGGATTGTGAAAGCAGCTCTTTATGTAAGGCTGACTCCTGTGATGCTCTAGGTAAGCTAGTCCCAAGACAGAATGGCAAGCAGTGGACAAAGAATTTCAGAGGTGAATGGCAGCTTCCCTTGAAACGGTTCCAGGTATTGACATCTCTTTCAGGAATCTAATTGTGCTCATTGCTTTCTAGTGGCTAACCTATTTGCTACCAGTAGGTCAGCAGTCGGAGCTCCTGGCACGAAGATTAGTGCCTGGCTCCATTAGGCGGATGTTGTATTAATTCAGAGGGAAGTGGCCCTGGGGAATGAATAAATGTAGTAATGTAAGTCTTCAATATTAACAACTTAAATATGGTTCAAGGTTTGAACAAAGAGACTTTGGTCTCTTCCTTATCCTATGGCAGAGTCTTATCAGCTCTTTGTCATTCATCCCTCAGGCAATGGATGGTGGAGTCCCAGTTCAGTTCCTCACAACCCTCTCCCAGGCAACAGATATTGGAGCCTTATCTCAACTCCTCCCACCCATCTCTGAGACAAAAGATAGGCGAATTTCCATCTCAGCTTGTCAGACCAGTCTTTGAGACAATGGACGGTGGAGTCTGATTTCAGATCAGTCTCTCACATATGTAAGACAACATCAATTAGAATATTAAAATCCCTTACCAGAGATATTGTAAAGGACTCTCTTAACCTGCCAATAGTTCTGACAAAAAGGAGCAGCTTCTCAAGTTGATTTTGGGACAGTCATGCTTGTGATTTCCTGGCTGCTAGTCACACTGGTAGTGGTGTGATGTCCTAAAGATCCAACTTAATACTTGTTTCCTTGGCTTCCAAACGGTTTTATTGGACTCCTGTCCATTTGGACAGGAGTCAGAAGCTGTTTAACTTCATCCTGGACACCTGTGGAGTAGCAATAGGGAGCAGATGTGGATGATTGCAGATGTGCATAGCAATGTGCACAGTATACTTGCTGTGCATATGTGCAAGAGCAACAGAAGAACCACAGCAAACACTAGTAAACATAGATTAGGAAAACTTTCTTACCAGTTGGAAATGTTGCCTCCGCAGAATGCAAATATTTCATACTGGTTGAAAGATTATGCATTGAAAAATCACTGTCTTTCCAAAAAGCTGTACTAAAACAGCCCTTGAAGCAGCACCTACTGAAAAGTTCCTGTTCTGTTAATAACAACATCAGTAAATGCTGGACTAGACTCACAGAGCTGACCTGCTGATGCAAGGCTGAGGATGCAGCAGAGCAGCTGAAGAAAAGCAATGCAAATAAATGAGATTATTTACCCATACAGATAGAATGATTTATAGTGTATGCTGGGCACGTTACATGGAATGAATAGACATGGAGCGTTTCACTTTTCCTTACACAGCTGTAAGAAACCTACAACAGTGATGCCGTCACAGGCTTGATTCCCAGTCCTTCAACTCCTTCCCACGATGAATATTAACTACTCTCAAAAGAAGAGATGCTGCATTTTGAAAAAGAGGCTGTTCGATTTAATTTGATAGGCAGTGTTTTGCAAAGGAGAACCTGAAATCTAAGGCAATACGAGGGCATGAACTGGTAGAGGACAATGTATGTACATAAAGCCACCAAAACTGGAGTAATTTCAAAGACAGAGTTAGTTACAAACTTAAGAAATACTCTCTGTTAGTGCAGAACTTCCTTGGCAGTGTTCAAAACCAGGCTGGACAGGGCTTTGAGCGACCTGGTGTAGTGGAAGGTGTCCCTGGACAGGGCAGGGGGTTGGAACTGGATGAGCTTTAAGGTCTCTTCCAATCCAACCAATTCTATGATTTTGTGATTCTACGAAGCTCAAACAATTGAAGGCCTCATGCTCTTTCTTATTTACTTATAACTTGCCATCTGAAGCTGATCAATTTTAGCTGCTACAGACTGCTCACTGCTTGCATCTGTTTTGAATAAGCACAGAACAGGAACCAACTTCATCTATTCGTTATTTTGTATTTTTTTGTTATTTGGTATGACCCAGTCATATCTCATTATTAAGACAACTCATCAGCCTCTCACCCAAAGTTTGCATGCCTCTTTCCTCTACTTAGTGAGAAATTAATTCTGTAGTTGCTGAGACTGGTCCAGTATATCGAGGCGTGGACTCTTCCAGATATGAAAGACAACACACTCTAAAAAGGCAGGTGAGAGCTACAGGTAAGTGAGAGTTGCTTATGTTCTCCCTTGGAATCTCAATTCTGACTTCCCTGGATACTACACAACATAATCTGTAATCGGAGTATAACTGCACCAAGAAGCCCAACTGCCATGCTCTTGACGCACAATGCGCAAGAACCTTTATTATTCAATTTTATTTTACTAAAACAAAATCTGAGAAAATAAATAAATTAATTTTTGCAAAAAGGCTTTTTGTTTCTTGCTTAACTGTGCTAACGAAGTGAGTGCTGCACAGTACCACATGGAAATACTCATTTCAAGTCACAGCAAGCACACGGTAGAGTCCCATGCTGCAGACTGAGCTAAAACAGGAGACGTTACAAATCTGCCTAGGAATATTGCTATACCAACAAATCCTAATCTCAGATCAATGAGTTTTATAAAAAATTAACTAAGAAATTCTTACCACTCTTCCCCCTGTAGAAGTTACACGAGTATCCAACACTAGTGATTACAAGGTAATTGAAATAAAACCACAAATGGTTTAGAATCTGGAGTCAGAAGGAGGGAATCAAGCCACAGGGGGAAACTAAAGAGTCACTTAAACGCCTGAAAGCATGCCTAATTAAGTAACACGTTTTAGATTGTCCTTGGTGCTAGCTTTTTTTGCCATGTAATATAATGAATAAACCTCACATGAAGTCACTAAGGGCAGACAAGGTAATGATACAGGACTTGTCTACACAGGAAAGAGCTCAGAACAGCTACTGCTGAGTATCTGATCTGCAACACCTCCCTGAGGGAATACTTTTTTGCAGTAAGTACGCATTTGTGTGGTTTAGCTTAATACACATGAGAATTGAGCCGTGTAAAAGCAAAGAAAGGCATCCATCATGGAAAATAAGAGCATCTACTTGAGGAACCACCACAGGCTCTGAATCCCAGGGTTCAGACTGTTTCACAGTAACCACCTTATATAGATCAAACCAAAGCGCACTACTTCTTCATTAGAAATGGATGAAAGGAAGGAAACGGAGCAATAGAATGCATGGCTTCATGATGAGGTAATAGTTAGCCAGAAGCTGCTCTTGTGGTGCTGGGCTATTACTACAACTCACACATGCAGGCATGCAAAGTCCAGGCTGCCAACTGCAAAGAAGCAACAATAGTCCAGCAACAATCATGCTCTACAACGTGTTTCATAAATAGCCTTGCAGATGTTTAGAAGACAACCAAGAAGCTGTTTCAAATATACTTGTGCATATGATGTAATGTATATTGTAAGTTCAAAAATACAGATGTAACTGCTTATTCCATGTAGAGTTTAGAATAGGTCTGAAAAAACTAGCATTTCTTCACTGATTGCCCTTAAGGCAATGGATACACTCATCTAAAAGTGACAGAATACATGGGCAACGGGGAGGGCAAAGCCTGCCCAGTGTTCCAGGCAGCAGAAAGTACCTGATTCACTTCACTCACTGCTGAAAGAGCTAAGCAGGATCCCCTAGAACACAATGTCAAGAGAGGATCCTGAACAGCAGATGGTTTTCTTGCCTGTCTCCTCTGTTTAACAGGCCAGCCAGATTCCATCCACCTGTACTTCTAAAATCTATTTGCAGTGATGAGGTATTGATATAATTAAAAGTGACAGTCATTGATTTTTTAAATGCTATATAAAGGTTGCCTGCATAAGGGAGTTGTACCATGACATGACAGCAGTACCATTCTAACTATGCAGGTGTGTCTGAAATAATAAAGCCTTGTCAAAGAGTTCATTAAATTGGCATTGGGAAGGTATATAGATAAGCTTATGCCTGTCCTAACGAAGAGAGTAAATTATACTAAATTAAGATAGCTTTAATTAGTACTAGGAATTGTACCAACATATTTGTTCTGGTAAAAGATTCCCCTCCTAAACGGCACCTACACCAGCACAAACTTTGCATGCAACCAGGCCACAGGGCCAAGCGGGGTTAATGGCAGGAGAAGCTCTGCAAGCGAGCAAGCTCCCATTGTTCCTTGGCCTGACAGGAGCCACTCACAGGTGTGATTTCAGAGCACTGGGAAAGCAAGGCAATAGCATTTATCTTAAACCTTTCCTTTTTTCTGCTAAATGAGATTGTACAATATGGCATTTACAGGAACCAACAGCAGTCGGTGAAACTCAGCTGATGCAGCGTTATCTTGTTCAGCTGTCACATCTTCAGCACAGGCGTGAGCTGTAACCTTTTGCTGTCAAAGTACAGATGGGAAGTGTTTGTTCAGTATGTAATTAGAGCAAGCGCATGCTCTCCAGCTGTTAGGAAACGGGGTCCAATCCCCAGTAACATGACCACTGTCAGTAATACCATACCCTGCAAACCTTTGTCTTTCCAAATCTGCGTCTCCTAATTACATCTCTGCTGCTTTTGATCTTCCAACTTCAGTGGTAGCCCCCTTGGTGCAGCATCCCTTAAAATATTCAGCACCAGATCAGCCCCTCCCATCCGTGCTCATATCAGATAAAACACACAAATCCAAATGCCTTTCAAAGAAATTAATTCCTCCCACTCTCTTTATTGTCTCCACCCTGGTTCCCATCAATGATACTCGGAATTCCTTCTGCCCGAGGACAACAAAAAGTTACCTTAGGAAGTCACTGCACAAACACTGTCTAGAAGTCAATGGCAGAAGTCACCTCATTGGGTCAGACCGGTCTGCCCCTCAGGCTCAGGGTACCGTCAGCAGAAGAGGAAAGGTTCTGAAGCCTCAGGAATGTGGTAAGAACTGTGGGGTAATCTGCCAAAGGAAACAGATGCTCATTTGGACATACATATGTACTTAAAGCAGGGTTCCCTACAAAGAATGCCTAATGGTTCCATGGTTCTTTTTTCAGGTGTGGAATAAATGGCACATGCAAATTTATCACGGACTTCTTCACACCAAAATTAAAAACAGAAGAGAACTACAGGGAAGGTATTTACTAATCGAGTATTTGGACCGAGAATATCACAAGCCTCTTCTTATTCCACCTCTTCTTATGAAGATAACAGGACAATGGTGAGGGGTAGACATTAGTCCACATATACACTGCCTTCATATGACATACACATTTTCTGTGCTAATCAGCTGCCAGCTCACAGCCAAACCTACCACTTTACAGTGGGTCTGACCTAAGACACCTCTCGCTTGAAGTACAGAACTGCCCTTTGCTGCCTTTCTGGACACTGGAGGCACAGTTTTTTTCAGAGGACAAATTAAACCCTAGGTAACCTGAGTTGTGTTAAAGAGATGTTTGTACCTATCTGCTATGAGTACAGAGAGCTGAGGGACAAGAAGTCCCTAGTGGAGGCAGGGAAAATAGGGCAGCTAGCTCCTTGGCCTTTGTGCCTTCAGTCCCAGTAGAAAAGGCCAGAAATAGGAAGGGAAGCTGGAAGATAGGGAAATAAACACTCAGCTGGAATCCCCTTCAAGGACAGTATTTCAGAAGAAATCAGCACACAAAGAGTGAGAAACGGCAGAAAGAAAACCAGCGTCAGGCTTCTCCAGTCAACCACTGCTTTACACTGCTCTTATCTTCTCTGGAACAGCCAAAAATATCAAGCCGAATTTGAATGCTATATATTTTGTTTACTCTAGCTTTTGCCCTGGATGCTGATTTTGTCAGCCTGGTGGATCCGCTCAAATAAACAGTGATTACATTATTACACCTGACTTAGAGAAACAAAACTAAATAGAACAAAAATCACCTAGAAATAAAGGGAGGAACAACAAAGAGGGGAGAAAAGAAAGTCTGCATTCCTTTGCTTGTATCTAACACGTAAAGGAGGAGCCCCTTTAAAAACATTCCTGTTAGTTACATCCTTACTTATTTTTACTGAAGATCATCATATGAAGTCTTGCAGTCTGGCCAGACAACTTTCTTCAATATTGAGTGTGTTGCAATGGATTATAGCTCTTTTTGGTGGTTTTAAGTTTTTAATAAGGCATTTGGCTTCTGCTTTGGTTGAAAAGATGGTGGAGGGATTTTATTATTAATCCTTTTCTTCTCAATTGATTGGTTTCTTCTTCAATTTAGAAGCACTGAGGCCTTCCGTTTCAGTTTGTCTTCAGATCTAATACAATACAGAAAACTGGAATTACAGGGGAAAAAAAGATTAAAACAAAATAAACAGTCTTTTTCATATTACATGCAAATCCAAATAATCCTCTTTCTCCCCCAGTCTGACCCAATTTTGCTTGGGCAGACTTTGTTTTTCCAAGCCAGCCACCTTTGGGACTGCAAACTTAGCAGTTGATACTGAACATGAGAGCACAGCGCTTGCAAAATAAAGCTCAAAGCCACTAAATTCACAGCACTAAAATATCGTGTACTGACAACTTGCCTGTTCTAACCAAAACTCTTCCCTTAGCCATGCTTTCATAAATGGACAAACCAAAGGCAAGAGTTTCATTCCTCCAGCAATTTTAGATATCAGAACATCCATTGAAGCTGCTTGAGGTAACATCCTGCTTGTAGGTAGGAGTATTTAAATATGTTCCACTCCTTATTGTTATACGTATGTGAAAAAGGGCTAAAAACTATCAGCAAGATATTGGCAAATGTGGCAATTTTGTGCTTTATTGAAATCAAGTTACAAAGAAACCACTTGCCAAATACAACATGAAAACATGTCTGAGAGACAATTGTTTTATACCACAGAACAAAAACCAGTAAGGGGAAATATTTGCAGACTTTCTTCCTTTCTTCTCACACTTTTCTTTATCCTTACACCTCCTGCAACATGAAAGCACTGAGCATCTTTTAGAACTGCAATCACTGACAACTCCTGTCGTTATTTATTGATGCTTCCTGAGAGTAATGCCTAAGAATCCCACTGCAGCCTAATGCTGCATGATCTTCTTCCCTCTTTAGCTACAGAAAGGAAATTACAGGCAGTCTTAAAAACATGTTTGTTTTTATTTTGTGTCCATAATGCACTATGCGGGTTTGTTCTTTAATTCTAGTCCTTTAGTTCAAAGAAGTGTACCTTGCAAATTTAAGAATCTTCCATTTAATCTGAATATTCTCATAATGTGATGAAGCAGTCAGGATCCAGATAGTCCTGTAGTGTTTTCTGGATGCAGAGCTTTGTTCCAGTCTCATGAAATAGCGGAGGGGCTATAAATGTGTGGTAGCAGAACCGGAACTTTATTTAAGTCTACCCGTCTGAGTAAATGGAAGACCACAACTGCAGCAGATTTAATCTGAAATAAGTCAAACTGATGTCAAGATAGCAGATTAATGATTTATTTCAGTGGAAATCTTCGGAGAGCGCTGTCATGGAATAAAGTCCCCACTACATTGTGGCTGAAACGTGGAGAAAATACCTTATGTGGACTGAATAACTCCCTGAAGTGCAATCAGTTTGTCACGGCCTTGGGAGGCAAGTTCTCAGCACAGAGAAGTCCCCTCAGACCAGCAGGGCAGCGACCACCAGCAGCCGGCCCCATCATTCATAGCAGCACTACAGCTGCACCCCCAGAAGGGGTCACAGCAAACCTCTATGCAAATGCATTCTCAGACATCCCGTTAGGAACCAGTGCTGCTGGTGTGAAAAAAGGTGGACGGAAATAGCATGAAAACTTCACTGAAAATGCACAAGAATTTGCTTTATGCAAATTCACAGCTGGCAACAGAACTTAATTTGCAACATCAGTTTTCTAAACAAAAAAAAAACCCCAAAACTAGCAAGGAAACAAAATCACTGGTGCTTGGATTTCCTGAGACATCAAGTAAAGCTGAAATAAACCGTCGGAGAGCTTTCATTCACCTAAATATATATATAATTAATTAATTAGATTTATCAATCTTAATTTTTCTTTGAAAGAGATTTAATTCGCCTTAAAAACAATTAACTGAGTTTAGCAATCTTAATTTCTATTTGAGAGATTTCCTTCACGTTTAAAACCTAAATTAATTGGATTTGTAAATCTTCATTTTTCTTTTTCTCTTTTTTTTTTTTTTTTTTTGGTAGAGATTTAGTTCTCCTTTAAAAAACAATTAATTAATTGGATTTATCAACTAACTTCTCTCTCTCTCTTTTTTTTCCCCCTTTTCCCACTTAACTAAAAGGCTCCTAAATATAACTTTTTTGAGGTGAAGGAAAGCCATTTTTTGCACCTCTGGGTTGCCAGACACAGGTGGAAAACGCAGGACTTCAAAACTGAAGTCACATGGAAACCAACTTGGCACACCACGAGAAGAGCCGGGCCCGATCCCGATCCCGATCCCGATCCCGATCCCGATCCCGATCCCGATCCCTCTCCTTCCGCACCACCTCCCCTCTTCCAGCCCCTGCCGCTGCCGCTTGCGATTACCTCAGACCCACAGCGCGCCCGGTGATGGAGTGGGCGGGGCCACGCTCCCTCGCCCCGCCCCCTAGCGGCGACGCACCGCCTCCTCCCTGCCTATGTGTAGCAGCGGGAGAGGCGGTGCTGGCTGTGTGTGCGGCGGCGGCGGCGGCGGCGGTGGTGGTGAGCGGGGAAGGGAGAACGGGGAACGGGGAACGGGGAGCGGGGCGGTGGTGGGGGCCGCATTGCCCATGGCGGGGGTTGTCAGGCCCTCCGGTAGTGCCGGGACCACCAGGGCTGGCTGTGTGTGTGTGTCCGCCCGCAGCTACGAACGGCGGCGGGGTGGGTGCAGAGCCTCCGGTCACCCGGGCTGCCGGTGCCGGTGGGGCGCTGGCTGGGCTCTTTCAATAACTGGCGGTTTAGGCGGCGGCTTGGAAAGCCCGGGTCCAAACCGCGAGCCCTGTCGCGGAGCCGCCGGCTGCGGCGTGGGTTGGTTCCCCCCGGGCTCTTAAAATGTGTTTATTTCACTGATCGGTCGTAGAGGACTCGGCTGTGAGTCAGGGCTGTGTAAATGGCTGCTCTTAGTAACCATTAACACCATGCAGTCATAAACTTCGGCTTAAATAGTTCTTAATCTTGTTTCGAATCAACGCTTTTTGTTTTGATTAAGCGAGACCATCACCTTTAGCTGCTTCTTTTTATGAATGTGCAAAAGCTCTGCACGAATATACATCATTTTATGTATATTCATTATGCTGTGTACATACACGATATTGTTGCATAAATACGTTGCTATTGTGCATAAACATTATATTACAATGCATATTGCTGTGTATAATGATATAGTATGACATATATAACGACATGATTTTGTATTAAATACACCATATTCGTTGTACCTTTTCATTAGTCAGGAGGCTGCATACTATTACTTAAAAATTCTACGTGCTGTTTAAGTTGAGCAGCTGAGCATATTTAGGTACCTATGAAGAAAGCCTATGCAAACAGAGCACACAGAGCACACAGTTGAAGCTAACTGATCAAAGAAAGCTCCAGGGACTGAGTTGCTGGGTTTTCCCTGGGCCGTGTACTGGGGTTAGGCAGCGAGGGAGGCACTTGGGCAGCTGCCTGCGCTTTTCCTTAAAGCGCCTGTGTTTCCTTGTTGTCTTGCCACCGCTTACTGGAACAGAGCCATAGAGACACGTAGTCGCCACCAGATCAGCACAATGGGCTTGGGTGCTCTCACAGCTCCTTTGAGGATGTGGCAATTTTAGGTAAATATTGCTTAATTCTGCTAGCAGCGGTGAAAAGGCAAAGGCAGGAAGAGGTGCGGAGCCAAGACGCTGAGGGTCAGGGTCTGGCCCACTCGGGTGCCTCTAGACTCCCACCTGGGCATATACCAGCATCACCTGTTGCCCAGAGGAAAAAGCAGCTTGTTTTCATTGCCCACTCTGCTGCTTACAGTGACAGGAAATAGCTTAAGCGAAGAGGACGGTCTTCCTATTTGTGCTGGGGAAAACTGAAACTAAAAGTAATGCAAGGCAGAGCTTTACTGTGTGCCACAAAACTGGCCTTCCTTTAGAAAAATTGAGATACCAATGTTTTCTTTGTGTAGAAGGCGGAAAGAATATGCCTACTTCAGCCTAGGATATTATTTATTATGCTTGACTTGAAATCCAATAAGTCTCTTGTTTATTGTCTATATTTTATATTGAATCCAAGAAGTAATTACCTTTTAATGCATTTTGGTTTAAAGATCTTGCACTGGTACACAACGGTTGTGTTAATATAAATGCTTGCAAGTATTACCTTTATTGTAGGTTATTATGATTTTAAATTTTAGTTGCAAAATAATGATATTTAAGTATTTTTAAAAGGAGAAAAATGTTCTGAAAATATTACTACTAAGGTACTAATAACGTAATCTCTCCAGTGCTATAGTGTAATTAGAAGACAGTTTCACCTAGAAGCCTCATTACTTGTGCCCCATGATAGGAGCAGTGCAAGTATAGGCAAAAAGGCAGTATGTGGTCCCAGTGAACTTATTAAATAGATAGAAAACAAGATGCTATTTGTGAACATAGGCAGAAATAGTTGTTTAATAAAGTACATCCAAGTGTTCGTACAAGTGGGAATTTCATTATAATTTATATTGGTGTCGTGGTTCCTGTTTCATTTATGTCTCTGTAGTTTAGCTGCTGTTAAATGCTATCAGCTGAGCTTCTGGAATTAAGGATTTGTGCTTCTGTACCACTGCAAAACACCAGTTGCCAGCTTGCAGATACTCTTTCCTAGAATTGGCTGTTTTGTGATGGAATCTGCTGCAAAGGTTTTTGTGTTTGGATAAGATAGCGATTTATTGAATGATGTGTTGGTTTTGGGGTTGGGTTGTTTTTCTGAATGGTACAATTGGTCAGGAATGTTTATGGTATGGTCAGTCGGGGACAACCCAGCAGGAAGCTGGACTAGCATAATTTCACCACGTTGCTGTGTTTCATGAAATACTGCCTGGACCCTGTCTCAGCAGACTTTCTGTTCTCTGGTTTTCCCTTGTTCCCTGCCTTGCAGGCGGAGCTGGGTAAACATTGCCTTTCCTCTTTAAGGCCCCTCTTTCTCACCTTCCAATACACTTAAAAGTAGTTTTCAGCTATGCTTTCCTGCATTAACTCCTGAAGAATAGCTACTTTCAAGGCAGCGCCTTTAGACAGCCCTGGTGTACATGCTTAAGCTACTTCTGTGATCATCACATGTCCACCCTACTGTGATGCTTTTAGCATGGACACAGTGTACAGGTCAGACATGACCACTGCCCTGCTGTGTTCCACACTCCAAGATGGGATTTCAGCTTCCAAGCACAGTGCTATACAAAGCAAAAACCACTGCGGATTTGGGTCAAACTGAGTAATTCTCAGGCGTAAGAGGAGGTGCAGCATTAAATCAAGCCAGCAGTTGGTAAACATGTGATGTGACCTCTTGGCAGTGTGTCACCGTCTAGGCAGGACTGGTGATGTGACTGATGCAAGGTGAACAGATGAGGACCAGAACATCACAAGGGTGAAGGCTACATTCCCAGAGATTTTTAGGGCTCACAATGCTGCTGCACATGGGTCTCTTACAGAACAGTTCTTTCCTGTCCAGAAAGGGTTGTGGCAGTCATCATTTTAAAGATTCCTGCATCCCGTTCCTAGTGGAGCAATCCTAGAGCACCTTTCCTTGATGCTTGCTTCCTTCCTTCTGCTGGCTGATTATTGCCTCTCCCATATAGCAGCACTGCAGTTGGCCTAAGGGTCTGCACCTCCTGGTACCAAATGCGCTTGCTTCACTGTGGTGTTCGCCTCTGCTTGCCCTTCTGCTGATCCTCCCATCCTGTGGGGTAAAAGATGATGTTGAAGGTATCAATACAGAAGTTGGGCCTCTCTGACCACGGAGGGCTGGGCCTGTCTTGTAGCTCCATTTTAGTCAATTTTTGCCTGATGCTTTTCCTAATTGCCATCATTTTGGGCTACTGTAACCTTCTCTTCATATGGTTTTGTAATGTCTCCGTGTGACGGAAGGAAACGCTTCTCTGGAAGGCTGATTTAAAACAAACAAACCAAAACAATAACAATGAAAAACTACAAACAACTGAAACAAAACAAAAAAACCCACAAAACACACACAGACCACTACAATGAATCCCAAAGTAAAAAGGTTGTGAACATTTGCTCAGCAGATGTTCTGGAGGTGTTCCTTATTTCCTGGGATTAGGTAGGTAAGATAGGGCAGGTGACAAATTTGATGTATCATATCTCTGCAATGTATCACATGGATCTTATTTCCGTGCATGTGGTACATAGCATGCCTGAACTTTTGGCTTCTTTAAGCAGAGAAGTAAAAGAGATCTGATTAGTTTAAGCTATTGTGATTTTTCTTTCTTCTTGTTAAACATTTTGCATCTTTTTATTATGTCAGAAAAATAAGTCAGCAACTTTTTTCTTCCTCTCATATTAAAAGCACTAAGAGGAAAGCATGGCTATGTGTCCTACAGGAATTTCCTGACTTCTTGGCAGGATAGCTTTTGGGATAGAGAAGCAAATCCTTCTACATGACTGCAGAGAACTACATGCACAAGTATGGTGCTTAGTATTTAGGTCTGGATCTTTGTTGCATGCCTTGCTAAATCTGTACACAGTACTTAAGACTAGAAACACCATTTATAACCCACCTTGGTGGGGGGGGGGGAGGGGGGGAAACTCCAACAAAATCAGTCAAACAAAAAACCTTTGATTAATTAATATGGTTAAAGAAATGTTCACATTTTGTGTGTATATAGGCACTGAAGAACAGGGGAGCAAAAATAAAAAGACCCGCACTCATGGTGGAGATGCTGCAGATGGAGAAGGGTCTCCCGAGTGATCCCACCACACTGCATGTGGTGCCAAGGTGCTACCTGGGCCATACCCATCAGCTTCAGCATGGGTCAGTTGCCCAGATGTGGGTGGCCAGTTTCTTTCAAGGGGGCTGTCTGAGGGGATCCAAGACATCTGTATGAGTCTGGCATCCTGACACATGACCTACAGTTGATGAACCCTCTTCTTGGGCAGCCGCTGAAGATTAAGTAGGACCCCTTGTGAGCATCCACAAAGACACTGAACACTTATGTTTAGCTATTTGAATCTTGCTTGTCCAGATTTCTGCAGAGCAAAGGGATCAATGGGAGATTTAACAGAATCCAGTCATGTAGTCACAGATGGTCTTGCATCTCCCATCATGTTCCTCCAGTGGTCCTCTTTCAACTTGGAGAACTTCAAAACAGTATTTCTCTTTGCGAGGTTTAATTAACAATGTCTTAAATGCCTTCAGGGCTTCTAGTCCCAGAAACCAGCTTCCTTTCAGACTTCGCTGTGCATGTTCTCCACAGAGTGTGTGCTAAAGGAATCAGTAGCTCGTGCTGTCTGCCAGCTTCTCTGTTGGCCCTGCATTTGCTCTTCACTACACTCACTCCTTCAGTACTTACGGGACAGTCACATAAGGAACATGCAACCTACCTTTTTGCTTGTTTTCTCTTGTTTTGCTGACAGCCTGAGGTTAAACAGGGTCTGTGTTGGGACTAGCGCTGTGCAGGTATTGCTCAGCGTGTCCATACACCAGCATTGCACATCATCTCGCTGACATCTCGACACAAGTTACCTCAAAATGTCTCCCAGTGTGGCAGACAAAGTCATCAATAGACACGAACCTTGCAAAAACCTTTACAACTCTGCATCGCCCTCTGGGCCTGCCCCAGAAGTGGGGAAGGACTTGATTGGCTTGAATGGAGGAGTTTCTCTTTGCTCCAGCATCTTCATGTGGCTGGTCAGTTCAGCAGGATGCATGCTGATGAGTTTTGTTTGTTTGAGAACAAATAAACCACCGATGATTTTGTTACGGAGCTTCTCTTTGGTAGCTCTTGTGCATAAAAAGAGAACACAATTTACTTTCCATGTCTGCTTTTTGTGGTAGGAAGGAATTCTTGGTTCTTGGCATTTAAAGGATTTGTGGCTTAAGAAAATTACTTCCTCCTCTCCCTTTCTTTACCAGACTTGTCTAGGAGGATACACTCACTCACAGGTGAACTACTCTTCAAAGCAAAATGGATGTTTTATTCCTGTAGCAAGGCATCTCTTTTACTATGGAGTTAATGATGAGTAATATACGGTGACCTCTGTGTGTGTGTGCTGCAACACATCCTTCAGGTTCAAGTTCCTGCACCTCCTTTCCCTCAGGGAAGCCTTAACTGCTTACTTACCTTGTTCCTGTGTAGAACGATAGTCACCAGGTTGCAACTTTGTGACTCCTAATAGCCTCATAATTCTAATTGCATAATGGTGATGTGTGGTTTCAAATTAGTCATAACTTTGGTGCTGGTTTTAATGAGATCTTCAGCTGTCTTCCCAGAGGGGAAGGCTTTGTTTTCCCAAGTGGCTCTTCCCAGGAGAAATGAATTTCTACTAATAAGGCACAAAAAGGTGAGGTAGTAAGGGGAGTGTCAGTTACAGGGAGAAGGGAAATAGCTGTGAGTCTCTGCTGCTGGAGAGCATTCTGATAATGCCAGAGCCTATGGTGTGCCAGGCATGTGCATGTATAAATAGTTGCATTGGCATGTAGTATCATTGCAGTCATGCTTGCTTTGAGAACAGCTAAATGTAATAGCCTTGTCTCCCATGGCATGGAGGAACGTTGCTCAAAGATACCCTCACGTGACTTCAAACATGTGAAATAATGACACTGGTGTTTAATGGCTGTGACATCAGTTGGTCTGTCCCCTAAGAATTTGTAACTACAGTGGATTTGTTATGTCTGTCAGGTCATAGTGAAGATTGGTTGTTGGATAGAATCATAGAATGGTTTGGCTTGGAAGGGACCTTAAAGGTCATCCAGTTCTAACCCCCTGCCATGGGAAGGGACGCTTCACTTTGAGGGAGGTTCCTCAAAGTCCTGTCCAACCTGGCCTCAAACACTGCCAGGGATGGGGCAGCCACAGCTTCTCTGGGCACCCTGTGCCAGCGCCTCAGCAACCTCACAGTAAAGAACTTCTTCCCTATATCTAATCTAAATCTACCCTCTGTCAGTTTAAAGCCATTACCCATTGTCCTATCACTACTTGCTGTTATAAAAAGTCTGCTATTTCTCTCATCATAGGTACATTTGGAAGGAGGATCTGTTTGACCTGCTGCTGACCAGGAAAAGGGTGTCTACACTGGGGGTGTACTCCAAGGCTAAATCTTAGAGTAGGGATTGAAGATCCAATCCCAGCTGAGGTCTTTCTGGTGAGCTTTTCGCAGCTGAATCACAGGGGTTTAATGCAGGCCTGGTGAATAGGTGTTAATAGTTCAGGCCAGCTTGCAAACAAAATATCTTGACTTTCTTAGGAAAAGTAGCCTTCAATACATGCACCAAACCTTGCAACTCATGCAAGATAACTATAAAGAGTATTTTTGGAGTACCGTGGACTGTCTTTTATAAAACATAAAGGTAGTCTTTAGGCTTCAGTCCACAGACACATTTTGCCTTCCTCTTTGCTATGAATTAAAATACAAGATCTGAAAAATATTAATATGCTTTACTATAGCTTATGTGCATAAGCAATGATTTTCTTTCAAAAGTGATTCTTCCATATTCCCCAGGCTCTCCAGAACCACAGAACTCTTTGTCCATGGCAAGTTTTGCACACTGAATATCTTTTATTAGAGTAGCACATCTGCTTGAAAAAATAAGGCTTTGAGGCTCACAGCCCCTGAGATACTTTCAAGTATACTTCCAGTCTCTCATACGAGACACCATCTCTGCTTTCGGCACCGTCTTGCCTATGCCCTTAGACCATGACAGCAACAAGCACTAGTGTGGTTCTGAACACTGCAGAGTTATTTTGACCACCTGAGGATGACTAAAGCTTCTATCAATCTGACCTTGGGTGGTAACTGACTTGTCTGAAATACAAGTTTGTTGGCAGTGTGGAAAATGATAATTGGCTTTGGTGTATATGATCACCCGTTCACTGGATTTCTAGCAAAGATAAGCTCTAAGGGTTGCTGTCTTTTGCCCATAAGCTCAGCTAAACTGGGTAACTTTCATTCCTTTAATAGCCTTATTCTCTCTTTTGCACAGAAGAAATTCCGTTTTTCAGCAGTCAGTTAATAGCTGGCTCTTAGAGTTGCAGAAGTTGTGTTGTTTTTAGGCTAGATGACAACCCTTCCCCTTCCTGTTTTTCTGCTAGACCAATAAAACTGACCTTATCAAAGGTCACTATCCTTACAGAGTGTTTTCAAGGTAGGTAAAGCACTTGCCTGCATATAAAGTGCTGCAGGATTTGAAACTTGCTTATAAAGCAGAGTATGTTGTCAGTAATGGTTACTTCCATTTCCACTGGTCATAGTGACCCAGCTGCATCAGTACTGCAGAAAAGTTGCTGCCAGTGACCAGTTAGTCTGGGTACCTGCAGCAGGCTTTCCTCTATAGGCTTCCAGCTGTGAAGGATGTGCAGTAAGTGGTGCCTTCTGCTCCTGCCTCATCCAAGCTATTTGCTTTGTTGAGTTGCTTTGATTGTGGTTTTGTTCTGAGATGTCTGTTAGCTCTGGACTGAGAAGCCATTGTCCCCGCAGCATCATTGTGATTCTGCAAAATGGTAGAGCTGGAGAAGATCTCTTGGTGGTTGGCAGGTCCCATCAGCAGTGTGATAGACATTTACTGCGGATTTGCCTGTAGGATTTGAATATGCCTGTACATAATGCGTAGGTTTCAACTGGCATAGCTAAGGTGTGATTATATAAAGTGACAGTTGTTCTAAGATTGGATTGTACTAATTTTTTTGGTGTGAAGTAAATACAATTAAGTGAACCTGGAATAGGCCTTACTTAAACAACACAAACCAGTTTCACCGCAGACCATTGTTTTCACATACAGTCTGAACTGACCAGGTTTAAAATGAATTTAAATCTGTGCATTCTGCTCATTTAGGCAGCACCTGCTCTGTGAATGGGAAGTCTTTCTCCTGCTGAAGGCAGAAAAAGTCCTTCAGACCACTTACTGGTCTACTTCAATTAGTTGTTGGAAAAATACCGTGTGGGTTTAGGTACTGTCAAAGCAAGCCGTGGGCCATATTTGTCCTGCAGACATGAAGTTTTCTACCTTTGCTGCCCTTCCAGCATGACCTTGAGTCAGTGTTGGTTCCAGGCTGGCCAGGGACTCCTGTGACTTGGCTGTGATGGTAGAGCAGTCAAACCCAAGTGCTGCTTTTCTGAAAAGAGCTTTCTGTACCAGAAGTTTGCCTCCCATGCTTAGAGTTGGCCAAGAGCTGATGCCAGTCTTGTGAAGTTATGGTGCAGCAGTGGGGTCCATAATTGGGGTGAAAGTAACCAAAATCACACCTTAACATTTAGTAGGCGTAAAAGAGAAGTAGACAATCCAAAGATATGCATAATAAATAACTGATTTTCAGCCTGGCTTTCTTATTAGTCAGTCCCATGAAAAGTTCCTCTGGCCAAATGTTGTTTGTGCTTCAGAACTGTCTGCTTGAGCAATGAGTAACACTATTTAGAGGTTATTTACTTCCAAAATATTGTTTTCATGCTGCTGTCACAGGCCAGCTTAGAAAGAGAGCAAGGCCCATTGAACAAGCAAGCTGCTGATCGAGTTCACTGTTAATACATTCTTAAATGGTTAATTTAACTGCTGATAGATCCAGCTCATAAACTAGTGCAATGTATGGATGCAGCTACACAGATGCAACACAGATGAGGTTTTGCAGTAATGATGGGCCATCTGATGCATTCCTAAAGGAAAGAGAGACTGAAGAGTGAATTGCCATGTGTGAGAGACTGGACATCTAATCCAGCTAAACTGTAATGATCCGTTATGGGCCTGCTCAGCTTAAAAGACCCAAGAAACACAACCATTTGAAGAGTTGATCAAAATGCTTGGTGAGCATGCTCTGTTGATGGCAGTATTTCCTGTTCTTCCCCACTGTTTTGAGCTGCATTATAGAGACTTAGGAGCTATCAGTCTCAGGATGTTAACTGTTAATTTTATTTTTGGCTCTATCTGTGCTTCGTCTTTCCCAGCCATCTCCCCAGACGCACCTCAGGAGACTGGGGCTTCTAATTCTGTGGTTATGACCAAGACTATTGCTTTTGGTCGACTTTCCTCTCTGGGGACAAGGCCAAGCGGCCACACTTCCTGTGTGGATGCTGGGACCAGGTGGCACGTCAAAAAATAGCTGTTTTGGTAGAATAAAGGAAATCTGCGGCAAGAAGAAAATCAAGTTAAATACGTAGTGCTAAGTAAGAGTAATGCAAGCAGCAGAGAAGATTCATATCATAAGTTAAGAGTTCAAAATGAGCAAAACAAGAGAAATTTCCAGCACAAGAGACTGAAGATGCTTCAGGGGGTGAGTCACGAAAGGGTCAGGTGATGACAGCCTCTGCACTTGAGAGACCGAGAAAGAAATGTTGCAGTAAGACTGCGCAGCATCCCCTGACTTCAGCACTGCTTACTCAGCAGCAGAGATAGAGCTTCCATCAGCCCTTCTTTTCCTGTGATAAGTAAAAATCGGTTATTGCAGAGAGATAGAATGCAATGAAATATTTAACTCCTGTAAGAAACATGATTTTTTTTAAGAGCATAAAACATACCTTCTTTGAACATAAGCCCTCCTTCAGAAGCAGCATTTAAGATTTGTCTTGGGATTTTAGTCAGTGTTCTGAAATGCTGATACTTTAGTCTCTATTTACAAATCTCTGCTTTTTGGTTTGTAATCCAGTTTGTAAAACTAAAAGCTGTCTGAGATACTGTTTAACTGGCATCATACAAAAATATCTCAGGGTGGGTTGTCTGTGTGATTTTATTTTGCTGGTTCTCGTTGGGGTATCCGGTAAGATCTGTTCATGGTTTGTATGTGTACAACATGTGCATCTTTGCTTGTCACTTCTGTAACAGAGCAGAACTTTGATTTGGGAAGCACTCAGGTATTATGTAAGCAAGTGGTTTTAGGCTGGAAATTACTTGCTGCTTTCCCTTTGTTTTCAAATGTAATTTTACTGCCAATGGTATGCCTTATTTGTGTTAAGTATCAGTAAAAACTCTGGTGCCTATCCGGTATTTCACATGTTGAGTATGGCTGTAGTTGAAAGATGATTGAATTTGCCATACTGCCAAGGCTGCTGCTTCTGAAATCAGTTTCTCCTAGCTTGAGTTCTCTGGAGCAAGCACGCTTACTGGGACTTTACCTTGGCGTTCACCAGTACTTCCCTTCAAAGGCTGCCTCACTTCTTTGTTGACCTTCTGAAAATGCCCTAGCAACAAAACCTGCAATTGTTTATGCTACAAAATAATTTTGTGTAGTTTAAGCTATTTATTATTCACCTTTATATTTGGGAAGAGTAGCACAGGCAGGCTCACGTGGCAGACCAGCTTGACAGGCTGCCTGGAGAACACAGGAACCAGAGCTGCAGGAGAGTTTTGAGTGGTCCCCAGGTTATCTGCAGAAGCTATGGCAAGCATCAGGCCCGAGTAATAAATAATTGCCATTTACTGTTCCTTCAGTGTTTTGACCCACAGTTACCATTCTCTAGGCATTGCCCAAAAGCCCAAGCTATCACTGTACAGAAAATACTGTTGGTATTTTCTAATGCAAGAAACATTTTCTTGCATTAGAACCAATGTGCACTGAAAGTGCAGAAATCTTTTGGTTGAGCATATGTCTGCAATTTGAGACTGAAAAGAAAAAAGGGAAAAGAGGAAAGTGAAAAAACATCTGATGCTCTCTCCTACTGTGAACAGATTTCTTAGTGCTTCTTCCTTGTTCATCTTCAGGCTTTTGGAGGTTTCAGACAGGCTTGGTGTGTGAGTCATACTGCTGTCCAGCAGTATGGTATTAACTTGAGGAAATTCAGAGCATGGTATACTGGCACTGTAATTGGAAATTTGTGACCCACCCCTGACACTGTAATCCATGTGAGGTATTTATTTAGTAGGGAGAAGGAAGTTTGTGTGTTTGATTAACTCTGATTCTGGGGCTCCTCTGAAATGAATGAAAATTTCTTTGATTTTGTTTGGGTTTTTTTTGTGGTTTTTTTTGTTTGTTTGTTTTTTTTGTTTTTTGTTTTAAATAGACCCAATACATTCTTTGATAAACCAGGTCTCAGCAGGCAGGAAACCTGCAGCACCAGGGAATGAATGGTTGAGTGAGGAAAAATTGTAATGTAGTGTTTGAAAAGGAGCTGTCTTATACCTGGCGGCCATAGGCAAGCATTTGGCAACCAAATGTAGTGAAATCTTGTGAGGAAAGAGTAGTTAACTGAACATCTTGGCAGCAGTGGCTAGAAGTCAGAATTCCAAGTGCAGCCACAAGAGCATGATTTTTGGCAGTGCATTTCTACGGAGCCTTGTGGTTGGAGGAAAGGTGTGTGAATTCTGTCAGAGGTTCAGAAAGCTCTTAAAAGCAATTTAGACAGCGTGCTTGTTTCCTGCTCTGCAGCAAAGTGATTCTGGTGCTACTGTAATGTAACGCTGATGAAACCAGTACCTCCAGCCTGGAAAGTGAGATGGATTTGCTCAAGGGGTACTTTATTTTGTGGACTTCACTTGTCTGCAGACACCTGAGTGCTGTGCTGAGTTTAGATGAAAATGCTGATGTCTTTCATGCTCTTCCCACTTGTGATGAGCAGACCCTTATGGGGATTTGCTGAAAACGAGGCAGATAACCAGCAGGGTAGATGAAAGAAGGAAGGATGCTTTGTGACCTGTGCAGGCTAGAGTTAGTCCTCACCATCCTGTTCCTGGACAGTGAGGGACAGAAAGGAACTCATTACCCCAGGTATTAAACTGGACCAGAGGAAGTACAAGGCATCCTCTTACACTGAGGCTGAGTTACTCTGGATTGACTGGAAGTCCCTGCTTGAGGAACAGCATTTGAATAGGACTTCCCCCCCTGCCCCGTCAACAAGAGCAGTACTTCTGTGATGGCAATGTACCCAATTCCTGTATGTGCCGGGTGATGTTACGATGTGGTCAGTTTGGCATCACAGAATGGTTCATTTTATATGTATAAATGTATGCTAGCTATATATAGTTTTCTACAGGCTGTAGGTTAAAATTCTTCTTTTACAAGTGCTAATGCAAGCAAAATGTAAAATTCAAGAAAGCTCTTTTAAGTATTTAGAGACTTAATTGTGATCTCTCCCTGTCTTGGTCTCATCAAAGCTCTGAATGAAAGCTTCATTTGATACTGATGATGGGAACAACTTTGAAAGTGCAGCTGAGGGCTTTGTGACTGGATAGGACTTTCAGTCATCGCCACGGTCTAAAAATACATCACTCTTCCCCATTAAAACTTGAAGGTGGTCCTTTAGTTATATGTTCAGAAATAACCCAAGGTAGGTGGATGGATAATTCTTGAACCTAAGATTGACATTTGTTGCTTGAGGGTAAACCCAGGCCACATGGAATCAGTGAGCAATCCAGAGCAGACAAGAACATTTCACAGGCCACTGCCCAGCAATGAGTGAAACAATGAAATTTCAGTGCAACTAAACACAGCTACTAATGAAGTGGCAGGGAGGGCTCCCATTGTTTGTGCTGTTCCTATGGCAAGTTGTCATGGATTTGTTCGTGGTATTGCTTCAGTTTTCATCTTTCAGTTTGAGAAGGTAGGGGTGAAGTTAGTTCCTCTATTAAGAGCAGTCCATTTACAGGATAAAGGGGTATTCCCCTAGTAATATTAAATAATCTGTTTTAATTTGGATCTTAAAATATAAAATAAAATCTAAAATATGAAATATAATAGTAGTATTTATCTATTATCCTTACAAAGAACACTGCAGTTTATCTATTATCTGTAAGAAAAAAACCTGCAGTACTTGTGTTTGGCTTCTCCCTCCCTGTTCTTCTTTTTAGGCTACAGGAGGCATGGCAACTCATTCTATGTAATCTTTTTTGCATTTGGGTGGTGGTTGTTGGCAGTTGTGGAGCTGTTCCCTGGCAGTTTTGTTCATTATGCAATTAAAACCATCAAAAAGCTATACTGCAAGCAGCAGGTGTTACGTTAAGTATATGCAACTAGTAGTAATAATAAAAGTCATCTTCAGGCTGATAATAGTTCAGAAGCAGAACAAAAACTTACTCGGAGCAATGAGGTTTTCCCCCAGTCACAGCAGAAAGTGTTTTATCAAAGCTACAGATCTACCACTGCCTGTTCTGATTCTGTTTCCCAGCATTGGTTCATTTCTGTTAGTGATTTATTTTTCTTATGAGTAAAAAGCAACCTTCTGTTTGTCTTCAGAAGGCAGCCTCTCTCCATCACTGCTGTTTCGGGTAGGGTTTGTCTAAAGATAAAAAGGCAGCTGAACTGTTCTGCTTTTCTGGTTTCTACATGTGTGAAGTCCCAGAATGCATGCCTTGCTACCAGACAGAATACCGCATTCAGTATGTTTTTGAGTGACTGCAGCATGACTGGTGCAATTTTGGAGTTGCTGGAATCAGTGGAAAAGGCAGCTTTAGTGGGCTTGCATTTCCTTTCAAATTACTTGATGAAAAAATGATGTATTTCAATTATTTTGGGAAGGTTGTTGGTGCTGAAATATTCATTTTAGTCATTAAATATTTAAAATTGTGATGGCTGTTTGGAGTTTAAACTGTTCTTTCTAACCTGCACCAGCATATAACTCGTTCATTAGAAGAACAGACGACAAGATGAAATGTGTTATTTCAGCCCTGTTATTCACTGACAGTGTCAGGATTGAAGTATTTTGGGCTTGCATAATTTCTTACTTAAAGCTGCTAAGAGGCAGGAGAGAAAGAGCCTGCACAATCTAATAAAGGTATATAACTGGAAAAAATACATCGAATTGCCATTTAAAATAACACCATCACAACACATTCAGCTAGAGCAGAAAAGAAATCCCAAACCAAAACTGTGTCGGTTTACAACTGCACCCCAGTTACACATAAATGCAGTGAGTAAACTAAAAAAGACAATTTAATAGGAGTGTGGGCTTTTTTGCTATTCCTCTGTGCTTTTATCAGTGCCATCCCAGTTATAGAAATGAAATGGTGGCTTTATGAAGATAGGAACTGTACTGATGGCAGTCCTTAGGATGTGGAGTGCTGTGTTATGGACATCTCTATTTGGAGACAGAGCATCCCATTTTATGTAACTGCTCCTAGAGAAATCTGACAAAGATGTGTTTGTTCCAAAATAATTTCCTGGTCAAATGAATATATGTGTGCTTATCTTTGTGCTCTGCTTTATTAAAATAGGTGAAGTTGGAATTTGAAAGCTCGGCATTTGTAAGAGGCATTGGGCAGGGGTTGGGTGTCCAGGAGTCCTCAGCTGGGTTTGACCTGGATGTATAGTTCTATAATAACAAGAGAGGCTCCAAGCTGTGTATTGCTAAACCTTAGCAAACCACCTCCAAAAAACATAGCCATGAGTCTTGCCTGGTCACATGTGAACAGTTTGCAGCCATCTGGCAACAGCCTAAGAAAGCTGCAGATTCACCTTTTCCAGCACAGGGCGCCTGCCTGGGGTGATGTACAGAGGGATTTTGCTCAGTTTCTCCTGCTCGAGTGGCCTCCATCCTTACCATGGCACTAGTGTAGGGAGTTGTGTGAAGGAGGGATCCTGTGTGAGTGCTCTCGGTTTGGGAGGAGGAGGCCAACTTTTAACAGGAGGCAATGGGGTGTGTTTATAGCTCAAGGTAGGTGTTAGCTGGCAGTGGCTGGATGGCATGTGGGAGAAGTAAAGGGGAGAGGCAAACTGCAGATCTTTCGCATGGCAGTTGTTTTTAGGCAAGCAGTGTGTATGTAAGTGTCGTGGTTTAAACCCAACCGCGCAGCTCGTTCTCTCACTCTCCCCCCTTCTTTCCCTCCCTCTGCTCCTGGAGGGATGGAGAGGAGAATCAAAAAGAATGCAACTCCCACAGGTTGAGGTAAGAACAGTTTAGTAACTAAGGTATAACACAAATCACTGCTGCTAACACCAATAATAATAATGATAAAGGAAATAACAAGAGGAAAGAATACAACACCTCAACACCAACCGACCGATAACTCACCCCACTCCCCCCAGCCGAGCACCGACTGATAACCTCCTCCAACCCTGCAGTCCTCGCCCTTCTGGGTAACTCCCCGTTACATCCTGGGCATGACGTGCTGTGGTATGGAATACCTCTTCGGTCAGTTTGGGTCAGGTGTCCTGTCTCTGCTTCCTCCCGGCCTCCCCTCCTCCCTGGCAGAGCATGAGGCTCAGAAAGTCCTTGGCCAGACCAAGCATTTGAGCAGCAACTAAAAACATCGGGGTTATCAGCGCTGTTCCTAGGCCAAAAATCAAAAACACAGCCTTGCACCAGCCACCAAGGAGGAGAAAAATAACTGCTATGCTGAACCCAGGACAGTAAGCTAGCAAGTGAATAAAGCTCTCCTGCTCCTCCTGCGTGAGTGCCTGTCCAGAGCACACCAGCTGGTTTGTGGGACTGCAGAGGTGGTTAAAAATTCATTGGGATTTCCAGTGAAAGAGGAGACTTAAAACATAGGTTAATGGTGGGGTTTTTTTATTTGTCGTGGCTATGCACTTCCCTACGCTGAGGTTTGAAAACCACACATGCCATGAAATGTAGCCTGAGTTTTAGCTAGCCTGCAGGATCCAAACAGTTTGTCTCTCTACTTACCTCCGTTTCAGGGAAACGGTTGAGAGGGGCTCTTGATTCTGCTGACTCAGATGTTCCAGTGTCTCTGGACCTTGGCCACAGTCACACAGACCTGTGCCTGGGAACAAGGTGCAGGCAGCGCTGCCTGGGCTGTGTCTGCACCGGGGATGCTGGCTGTGTGGAGCTCTTGGGAGGTGGGTGCAAGCTGAGCCCCAGGGCAGCTCTCAGAGCAATGGAAAGAAGCACTGACCTCCAGAGATGGGCAGGCATCACTGGGCTTTCGTGTATGACAGAGATCCTCAGAAGGGGACGAACCCAGTGCTTCTAAAATGGGATATTTTTAATGAAGGAACTCTAGATATAATTAATGCAAACATGTTTTCATGGTGTGTATGCCACTTTCTGCTCTTTACTAATGTCTAGTGAAAGTACTAACGACCTCCAAATAACCACTGAATGCCAGTCTCATGTCTGTTTAATTTTTTTTTTTTTTCAGATTAATATTTTGATACAAACCAGTGAAGATGACACCAAAACACGAGAAACAAGTAAGTCATGTCTAAGCTTTAATAAAAAGGATTCTAGATTGGTGGCGGTGGACTGAATTTCACTAAGGATCACGCACCTTTAATTGCGAGGGTACAGAATGTTCTGGAGTGGTGCAGTGACAGTTTCGTCTGTTAAAGGTTGATGGAAGAATCAAATATTCACTGAATCAGACATAAGGCAAGTAAGTGACTGTACATAAGAGACTTGGATACTGAGACAGGGGAGAAGAATTTGGATTTCGCTATTCTCTCCATCAGTCTTGTAGGACATAATGGTTGGAGCTGGGTCTGAACTCTGATTACCAGATTCATGGACCACAAGAATCACACTTGCAGATTCACTTTTGCTCAGTCCCAATGAGCATTAAAAGTTGCAACAGATTATTTTGTCCCAGTCATAGCAGACTCGGTACTCAGCATGTGTGAAGATGCCAACATTCCCAGCATGAAAAGCCCCATGTTCTTTGTGGTTGATCCTTTTGGTAATAGGCAGCCTCATGAGAAGTTGGTTTTTTTCAGAAGCTTGTGGAAAATGACTCCTTGGGGGTTATTGACTAATCATATGTGTAACCGTGGCACCATGGAGCATGAGGTTATCACCTGATATGGTCCTGGGCACAGAGATTTGAATTAAAATACAGCTGGAATGATTGATGCAAATAATCATCCAGTGTGAAATTATTTTTGCCCTCCTGCTTGTGGTAGATTTCCCCCCCCCCCCCCATATTAAAAATAGATGTTTCCATGTCAGATTTCCTGTTTTCCTAATAGGAAAATGTTAAAAGTAGACTTCTCAGAAACACAGGTTTTATGGTTAAATTCGTGTAGTATAGCTTCTGGCTTATTCTTGTCTCTGAGCAATCCCTTGCATTGTGTCAACCCTAATGATTTTATGATTCTATTTCAAGAGGAGAAGGAGGTGCTGGGGGAAAGATAAAGGCTTCTTCTTGTGTTTGCTTCAGCTGCTTTTATGGTGTATTCTTAGAATGGTAGAATGGCTTGGGTTGGAAGGGACCTTAAAGATCATCTACTTCCTACACCCCTGCTATGGGCAGGGACACCTTACAGTAGAGCAGGTTGCTCCATACCCCGTTCAAGCTGGCCTTGAACACTGCCAGGGATGGGGCAGCCACAGCTTCTCTGGGCACCCTGTGCAGTGTCTCAGCACCTTCATAGTAAAGAATGTTTTCATGATATCTCCCCTCTGTGAGTTTAAAGCCATTCCCCACTGTCCTGTCCCTACATGCCCTTGTGAAAAGTTCCTCTCCAGATTTCTTGAAGGCCACGTTTAGTCATTGGAAGGTTTCTGTAAGGTCCCACAAAGCTGTCCCGTCTCCAGGCTAAACAAAACAAGCCCAGGTTTCTCATCCTGTCTTTCTTTTGAGGCAAATCCAAATGGGAACATTTCAGTTTTCAGTGCTTGCCTCTACGTGACCTCAGTGCTGCCCTTTTCCTCTGCTGTCAGCACTCGTGTTCTTTGCACAGGGCTGTAGCCATAAGGGAGTAGGTGTAAACCAGGCTTGGGGGTCACTTTGGCCATTTTGTCATTTATGTGTGACCCAGCTACTTGGACTGCTCCAGGCCTTTAGGACAGGGTATGAAAAGGCTGCAAGTGCCATGTCTAAACTGGCTGGTTTAGCCAGGTATTAAAAGGCACATCCAGCCAGAGAAGCTGCTCTGCTGATTCATGCTTGTTAAGTAGTTACAGCTACTTTTTGTAGAAGTTACAACTACTTTTGGGGCAGATTTGAAGTTCTTCATGAGCGTGTTTGGGCCAGCATGGCTGCTGGGATTCATATCAAATCTATTGCATTAGAAGTTTGGGTAGGAAGTGTTTTGCTTATGAACGTGTTATGCTTATCTTCCAGTTTCCAAGAGGAAGGAATAAATGGAGATACCACTTTTTCCGGTAGATCTATGTTGAACCTGTGTTGTGTCCAGTACAATAGGCCTCTACTACCAAGCTTGGACACTTTGAACTGTCAGCAGCATGTTCTGCTTTTGAGGGAATTGTTTGGTCAATCATTATGGAACATGTATCATTCTTGAATGCATGACAGGCATGCAGGTATTGTGCCCCTCAAAAAACAAAACCAAACCACCTCCAAACGCCCCAAATGGGAAGTATAAGTAATGTGGCAAAATAGCTAGATCCGTAACTCTGGGAGAACCATGCAGAACTGGGTGGGGGAAGATGACACCTTGAAAAGGACTGCAGCTGATGAAATAAGAAGTCCCTGGAACCTTGGCTATCTTCAGGCTTTGCTTCTCAAGTTGTACAGCTACCCTGCAGAGCAGTCTTGTAACAAAAGGTTAAGTTAGTCTTCATGTGGACTGTGGGAGGAAGAGGTCAGTCTCACCTCCTCTACGTGAGTGGTGCATTACTTGAAGATAGACATGCCTATTGAGAGTATCCTAGTTTTTATGGGAAGATGGGGAGAAAGGCACTTACTACCCCAGAATGCTGTAATCCGGTGACAGTGACCAGTGAACACGGGATGGACTGAGCATAGAACAACAGCCTAGCTCTGTTTGGGCCCTAATGTAGCTTATATGTAATATTTGCCTTCACAAGCTTATTCTTATAGGGATGGGGAGGCATAAATACCTTTTCTGGTAGTGTATCTGCATCTATACTGGGCAGTTGCAGCTGCTTTGATTAAATCAGTACTGTTGTCCCAGTGGGGTCTTGTATCCTGCAGAAGGCTTTAAAAGGTTAAAAGAAGAGGCATAGTCTATGTATGCAATGCCACTGTTTCAGAGCAGAGAAACTGTAATGGGAATTGGGATTAATGCTTCCTGGATTCAAGATGTTTATTAGAGGAAGTAACCACAGATCTTGAGAAAGGCTGTACATTTTTGGGGTTGTTTTCTAATTGCTTAATGTTTATCTTGCTTCATTCTGAACTCAGTATTCTTTGGTAAATGAAGGAGGGGGGAGGGAGAGAACTACCCAGTCTGCTGCTGAAATCCTGGTGTTTCGAACTGGAGCTGACGATGACTGTGCATGAGGAATGCAATTTGCTGAGGTGCTCTGCTGTACCATGAACTGCTTTGGCTGTTAGCTCAGTGATATGCTGCCTGGACACCTGCCTGCCATAGTGTGTACAGCAGCTACCTTTTCCTCTATAGCTAGAGTCTGAAGGGTGCTTGACTTCCTTAGTATTGAAACTGGTGACCATTTAACTGGAAATTAAAAATGTAGAGGTTTTTGTGTGTATCATCTGGTCTGGAATGATTGGTAAGATAACCCATAGCTGACCCACAGCACATCCAATAGCACCTTTTAACCGTAATACTTTGGTATAACAGATGTTGAAAGAAGCATTTTACTTCTAAGATTATTTTGATTCTGTGCGAAGGGGAGAGGGTTATAGGAGGCTACTTGGAAATGAAGTGATTTGGGGAACCTGAAGAAAAGGAAATGCAATGAGGAGTCAGGATGGCAGTAGATAAAAGGAAGGGGACTGAGGTTAGGTTATTGTTGTGGTTTAAACCCAACCACAAACCTCGTTCACTCACTCCCCCCGCCTTCTTGCCCTCCCCCTGCTCCTGGAGGGACGGAGAGGAGAATCGAAAAGAATGCAACTCCCACGGGTTGAGATAAGAACAGTTTAGTAACTAAGGTATAACACAGATCACTGCTGCTACCACCAATTATAATAATGATAAAGGAAATAACAAGAGGAAAGAATACAACACCTCAGCACCAGCCGACCGATAACTCACCCCACTCCCCCCAGCTGAGCACCAACCGATAACTCGTCCAACCCTGCAGTGAACCAGCCCTTCCAGGTAACTCCCCGTTACACCCTGGGCATGACGTGCTGTGGTATGGAATACCTCCGGTCAGTTTGGGTCAGGTGTCCTGTCTCTGCTTCCTCCCAGCCTCCCCTCCTCCCTGGCAGAGCATGAGGCTCAGAAAGTCCTTGGTCAGACCAAACATTTGAGCAGCAACTAAAAACATCGGGGTTATCAGCACTGTTCCCAGGCCAAAAAAAACAAACCACAGCACTGCACCAGCTACTAAGAAGGAGAAAAATGACTGCTACTGCTGAACCCAGGACAGTTATGATTAGGCTACCTGCAGATGTGACTTCTGAGCTGCAGTAGTTGAAGGGGAGAGCAGTGCTCCATTTGGAGCTTCCTGGCATAATTCCTCTTCTTCCACTTGCAGGACTGATGCATTTAGTGTGCAGGAAAGAAAAGAAAGTATGTTTGCAAGTAGCTGCAGCTCTGAAGAGTGGGACATGGGGAAGTAGGAGGCTGGGGAAGACAAAAACTTGGGAGAATGTGAGACTACAGATATGAAAAGATGTTATGGTGGGTCTGAAAGTATGTCATGCCTGTATATGTGTGCTAAATATCATAGACAGGGAGGCAAGCAGAAAAAACAACAACCAACAAATGGCTTCCTCTCCTGTGTTCAGCATATTGCTCAGGATCTGCTCAGCAGGGGGAATAACTTCCTCGTGGTTCCCACTAGCACTTTTGTAAAAGTAAAGGCATGATCCTTAGCTGGTAGACGTGATTAGAGCTCTGTTCATTTGTTCCTCTTGCGCCATGTTGGCATGGCGTTAAAAAGCTCCGGAGGGGAATCAGGCCTCTAGCACTTTTCAGTAAGGAAAAAAGCAGCAGAGGTGGTGGGAGCCGTTCCGATGGGCTTTCTTCGGTGAGGCGCTCATGACACACACCGAGTGGGTATCCAGCAATAACGCAGAAAACACCCCTTCAACTGGGAGCTGGGCGAAGTGAGATAAAACCATGAGCTGTATCCAGCCATCAGGCCACAGGCTCCCCATCCCTGCAGCAGTTCCCCCTGGAAATCAGAGTGACAGATTATTTAATCCAGGATGTGAACACGTGTCTGCCAGAATGCAGTGACTGCGCAGGAAACAATACATCTTTTCCTTTCGAGGTTGTCATTGTTCTCCTGTCAGTCCATGGAAGGTTGCTGCTGGTGGCACACTGAAGCGTGTGGTGGGGGAGAAGACTTGCCTGAAGAGTGAAAGGTTGATTTGGCATCCGCAGTTTGGACATGGAGAGACATGTTTTCGAGCCTTCTAGTTCAAGATTTCTTGATTTATGCAAAGATGTACTAAAAAAGCATGTTATTTACCAGAGACACTGTCATTCTATGATTCTGTGATTCCTCCCACAGTTGATTCCTGTACCTGAAGATCTTGTGCAGTGCCTTTCTCTCAGGGAGGAATGTATCGACAGCTTAAAATGATACGCTTTTCTTTAACTGAGCCATTAAGTGGTTGACTTAGTTCTTTGGGTGAATAGCTTGTTTATGCAACTGGAGAATGGCAGTCTGTTCATTTGCTCAGTAAACAGCAGGTAGTTAGGCATACTTTCAACCTTTGTATTTTAAAGAAACCTTTTCTGTCTTAGTATAAACATACAGATTTAGTAGGCTTTTTGGTTTTGTTTTTTTAATACAGTACGAGTTCTCACATGGTCATTAGCTGAGGAGTCTTGGAAGCATTTAATTCTTCAGCCTTTTCCAATCCCTATTAGTGGTGCTTGGTTACGTTACAGTAATGCCCACGTGCCTATCTCACTCCTCCGGGATCCCTCTAAGTTACTGTATAGATGTAGGAATTACAAGGAAATGGACTAGATATGACAACCTCTATAACAAATACTGTATATCATTGACCTCCCAGAATGAGAGGTTCTGGTTTGTGGTGCAGCTGTGTTGCTTTCTTGGGCAAGTTGATGGGCAGACTGGGAGAGAAGCGTCCAGATCCTGCACCCTTGGCTCTACTCCATGGCTTAAGTTCCTGGTGTATCAGGAAGTATATGCAGCAGAGGGGAAAGATTCATCGCTTCCACACAACATTTGGGACACTGGGCTTGAGATCTTGATTCCTTGTGTAAAATCTGTGTCTGGGGCAGTTAATAGTGGTACATCCTTTTCCACTGGGCTGGAGCAAGTCATTTGAGGTGTAGAAAAATGCACTTCTTCAGCTCCTCGTGGAGATACTGAGCAGTTACCTCATATCCCTGAAAGCAGTGGATATAAATAATTGATAAAAAAATAAAGTGCCGAAAAAAAGGAGCAAATACAATGTTATATATAATATTGGGTACATGGGCAGGTTGTAACATGTTTTTTGTGAACACTGATTGCAAGGGTGAGAAAATCCTAAAGTACCCGGCTGGTTCTTTCATACACGTATGACTTTGAACGTTAGGTTTTTGGTTTGTAGCTACTGAGACCACCAAATCTCCCATGCGTGAAACGCGTCTGACTGTTCACAGTATTACTTAATCCGAAATATTCCTCTAAAGACAGAAATTTGGCGAAGAATTTCCCAGTCATGTGGTGTAGCTCAGATGATTCATTGCTTTTTGCTTCTCCTTTTATAGGGTTGCACGATTCAATAAACCAGCAGCTCAGCTTTTAATCTGAGCACAGCAGTTTGTGGAAGAGCAGAGCAATCAAGAGAGTCTTTCAGGCTGCCTTTGTCTTCAGAAATTAATTGCTTGATTTTTATTATGCACTTGCAGGAATTTGTAACTGTCTTGGTGCGAGACCCCAGGACGCACAAAGAAGACTCATGGCATTCTTACGTAGACTATGAGATATTTATTCATGTAAGTATAAAAATGTCAGCACAGATTCCTTGGGCTCTTACTGCTGCTTCTGTCCAAGCCAGGGTTCTCTTTGGGCTATTAATGGAATTTCTTTATACCACTTCTGGGAGGCTGGAGGATATTACTGTCCTTTTAACAGCTGAGACACAGTGGAACAGGTAAGGTTGGTTGGCCAAAGGACATGCAGCAAGTCTGGCAGAGCTGGGAGTTGAACCTACTATTGTGTTCACATGTGCACTCTGCAATGCCTTGCAGCAGAGACTATTCTTAGCTTGTTGTTTAGGTATTCACGGGAGAAAGACTTTATTTTCAAGTAATTATCTGGTTATTTGTACTTTAAATTATCCTTAGTTCTTTTTGCCAGGTTAGTTGGTTGCCGGGGTTGTTTTCAGTGTGCCTTGGATATTGATGTTATGCTAGTTTAAAGGTGCTTGGATACGTCAAGTAATTACATTTGGGTTTATCCTTGTAGTCCACCATTTGTTAATGGGAGTGCACTTGGAATTATGGTTCTTGTGTGTTTTAAATCTATCCTTTACACTGTGTTTTGTTGATTCTTCTTCTTTGGTGATGATGTGCGGAAGGAGTTATCCTAGTTTTCTAAATCTAGATCCAGATGTTTTAAATGCAATGTAAAAAAAAAAAAAAAAAAGAAAAAAAACAGAAAAAAGAAAATTATGAAGTATATCTGCTATCAGGTGAGGGATTTGAGAGCACTGAGTTACGTGGTTAATGCTTGGCACAACACCAACAGCATTTCTTTCCTGTGTGGCAGAGTTCAACATTCAGCATAATGACAGCAAGCAGTCAAATGGTGGCTTATTCAATGTCCATCTTACTTTTCTCCTGTGTGGCAGAACTCTTTAAGCCTTGTGATGTGGTTTAGTACTGGTTCCAAAGCAGTCTGACTTCTGGTAAATAGGAATTCTGTAGGTTCGGTGGGGTGGGTGCTGTGTTACTGTTTCAGATGTATTGGTGCCTCTTATTAGTAGTATGGCTTTCTCAGGGGCTGCTAAGCTGGAGTGGTGTCATTTAGACTCAGTGTGTTGTGGTTTAACCCCATCCAGCACCTAAGCACTACTCAGCTGCTCTCTCACTCCCCCTGCCCCAGCAGGATGGGGGAGGAGAATTAGGAGGGTGTGAAAACTTGTGGGTTGCAATAAGAACAGTTTAATAGTTGAAATAATAATAAAAATGTGAAAAGGAAAATAACACAGAGAGAAATAAAACCGAAAAGAGAGACAAGTGATGCAAATGAAAGCAATTGCTTACTGTCAACTGACCGATGCCCGGCTGGTCCTTAAGCAATGGCCCACTAGCCAACCTTCCCTATAGTTTATTGCTGATCATGATGTCATATGGTATGGAATATCCCTTTGGTCCCAGCTGTGTCTCCTCCCAGCTTCTTGTGCACCCCCAGCCTACTCTCTGGTGGGGTGGAGTGAGAAGCAGAAAAGTCCTTGCTCCTATGTGAGCCCTGCTCAGCAATAGCTAAATCATCCGTGTGTTATCAGAGACTGTTTCCTTGTACAAATACAAACCATAGCCTCATCCCAGCTACTATGAAGAAAATTAACTCTACCCCAGCCAAAACCAGCACAGCATTACACGATTCAGCGCTGGGCATTTCTGAGGCTGAAAAGGATCCACTCAGCTTCTTACCAGCACAATGCCAAGCACTTCCAGAGACCAAGTCTCTAGGTTAGTCCTGTCATCTCCAGGCCTCTCCGTGCATTCAAAATCTTGGGTCTGCTTAGGCCAGCTGGGTTCCCCATCTGCCCAGCTCTTATAACATGTGGCTTGCTAAACTGTGAAGTATCCCAGATACTCATCTGTACCAGAAAGCTGGCATCTCTGGGCCCTCTACAGTCTGCATCATGTGGCTGTCTAGGAGTTGTGGCCCCTGCAAGGTGATTGAGGGTGGGTTGGACTGCAGGCAGGTTTATAATGGAGTCCTTTCTGGCAGGTGAGGCTTCATCTAAATGTATGCTCCATGGGACAATTTGGCAAAAGTGTTTAATTTCTGTGAATTGTTTCTCTTTTGATGAATTAGCCTTTTTTTTTTCCTTAGTGGATTAATAGTGATCTGCAGGGAAAAAATCCAGTTTCTCCTACTTGCAGAGAGCAGTCACATTGGTGTCTTTGATTTGATTTAAGTAGGTTGCACAGTGGAAGAACTCTATGTAGCTAACTGTTTGCAGGATTATAATTGGAATAGACAGAGATTGTATTTCGTGTTGTTGCAAGTTGTACCATAACCCAGATCTCTTGCTTCTGGAAAGAAAGCACGCAATGAAATATATTTCCCTGAGAAGCAGTAGAAGCTGTCACCAGTCCTGCCCGCGGTAAAGCACAGTCCTTAACCTAAACTGAATTAATGTCAAGCTGTCCATTGGTATCTCGGGGATTAGCATCTCAGGTGTGTTTTTAATGCCATGCCTGCACTTCAGCTTAAGCTGATTTACAAATTAAAAAGGATTTTGGTTTCCCAACAGACAAACAGTATGTGCTTCACGAGGAAAACATCCTGCGTCAGACGGCGCTTCCGAGAGTTTGTTTGGCTTCGGCAGAGGCTTCAGAGCAACGCAGTGCTGATGTAAGCAGCTTGATATATGGTTAATTAATAATACATCAATTACGGAAGGGGAAGATTGTTTCATCGTGTCGTGGTTTAAACCCAACCACAAAGCTTGTTCACTCACTCCCCCCACTCCCCCTTTTTTCTTTCTCCCTCTTTCTTTCCTTCCGCCCCCCACCCCGACCCTCCCCGCTCCCGGAGGGATGGGGAGGAGAACTGAGAGAATGTAAGAGAATGTAACTCCCATGGGCTGAGATAAGAGCAGCCCAGTAACTAAGGTATAACACAAACCACTGCTGCTAACACCAATGATAATGATAAGGGAAATAACAAGGGAAGAGAATACGATACCACCGCCGAACAAGTTCAATGCCCCCTGAAGAGAGACCGTGCCCTTCTGGGTAACTCCCAGTTACTTCCCTGGGCATGATGTGCTGTGGTATGGGATACCTCTTTGGCTAGTTTGGGTCCTGTCTCTGCTTCCTCCCAGCCTCCCCTTGTCCCCGGCAGAGCATGAGACTCACAGAGTCCTTGGCCAGAATAAACATTACTTAACAACAATTAAAAACAATCGGTGTTATCAGCTCCCTGCCCAGGCTGGAAGTCAAAACACAGAGCTTGCACCAGTTACTAAGAAGGAGCAAAACGGCTCCTGGTAAACCCAGGACACATTGTAATTCTGAAAATTACAGAAATCCAAGCTGGAAAGTGTCCGGTGTTTCTTACTGCAGAAGTGTATTGTGTGTAAGGCATTTTCTCTGCTTTAAACCCAGAATGGTTTGGGTTGGAAGGAACCTTACAGATCACCGAGTTCCAGCCCTCCTGCCATGGGCAGGGACACCTTCCACTAGACCAGGAGGCTCAAAGCCCCATCCAACCTGGATTTGAATGTGGTTGCTAGTGATAGTCTCTGTTAGGTGTGCTCCCTCCAATTTGTAACAGATTTGATCTGCATTTCCTTTCACTATGCGCAGGTAGCAGAAATAGGAACCTAGCATAAGTGTATGTGTATCCTCTCTTTTGGGATGCGCTTAGGTTCTGCAAGGACCATAAAAGACCCAGCCAAATATGCATGCAGGCTTAACAACCAGACCAGAAAAATCAGATTAATTTTCTTTTCCCTTTTGAGGTGTGTGAGAAGCCCTCCAGTTTCTCAGTCTTGTGTTCCCAGATTTGATTTCATGAGCTTCTGGAACAGGACCCATGATTTGCACATGCTCGGGGTTGGCATTTGCTTATTGCATTTTCCTCCGCTGATTCAGATTTGTTTTAAACGGTGTATTTGCTTCTTGTTTATAAAGACAGCTACCTGACCTGCCATCTAAGACTCCCTTTTTCAATATGAATAACCCTCACCACGTGGACCATCGCCGGCAGGGTCTGCAGGAATTCCTGGAAAAGTAAGTACAGCCTATCCTGGAGATGCTGGCATTTCTATGATGTCATCAATGTCTGGTTTAATATAGCTCATCTCTGGTACTTGAGAGCCACCGTGTGGTCATCTGTACATGCTACATACTTGATTTTATTTGCACAGTCATATTTCATACACGTGACTTCAGCTCTACTGGCTGAGAGGAAACTTCAGCTGAGGTTCTTTTATTTTGTTCCATTGAAGCCTTGGGTGGGATGATTTAGTGTGAGGTGTCCCTCCCTATGGCAGGGGGGTTGGAACTAGATGATCTTGAGGTCCTTTCCAACCCTAACTATTCTATAATTCTATGATTGTGGTAGCTATAAATAGTAGTTTTGGATTTAAGTCACTTTGCAGTTGTGTACTAAGCTTGGGGATCTTTCACTGTGGTGTCTATTTCTAGCTTTCAAGAACGAGCTAGATAGTCTCGTACAAAGAAACAGACTTCTTCATGTCTGTGGAGAATCAATGTCTTTGTGAGCTAAGCCCTTGGGAGCCTGTGAGAATTCTGCAGGCAGATCTCCTAACACAGGTATTTCCTATAATGCCAGTTACTTTGTTTACCAACCCCACTAACATAAGCTGGCTCTAGCAGCTGTGATCATTTTCAGTACAGCTGCAATGTGTATAAAATCATTCATCAGACTTAGCTAGGGCCTGACCTGTGGTACAAGGGAGTACTGTATGAGTCTCGATTCTGCATCCCTCAGTCCCACTGCTGTAACCACTTTACTTCCTGCAGTGGCAGAGACCCCGCTGGTGTAATTTTCTGCTTCCTCTGCCATTCTCGTGGTACCCTGGCACTGCTGATGTGAGAGGAGGCTGCTCACAGCTGCTGGGGCAGGATTTGTGCATACATTTGCAGGCGCTCTTTAGTCATTGCTCGGGGTAAGGGCATGCTAAAACCCTGCAAATACAGACTGTTTGTCTGCCTTCAGTATCAGTGTCTCTGTGAATTGGAACTGCACAAGCAAAGGGAAAATACAAATTATTTAAGCAGGCTTTAAGCCTTGTAGTCAGTGGGTAGAGGAATATTAGACCCACTGTTTGGTCAGTGTATTCTAATTATAAGCCACCCTAACAGACAACAAATCATAGGTCCTGAGGTATATTTGTTAGGCTTAATAGCTGAAGACATGGAGAACTAACTGCTGCAGGAGTAATGTTCTGTATACAGTTATATAGGATCTGTGGCCAAAAGGATAGCAAATAAATACTGGTTGAAGGCATGTGAGTAAGGGAAGGGAAAGCAAAAAAGCATCAGAGGTTTTTTCTGCAGCTCGGGGAAGAAGGATGGTGAAATAGAGTGCCTGTGCTTCCAGAGGCAGTAACACTAATTAATGGTCATGCAAAGGGGGTGGTAGCCCATGTCCCTGAGCCTGAGCAGTTCTAGCTCAGCTGTACTGCCCCATGGAGTAGCATGTTTCCGAAATCACTCATTTAAAAGGGCAAAGAGGCCGACCTGGTAACTGGGTATAGTATTTCAGCATAAGAAGTATTTACAGCTGCTGTCTGTGCTTCAAAAGGCAAAACAGAGAGGTAGATTCTCTTAAAACACATTCTCACCCTCCGATTTTGGATGTCTGTAGCTTAAATGGGAAGTGCCAGCAGCAAATGGCAGGATATGGAGTGTTTTACCTTGCTGCTATTAGTCTGGGAGTGAGAAGAGAGACATCACTGTCTTAAGGTGATGATTTAAGTATTTGAACTTGATGTTGTTTAGAAAGGTGTCAGCTTTCTCTCTGCCCTGGGGAATAGTTGGAAGGAATTTTCAGGGATTGTGTTGTGATGGATTGGCTTGGCACCTTGTGTGCTGTACCATTGCCCTCTGCTGGCTGGCACCTCTGTGCTCCTGCTGCATGCAGAAGGGGTCTTTTCACTGGCTCAGCTAGGCTGCCATGATGATTTTTTTTATCCTGCTTTTTATGAGTCTGGAGCAAAGTTTATGATTTCTTTCTCTGAAATTGAATTTGTGGGATAGTTAACAAGTGTGTGTATGATTATGTGTATAACAAGTGTATGCATACACACACATACGCACTTGACTTTACTAAAGCTCTAGGCCTGGATGTTGTGTGTTTTGTAGTGTGACAATTCCAGGGGAATCTCCCTGGTATATTAGAAAGGGCATGAAAAGGGATCCAGAAAGTAATTGCATGGAGTGATGTAACTCAGAACTGCAAAGCACCTCAGCAATGACGGCAGTCACCGTGCAGAAGCTCACAGACCTGCTGGTGTTTCTTTATGGCAGTGGGAAGAAATGGGATTCACAGAATGGTTTGGGTTGGGAGGGACCCTAAAGCTCATCCAGTTCCAACCCCCTGCCATGGGCAGGGACACCTTCCACTAGAGCAGGTTGCTCCGAGCCCCGTCCAACCTGGCCTTGAACACTGCCAGGGATGGGGCATTTGACCTTACATGGACCTGTCAAGGGAGAGGTTTGCAGGTAACATTTTCCGAAGGCCACGTGTGACACAAGAACCGAGCTCCTCTCTGCTCTTGGTGCCTTGTGAGGTTACCAGGATCCAAGCTGTCTCTGAAATGTAGTTTAGATCTTTCACAGTCTCAGTTTGTGCCCTGTGCCCGTTGCTGCATGAGCAGGTTGCTGTGATGTCTGCCCAGGCAGAAAGGAGCCACATACCTGAGGAGTAAGGATCAAGTGGCTGGAGGCTCTCTGGTACTTGTCTTCTGGCCTTAGGGGCAGCTCCATCTTGCCTACATGTGGATGGCTCTTGTCCTCCTTCACGTGTCACTCCAGAACAAGTTAGCACTGAGCAAAGTGCATACTTAGACGGAGCCTTTGTAAAGCCTCTCTGATCTGAGCACAGTAGTGTGAGATTTGGGCCAACAGCTGGAAACTAAAGCAAAGCTTTAGAGTTTTGGTGAAATCCAGAAACAGGTGTCCCATTTTGATTTGGCTTTACTGCACAAATGCAGGGTAAGACCTTGTCTCACAGGTTATTATCTCTGAGTGATGAAGAGCTGTAAAGCTCACTTCTTGTCTGGGCATAATTTAATATTTCAAGAGGCCATTTGCATTAACGGAAGTCAGCTAGCCCCTCTTCAATTATGAATTACTTTGTAAGAATAAGGAAAATTATGTGTTTTTCCTGGTAAGTATCCTCATCCTTTGAGGATGTCTGTAAATTCACAGGAGAGGCTTGCTCTTAAATTAGAGGTCAAAATTGAAACACTATCTTATAAAGTTCTGTAAAATCCTATTTGCTTTCCAGTCTTTGTAGCTGCACAGGTTTAACTGTGGTATTTACCTTCACAGAAGTGCATTTGGCTTTGCTTATTAGAAAACTAATTAGCAAAACTGTTTTAAATGAAATTTGGTTCAATCAGTGGCTGTTCTTATTTTTAATATAGCTGGATGCAAAAAACTGCATGGTTTAGGAAAAAGGATTAGTCTTCAGTAGTGTTCAAGCATGCAGTTTGTGATGGGGTGGAAGATGTAGGAGGAGGTTTGAGTAACTCGGACGCAGGGGAGATGAAGGGCATCCATGGTGTTGCTGCTTCGGGTGGTAGTGTGTTGGGCTCACTTGGTGCTGGAGTGAGCAAGCCACCCAGACCTTGGCTGCCTAAGGCAGAGCCATTCCCTGGAGGTGGCTCCTCCTCAACCTCTTTACCCTTACCCACCACAGTCCTGCAGGCAGGAGCTGGTGTGGGGTCAGAGAACCCTGCTGGAGGTGTCTCTGCTGGGTGCTCTCTTGGGGAGGTGGAAAGCAGAGACTGGCTCCAAAGGATGGATGCTGGCTTGCCGGGGCTAATGCAGGAGCATCCGTGGCCATGAGGCAGGTGGGATCTCCTTAAGCGAGTGATGGCTGCCACTTTCCAATGGAGCCTTGTTCATATTTCCTATCTGGTGAGCAAAGTGAGTAATGCCCAGCAGGCACATGTCACTTAAGCTTTTCCTAAACATATGCATTATCAGATGCCCAACAGTTGCTTCACAGTTGCTTGCTATCAGTAATTCCTCCCTGATAAAAAATGAAGGAGAAGACACAGTTGGCTTATTTTAAGAGGAAACTGGGGCTTTGTTTGCTGGGGCTGAGGGGCTGGATGCTCAATAGAGGGCACCACAGCATAGGCTGTCATTCCCTGCCTCTCCGCTCCTGGCTTTTTCCCCCCTTGCTCTCATGATATGATGTAAATGGTTAGAGTAAATTTGTCGAAAACAAAATCGGGAGTGTTAACCTTCCACACACATGCGAGCATGCATCTGTCATTGTATTAGGTTACAGTAGATACAGGAAATCTTTAGTTAGGATTAAGTTGTACTGTTCAGCCATATGTTGTTCTCCTCCAGCAGAACAGTGTATAATATACCTAATAAAATCATGTTGAAGAAAACCAGATTTTGGCCCTTGTCCAAATAAGACAAAACACATGTTTTGGCTTTTGTAAATGCCCTTGCCAAAACATGGGGAAGGAGAAAATAGTCATATAGTATCCAGCATTTCCTCAAAAATAACCCTATTTCTTCTGGTTGTGAAGTGACATTTTTCGGTCCCTCTTCTTTAAAGGTCTGGAGATCCCAAGCGTTTACTGAAAGCTTACAAACAAGGCTTCACGTGGCTGTGAATAAAAAATGATTTTATTATCTCTAATTCAAATGTAGAGCCTTATCCTGCAGCCCCCTTAATCACATAAGTAGTCATTATGCGTGTGAGCAATCTGGCTGAGAGGAGTGAGATCTCTGACAAGTAATGACTGCTGATGGGATCAAGACTTGCAGGATTTAGCCTTTGGTTCCTACTCCAGGCGTGCGCTGAAGTCTGTTGTTCTCTTAAATATGCTCAGGCAGTTTATAGGAATTATCACTGTGAGCCGTGACTCTTCCATTAGCGCAGCAGCAGTGAGAGCTGATTTACATCGCTGTAGCAGCAGCTTTGCACTGACACTGGCTGTAATAAAACTGTTGGAGAAGCACTGGGAGTGCTACTGGTTGTGTCGAAGCTGCGCACGCGCTCAGCCTCTGCGGAGACACCCGAGTATTAATATTGTGACACTGCCTCTCCTCCTGCCTTTTTAATTTGTTAGCTGGTGTTTTGTGACTTCGATTCTTCAGGTCCTTGGAGCCCAATCTGCCCTTTTAGATGTACAACCCTGCACACACTGAGTCCCCAGGACAGCAAAAGCCCTGGAGAGCAACTGCTACAACAACACTTAATGCTAGTAGTACCATCTGGTGACAAATGTGTGGTTATTCCCTGGAAGGAGTATTTTGAACAGGATAGCATAATGCTTACAGATAGCAGAGAATTTATTTCTCAGTTTGATTGCTTGAAGAACGCAATTAAGAAGCAATCTAACCTGTTGGTTCAGAGGGGGTGGGAAAGGCACGTTAATTTTTAATTAAAGAAATGCTTCAGGGGTGCCACTGGGTGAAAGGGGTTCATGTATTTGCTTTCAGGGTGGTTTTAAATGGTTTGCAAAATGCACTGGGTGTTTTGTCCCTTCCCCCTGCATGAACATATATATATATGTGTATGTGTGTGATTGGCTTTGTGATCATCTTTCCATTTCTTTGCCTCGGTTTCTCTTCAGTCCTTTCACCTCCAGATGGCACTATGAAGCAGAAAAGAAAATTACTGAGAAATAATGAGTCCAATGTAAAGTAAAATTGGAAATTGAATTATAGCTGCAGAAAAAGGACAGTAGCCTTGAGGTCCTGATCAGTCTGTACTCTTATCACTTTTGTTTGCTGTTCCATGTGTTAGGTTACTGCCGAGTTAATAACAGTGCTTTAGCAGTTCAAGGCTTAGCAGAATTGTACTGGACATGAAATAAAGCTAAAATGAATTTGTGTCCAATATCATTGACATTAGTGCTCATTACTTCTCTGGTGTAATGCCTCAAACCATCTAAAATCAATTTTAAAGATTACCCATTATTTTATAAAGAAAATAAAATAACATTTCAAACAGCAACAGAGCTGTAAGTGTAGTGTAATCTCATGAACAGTTAGTTACTTGTGTTTGCGCTGGTTGGCAGGAAACTTTTGAAGGTATGGCAAGAGGAAAATCTGTGAAACTAAATGCCATCCACAGATTTTAATGTCTTGGCTTTTTGCTGGGTCACTTGGTATTAGACACGCAAATGTTAGAATTGCAGAAATGTGCATCCCCTCATTGTGCTCTTAAGCCTGGGAAAAACAGTAACTCTGGTTACTCTACAGTAAACTCCAGCTTTACTTTTCCTCTTAAGAAAAGAGGAAGGAAAATATTTACTCCCACAGTTGCATAAACGATAAAAGTGGATTTATTGTGCTGAATGTTACTTTTTTACTTTTTGTTGCGATGTTTGTCTTTGTTTGGAACGTGTGTTTATCAGGAGCCAAGGCTGAAATCCTTTTTGTGGCCGCTGAATGATGGCTTTTCAAACTGTATTTGTGAAGCTGTTGCTGTGAATGTGTGTAGCCCTGTAAATTCTGGGTTTTGAATCATTTTTAAGCAGCACTTGCTGGCTTTGCTGACTATGAAGTTTTTTCTGTATATTGATACACTGTGTGCATTGATTTTACAGATACCTATTTGCTATGTTTATTTTAAAGTAAGATTATGAGAATTTAGGTCAGATTAAAAAGGCTTTCTCTAGGTATGGAATGTGCTCATTTTGAACTTCAGTGAAATCTGCTCCTTCTGAGACTGAACTTCAAATGCACCTGGTAAATCATTAGGGCTGTTGCAGACGTTTCCTCATTGGAAGGTGTCAAAGTTTGAGTTATTTGGTTGAGACTGTGTGTTTACCTAGGCAAATGAAATGTGCATGTACATGAATATTGTCCATTTTCAGCTAGATATGTCTTATTACTTACTTTGATTTGGCAGATTTTTGTAGGCTTAGATGAAGCCACAAATCCTGTTGTGTGTTACTAACATTATTATAATGTTGGCCACTTTAGAGAAGTTTTCAGAACGCATTTGTGTTTTAAAACATTACAGTGCAAACGCACCATTAATCTGAGAGGAAGAACTACTCAGTTATACTTTCATTTCAGTCCGAGTACCTATAGAATGCAATATTTCTTTCTTTCTTTCTGCTCTTACTTGTTCTTACATTAACATCCTCCCTTGTTTCCTACTGCATAGCAGTGACATTTTCCATAATGACTGTAATCTAAATGGGTAGAAATAAGTAAATATTGACTCGTAAAAGTTTTGATTTGTTTAAAGATACTTTAATAATTTTCCATGGAGCACTTCTTGGCGTTGGTCATAGGCGCTGATGACTATTACATGAGTAAGATTATATGTACATATTAAATTAAGCAGTCTCTTGTTAATCATTCTAGGATTTGTGTATTAAAAAATTCCTTCTTCAGAGAAATGTTGCAGAAAAGTTGCTTTCCTCTTCCCCACCTCCCCCCTCCAGAAATAATGATGATTATCTTAAATTCTCAGTCCTTGTAGAGAGTTGCATCTCTACAACTTTGTGTTACTGGAATGTATTATATTTTGTTTACTCCCACTTGATGCAAGTAAATACTTTATGTTAAATGTATGTGATGACTTAATTTAAAATACATCTAAACCAAAGATTAAAACAGACTTTTGAAAAAATAGCTGAAATGATGCTTAGATTTCCTGAAAATTGCAAATAAATTTAAACCAGTGTTCAGTATTAGAATTTTCAGTCCAGCTTAAATGTATGTTTATGTGCAAAAGTGTAAATGATTTTTGGCTAGTGTTGTCTCTGCTGTTTCCAGGTATCTCAAAGTCCTGACACTCCATGTATATGAAGTCCTCTGTCTCTGTACACACTTCTTTTCCCCCACCAAAGAAATTGGTGACTAAATTCTTAGCAAAGCTTAGCTCTTAGAAAAAAACAAAAAAAGAGTTCCCAAATGGAGACCAAATTTTCATTAAGAGTATATGCCTCCAACTGCCTAAAAATCATTAATTGATCCATGTGGTAATAACAGATGGTTAAATGAAGAAATGTCCTTGAAGTTATTTTAATAGCAGATGTGCCTGTTAGCTTTGTGTTTTTACTCACCTAAAATTCCAAATAACGTAGTAAGAAAGTAACACACACCTCATAATTTTAACGTGTTTGTTACCTCCTGTTGTTGATTTTTAGGATTCATCTGAAAACCTAAAAGCAGGACATTGTTTACAGTTGGCTCTGGTAGAACACTTTATATGTGTGTATGTACATGAATATAAAAATATTGGAACTTTTTTCCCCCCTTTTTTTCCAGGATCCTACAAGATGCGCTGTTGCTCTCAGACAGTAGGCTTCACCTCTTCTTACAGACTCAGCTAAGCCCAGAAGATATGGAGGCTTGTGTCTCTGGACAGACCAAATACACTGTTGCTGATGCGATTCATAAGTTTGCCTCTTTGAACAGACGTTTTCCTATAGAAGATGAAGAGGGAAAAAAAGGAGAGAACGACACAGACTCTGATTCAGAGAGGTGATTTCTGCATTTCCTCACTTTCTGAGATTATATATCCATACATACACACACGCATGCTTCACTTTTTTTGTTGATGTAATACTAAGATAATGAAAAAATTAATTGACTGAGATTTTATTGAGCTGTGACAGCTCATCATAGAAGTCTTCACACACACCTCCACACTGAATTAATGAATGCAGTAGAAATTCAATTATCTGCATTCTGATTATGTGAATTTCATTTAGTCAGACTTGAATTATTCGCGTTTAAATTATCTTGCTAAAAAAATATCCAACTGCACTCCAAATGGCTAATTAAAAGTCCAAATTTCCTGTCTCTCTTTGTGACTGGAGATAATTAAAGTTCTCCTCTGTTACTCAGGCTTTGAGTGTGTTGTGAAAACCAATTTCCTCCTTTTATTTTTTTTTTTCCCCCCCTCTTTTTTTTTTTTTTGTTCTCCCACCCTCCCTCTCTCCTTCTCTGCAGTTCATTCTCCGGGCTCGGACCTAGTGATGACAGCATTTCATGTGGATGTAAAGCAAGCCCAGCTTCTGAAGAGTCATGAAAAATCATTCCTGTATTGGTAGCTTAAGGACAGTGCAAAGCAGTTTCTGCTCTGGTTATGTGTACCACGCAAACACGGGTGGCTGGTAAGGTGTACCTGAAGGAAGCATCGTCTGTACAACCATATGTCCTTACAAAATTTTCAAAACACACCTCAATAATATTTCTTTGTTGATTCCATTATGTATGTTGATTCAGGTCTACATGCTACCTGTTAAATTTAGGGGGTTTTTTTAGGTATTAAAATCTCAGTATTGGGTAAGTCATGCTCTGCTGACGTACGTGGCAGTTACGGTATTTCCCTCAGTTCAGTGCATGTCTCAGATCTGAAAAGTAAACTTAATTCCTCATCTTAAAAGTTGGTACACCATCTCACATATATTCAAAGCATCTTTTTGTAATTTGCATTAGAGAAGTTTCATCTTTAGAAGTCATTTGACATTGGTGATGAAATTACATACCCCACAAGGTATTCACTTTTGAAAGTAGCTCAGCAACATCAGCAAAACAACATTTGTACGAACTATACGCTGCTGGCAATTTGAGAGATAAATATATCCTCCTCTGGTCTTTCTGTAATGTTTATGGAAACCTTGGTTTTATCATGCAGAAGAGCTGAAGGCCAAAATTCTTGAGCATGGTTGCTTAGATGTTAGAAATATTAATAAAAATGACATCATTTCTAGTCTTGCTGGAGATTCTCAGTTCCCAGGGAATGTCATATACTCATTCCCAGTGAAAATCCTGGATGAGGCCCATTGAAACTGATGGGTGAATCTTACATCGACCTCACTAGAGTCAGGATTTCACCCAGCATGAACTTTAGGCACCTATATTTGAAAATGCTAGGAGAGATGTTTTAGTTAAGCAGCCAAAACATCTCCCTGTCTGAGATGATGATAATCACATAGTTGTAACACGCTGCACAGAAATGGACCTCTCCACTCTTTGGGAGTAAACGGAGCTGCTAATTTCATTGTGGCTCTGGGTAGCACATTGGAATATTGACTTTTCCCCCAAACAAACGGCAGGCTTGAACACAACTTTGTAACCAGCAACACTTATTTTGATTAAAAGTCAGTTTTGCTCTTTATTGTTAACAGCAGCTGTGTAGTGTCTTGTCCCAGATTCTGTCAAAGGAGTATGTTTCACTGTGGTGGTGTATTTATATTTGACATTTAACTGCTATTAAAAAGAGCTAGGGGGTCTGACCAGCCTAGCAAAGCTCCCATTAACTTCAGAGAGATGGTTACCAGCCTAGCAACAGAGAATTATATGTATGTATATTCTAATTTTAAGAATTCTGTGAATATTGTCAAAGAAGGAGCATACTAGAACTGTGAATTATGGAAACAATAGATTGTTAAATGGCTACCTAATACAAGGTAGCATGGACGTGTGCAGGCATGCTTTTATTAAAGCATCCAGCTGGGAATCTGCGTAATTTTAGAAGCATGTTTTAATAGCCCAAGAATAACATCTCTTAGGTAACTACTTTAAGCCACTGTATTTTGTTGATGGTTGCACTTTTATAAGATTAATATCCATGTTTCTTTTTGTGGGGTCTTACTGAATTGCACAAATCTACCTATTCACCTTCTCAGCCTGTGAGTTAGCAGCAATGCTATTTTAATGGAAAAGTGGTAACATTTAATTAAAGCAACAAGTTATCACTAAAAGTAGCTTAAAAAAAAATGGCTGTTATTGCCAGGCAGAGATTTTTGATTGTTTGATAGATTTTTGATAGATTTTTTTTTTTAAAGATGGCACATTACAAGAAAAAATGTTTACCAAATTTATTTGAAAGATGGGGAAAATATAAAAGCAAAACCCAGAATAATGTCTGAGATACTAATATTTTTTATTTTATTCAGTATATAAAGGGAGTGGGTTTTTCTGTTTTGAATGACTGAGATAAACTGGTGAAGCACTTTACAATTCTGGCCTACTCACATGTGATGAACATTACAGAAACGCAAGGTTTAGGAGAGCATTTGGGGCTGTATTTTATTTTAGGAGCTTATCTGTATGCCAGTGAAGGTTTTCCAAAAGACGATGTTTCTGAAACAAGTATTCATTTTCTAATAGATCTGTTTTTCTCATTTTCTTTGTCACCCTGTTCAATAATTCAGAGACCACCGTAACTGTACTTTCTTCCCAGCTTTGGCAGAAAAAGTGTTTAAATACGTAGCTTTTGAATGTTGCTTGTGTAGCTCGTATTACTGGAATTTTTCTCATTAAAGGGGAAGGAAAGAAGTGTTCCATGCTGTCTAGTATGTCGTCTTTTTGTATCAGCTGCATATAACTGCATATAAATGCTGTAAACAAAATGGCTTAATTTGGAATGTTAGATGTAACAGCTACAAATTTAAATTTGTAAGAAAAAAAAAAATAAATTTTTAATGTCTTTTGTGACTTCGGTTATTTATTCTTTTTTTTTTTTCCCAGTACTGTCACATGTTTTGATCAGTTGCTTACTGGTGTTTTGATTCTTATTTTTCTTAGTTTTGAATAATGCTGGTATTTCCTGCTAGGTTTTCTTTTAAGCAGGCTCATATCTAGTTTGTAATATCGTCTATTTACTATTGCTAATTTATATCTGATTGCAATAATTCTGCACTTAAAAGCTTCGCTTTGTATTTTGATTTGAACTTTATATCTTGTTTATGATGATTTCTTAAAAGCCTTTAAGTAATTAAATAAAACAGGTTACTACTTTTTATTTTGCATTTAAACCTGCCACTAAGGTTTCCTTTATTTCAGTGAGAATATCCTAATCACTTTATGACTCACTGTAATTACCCTATTTTTGTAATATATGTCTATGTGTGTATACACTGTTGTGTTTGCTGTCACTGTTTTGTAGAAAACATAAAGAAATGAAGAAATGAGAGGAAGATTGTCTTTTGGAATGAAAATCTTTGTATATGTAATGTGGTTTTTTAAGCACGGAGAAAATTTAAATGCCCCGCTCTACAACACTGCACAATTCTGCATCCACGGGGTTGTTTTTGGGGGATTTGGGGGGTTTTGGTTTTTATTTTTTGACATGTGAGATACGTATTTTGTTTTTTCCCAGAGCAATATTTAAATTATATAGGCACATTGATCTGCTGTAAAATTCAAGGTGCAACTAAAGGCAGTGTGTGAGGAGAATCAACCCGCTGTGTCTCTCTGTAACTGCAGGGCTAATGCCCAGGGCGACGGTATTTTTCCTCTCGCTTCTAGAAAAAATGTAAATTATTGTTTCCAGTATCAGGTTCATTCTTTCCATGGAAGGATTAAATGCTTTAGGAAAGGCACAGTTACCCTCTTCGACGTTAGAAACACTGTAACGCGTTGAAGCTGCTGCAGTACCACTCCTTTAGCCCGTGGTTCGAGTAACCTCTTAACGCGTTTTCCCTCCGGCCCTACCCGCGGAGCGCCGGGTGCCACACGCGTGCGGCTGGGGGCCGGGACTCTTGCCGACGTCGGGCGCCTTGCCGACGGGGAGAGAGCGGGTGAGGACTCGGAAGACGATGGGAGAGGGGAGTGATGGGGGGGTCGGGGGCAGGAAAGCAAGCCCAGGTCGTGGTCCCCGAGTCACGGCCGCGGTGTGCGCGGTGTGCCGCGGAGCGGGGCGAGAGCCTTACCTGGGGCCTGCGTCCTCTCCGCTCCGCCCCGCACGGCGCTGCCTCACTCCTCCCGGCGCGGCGGCGTGCGCGCACGCGTGGCCGCAGGGAGGCGTGTTGGGGGGGGGGGGGGATCGGCCTTGATCCGGTAACTCCTGGCAACCGCAGCCCATGGCAACGGCGGGGGGAGCGGGCCGCGGGCGCGGAAAGCTCCTGCCCGCTTCAACGCGGCGGGGCGCGGAGCAGCGCGGAGACCGGCTCCGCGCCCCCCCTTCCTGCCGCCGCCAGGGCCCCTTCCCGGACCCCTCCCGCTCAAGCGGCGCCTCCGCCGCCAGGGGGCGCTGTTTGTCAGCGAGAAGCGCGCGGGCGGGCGGGGCGGGGCGCCGTGCGTGCCCGCGGGTGCGCAGGGGCGAGCGAGCGTTTGAACGGTGTCGGGTTCGCTGCTCCCCGAGGTTAAATAATGCGCTTATATCTATTATTATCATATTTAAATAGTTTTGATACAAAAGCAGGGCCCAGCGCAAAGGCAAAGCGTGGCATGGGGCACGGCTCAGCGGCAGGCAGGCTGCTCCCAAATGGAGGCCTTTCTGCGGAACAACGGGAGCCGGCAAGGCCTGGTGTCACCCAGTTATGTAAGGCGCAATCTCGCCTGAAAGTACACAATGAATCGGGAAGGATTTATGTAATTAATTGACCAGTCTTAACCTGTTATCGTGATGTAAGGAATTTGGAACTCATTAATTTGGGCCCTGACAGATTTCATATTAGAGCTGGCAAATATGGATTGAGCCTCTTACTCTTGTAGCAGCTGGAATTTCCATGACAGTGAGGATTAGTGAAGAAGACCTATTGCTCCAGTCAAACTGCCTCTTTTTGTAATCAGCAGCCCTGCTCTGCATTAAAGGGGTAATGGGAAAAAGGGGAAAAAATAAACACCGGAAGAAAAAAAGAAAGAAAGAGAAATGTATTCGTGTAAGGAGCAGAGCAGGGGAGGGAAAGGAAGGACGTATCCTGGACAGCAGAGGCACCAGAGCGGGGCTTTCCCAGCCCCATGGCAATGAAAACAGCACAAAGGCAGCTCTGGTGTGGTGAAAAGGGAAGATGCCCGAAGGAGAGGTCCACAGCACCCACATGGGGCTCCCTGCCTCTCTGCCAGACCTTCAGATGGAGCCTCCTGGGAGCCACTGAGCGCCTGGGGCTGTGGCATCAGAGGTTCTAGGAGTGGGTTCTGGCCTGCCGAAAGCCAGAGGGATTTAGGGATGGAGGGGTTTGGGTTGTGATCCTGGGAAGTGGGGACTGAGAGGTACCTGTCTTCCCACCGGCACCGTGATGCCCTCCCTGGTGGGGAAAAGGATGCTCAGGGTGGGTAAGGACCAGGTCTGAGGATGAGGACAGGTCACCATGCAGCCATGGCAAGGGTGACTCTGCACATGACATGCCTCAACTTCCCAAGTACAAAGAAAGAGTAATAAAACTCCCTTTGTTTGCTGGTTCATGACAACTTTTCAGTATGGTTTTTTACAGGGCCCAGCTGGGGAGGACCTTCACCCCATTATAATTTCTAGGCATTGATGTAATAGTAATAACATCGAGTACAGACTGTATGGAAACAGAAGCTTTTATTTTCTCTCCTGGCAACCTGTTAATGACTACTGTGGTAGTGAATAGTTGTTAGAAATGACTTTTAAAAGGTTTCCATGATGCATCATCATACTTCTCCCTGCAAAGTGTTTACCTACTCCTATGACAAATGCTGTACATAGGTGGAGGGATGTTTTTCCTATTATCATCATTTCTTTGCTGTGTGCTTTTTGGTAGTTGAACATTTCCCCTCCATGGTTATTTAGATGCACCATTTGCTCCTGTGGGTTATTTCTGTATAATAACCGGAAGAAGGGAAAAGGTGTAAACCAGGGATATTGATAGTAAATTCACAATTGTTTGCAAAGACTGTAATGGCAAATGCAGATTAAATGTAAGCAGCAGCAAGTAAGGCCTTCAGCATGGCTCGAATCCTCTGGACAGCTTTGTCCATCTGCGTATTTGCTTTGTCTCCCATCATTGTGCTGGGATGATTATGTGAGTTCTCGTACCAAAACTCAACCATTCAGCCCTAAATTTGGGAATCTCTATGAGGCTGAGTGCTTGGTGCTGGAGACGTGCCCTTACCAAATTCAAACTCTTTGGAGAAGGGCTGCCATGTCTTAGCTGGGGGGCTAGATCTAGCTCTGTGGTACCTTTTACACTGCCCTCATAGTTGTGAGCTAATAATCCGGATCATGGCTTTAATCAACTTGATCTAAAACAAAAAACCCAACCCAGACCAATAGATTGCCATTTGATTGTGCACCTTCAACGAATATCTTTTGTCTTACTGTCTCCTGATAAATTAAAAAATCTTCACACATGTCAACTAGCTCAGATTTCCCCCGAAGGCAGGGAATAATTTATCTTTTATGGTCGTACACAGACTCAGCCATTGTCTCACCGAATCTATCTTTGCTTTTTTTAACCATAAGGGGTGGCAAGCCACTCAGGTACTACTGCAGCTATAGGTTTTCCTCTTGTCAGAATGTTGATCAGGCACAGCTCGTTTCCCTGTTAAGAGTGCCAGCATGTGCCTGAGCTTAGAATTGTTTCAAACAACAAAGCAAAGCATTTTAAAGTTTAAATGGATGTTGTAATTTGTAAGTATTTGGACTTTCTCTGATTCTTTCCCATGGATATATTTAAAAGACACTCGAGTGGTAGAACTTCCGTGTGACACCTATGATTTTGAGTGCTTGCAAAATTAAAGCTGGTTTTTGTTACTGGTAGTGTCTTCCCCCCTTTTCTTGTTTTCCTTGTAGGTAAGAAAACAGTCAGAAAGAAATCTGCCGAGATGGGTGTTTTGTCCCATTCTTACTCCATTTTTATTCTTTGACGGTTAATCAGAAAGCAAAGCAAAAACAGCATAGAAAACTGAGTAAATAAGAAGAAGCAAACAGTTAAACTCTCTGACCAAATGTATATTTGTTTCAGGTATTTCGTGACTTACACCAATACCAAAGGAGTGTTTTGGTTTATGTGCAAATACTTCCTGCAAATTTCACAGAGAAATGGTTAAGATGTATCAAGCACTGGTTCAGTTGAAGTCAATGGAAAAAAACCTTTGTGCTACTTATTCTGGAGGTGAAAAACTCCTGTCTGCCGAATGGCACTCAGATTAAAAATGACATTCTTGTCTGAACCAATAGGTGGCCTTTTTGAATGTGCTATAGTTAATTTTTTCCCGGAAAATGTCTTGAAGTAGAGAACATTTTCAAACAGTAACTTCCAAATGCAGTGAAAATGTATTTTTTTATTCTGTTTTAAATGTATTCTGTTTATTTCCCAGTATTCTAGAAATTTCTGTTAAATCCTGAGTCTTCAATGCATGATAATGATCAATAATAGCAATGATAGAGTGGACTACAAAGCCTAATCTTCTGGTTTTGTATGTTTGTGCTCTCAAAATGCCATGTATTTCCAGTTTCTTAGTCCTCCCATAGGTTCTTATTTCCTGTTATTTACATAGGTGCTTAAAACAGTTTAAAAAGAACAGTATCTCCTTGTGCTTCAGAAAAGGAGCACTTGTGGGTTTTCAAAGTAACACCTCTGAGCTGAGCTTCAGGAATCTTGATTCTATTTTATTTCGTGTAGAATCAACACATTCTTCAAAAGGGTTTCTGCAAGGAAAAGGCAGCCAGCAGCCATAGGTGGCCAAGATTTCTTGAAAGCCTGGGTCGCTGAGGGTGTTAAACACGTGAAAATGGAGCTTCAGAACATGCCTCACTTAGGCCTGGACCTCCTGAGGTATTTTAGCAGCTCACTCCCCAGGTTACGTTTTTATGGATACATGACTATTTCATGGGGTTTTGCCAACTTTTGGGCTTGTGTTTTTGTCCCTTTGAAGCCAGCTTGAGGCTGAGAGCTGGGCAGGTATCCCATGAGGGAAGCATCACCCTGTGCCTATCTTGCCCCTTCAGTCTTGGCCTTTGCTGGTGGGCCCTGTCCAAGAGCAGCTTCAGAGTCACAGGGACCTCTGGTATGACCCAGTTCTTATGGTCCTTGAAGGCAGTGGCGGTCAGATAGTAACATACAACTCAGTCTGTACTCAGCACTCTTACCATGAAGCTGGGCTTTAGAGATCTCAGTGTGGGACCGGAGTTCGCCCACAAAGTGCAGCGTCCCTGTGTTCCTGTTTGTGTCTGCACACTTGTTTTTTACTTCCAATGTTCATTTGAAGGCTCTGCGTGTTGAATTATGAGACTGAGGTGCCTAAAATGTAGGGAGAGATTTTCTCAAAAGCTAATGTTAGCCATGGGAAGCTGATTCCTAAACAAATTCAGTTGCTCTGACTCGTCCCCTGAAAGAGCCCATGACTCCTCTGACATGTGAACCTTTCTATGACAGAAGAGTGACCCTGTGAATGTCCACCTTAGGACAGTAGTACCCATTTCCAGTGCCACTGGAAATAACTTTGTTGGAAGAGTAACTTGTATATAGCAATAGCTTAGCTTCTTACTATATGGCAAGAAATGCCTTATAAGTGCTGTTTATATTAATCTTCTCTTTTCCGCTCTATAAAAGACCCATAACTGTTGCGGCTTCTAATGACCTAAGACACTTAGAAGGAGAGGTGGGATATAACTGTCAACCCATCAAAACATTTGGTCACACAAAAAAGGAAGTTTTTCTCCTGGATGGTTTGAATTTTGCTGGGAAGTCAAAGCTCCCCCTTGGCATCAGAGTCAACACATGACTGGCTGGGTATAGGAAGTTAATAATTCGTCTGTGTTTATGGTACAGCTTTCCTGACAGGATGTCTCAAAGCCTTTTGCAATGAGGGATTAATTCAGCCTTACAATAAACAGGATCTACTATTTTACAGCTGGGGAAACTGAGGAACAGTGAGGTGACGCACAGGGATGTATGGGGTGTCTGTTGCAGATAAGGGAGGAACAAGGATCCTCCTCGTGCTGGTCTCCACTGCTTCACCTGCTGGGATAGACAAAGTGCCACACTCCTTGTGGAAACCTCACCACAGCTGTTAGCGCAAAGTGTTCCTGAGAGGTAGCAGAGGGGCCCCAGGTTTTTGATGTTTGACTTGAAACACCTCAAAAAGATGTGATTTTTGCTTTGAAGCACTGTACACTCTGGCACTTAGAAACCAAAGTCCCTTTGGCAACTGTTGCACCTGAAAAATTTGGGCTAATTATCCTCAGGTTGCTGCGTTCGGAACAGAGATTTATGTCTGTTTTGGAAAAAGGGGTTACTCACTCCTCACACTAATTAAAAAGCAGGAGGTGAGAAGGGAGAGGCAAGATTGGTTAAATAGGAAGCACTGACAGGATTTTCTCTGAGGGACACTCGCGGAAGTGCTGAGGTCCTGAAGGAAGCTGGGCTGATGTTGGCTAGAAACTGTAGTAAAGATTGATTTTGGCCACATCTTTCAGTCTTTACTCATCCATCCGTGACAGTACTTACTAAAATAACTTGGGACTGCTAGTATGTGTAGAGACTGTTCGTGTGAATGAGTACTGCAAACCTGGGCTTTAAACTTCCCGTCCCGAAGCTGTGTTCAGCTGATCCAGCAGAGCTCCTCACACCATGTGAATTTATTTTGCCATGGGATGTGTGACTTGGCCTTCCATACCACCATAAAAACAAGTTTCAAAAACTGACTTCAAATAAAAGCATCACAGGTAAATATGATTTTGTAGATTGCAACAACCCATTTAACTAAATCCAAGCAGAATCTTTTAAGGTTCATATTTTGCTTTCAGATCAGGTCTTTTTCTTGGGGTGGTGACTGGGACACTTCACCACAAGGGTCTTTGAGCATATCCTTGATTCTGCGTTGTTTGTACAAAGCAGTGATGACTTCGGACCAGGAGACTGTGCCAAGGACAGAGCATTGTGCTGTGCCCAGAGCTTTACTGGCTCTTCCCTCCCACTCTGTTTCTTGCTAATCACAATGGCTTCCTAAAACACATTTATCAGTGCAGGCCACTGCCTATAAATAAGAGAGTTCTTGTCCTTTCCAAAAGCCAGAAGTACAATGTTATCTTTCCTCTTTCCCACAGAAGAGAGCCGTTAGGAAATTCCTTGGTTTAGTTTGTGCCTCCTTTTTCCTGGATGATGTTGGAACCATTGTAAAAAGACGAGGCTTAATTTCCTTCTGGAGATGGCAAACTCATTGATGCGTTGGATTGAGGAGCTGGATGTGTGCTGATGTGTTGCATCCTGTAAGGAGAGGAATATTCTGGGCTACTTCAGGGTTTGGGAGTCCACAAAGAATTTTGTTGGTCTGGGAACTGAGTACTTGGGATTTTCCTGGATGAAACAGAAGGAAGTATAGACATGAATGTTAAATTTAGTAATAAATGATTTGGGGGCTCAGTCCATGGCAGTGGTGGTGATGTGCTTGCACTCATTCTTGACCATCACCCTTCTAAGGGTTCTAACCCCCCGAAATTACTTTGAAGGCAGTGCCCTAATTCCCATGTGGGAATAACTTGGGAAGGAGACCTCAAAGATTTGGCTCTATGAAATGAAATGTAGTTCCTAGAGAAGGATTCTCTAGCAGTTACCTGTTCCTCTGTCTGCCATAGTGGGGAGGACAAGGAGGGGACCCTGGCTCAAGTTCTGCCACAGCCGAGGGGAGACTGCTTTGGCTGTGGGTGGTGTCACGGATGTCACCAATGGGAGGGTTGCCTGCTCTTGCTTTGATGTGGTTTTGCCCTGCCCAGCTTTCCCAAGAAATAGTGCTTTGAGGGATGCCTGCTGAATTCTGCCATTTGCATGCATGATGTTTCGCAGCTCCCCCGGTAGATATGAGGAGTTCGAGCTCTGCTTGAGGTGAGGCAGGTATTAATACTGTGCGCATGCATAAACTTTACAGACAGATAAAGGGTTTTACTTTTTGCAAGTCACAGATTAACAACCAAACCATCCTCACTTACAGGAGTCACCCCCCAGCGTCAGAAGAACCATTTGTGTTAGCAAGAGAGGTGAGACCTCCCAAGATGCGCCAAAATGATCCTGACATGAAATTGCTTCGGTCTTCCTGGGAGGGCCCGCAGCATCTCACAGGGTCTGCTGCATAAATTGTATGTTCTTCAGGGCAAGGACCTTGCCCTCTGATTTGCTTGGGAAGCACGCATTCGGTCCTCCATACCACAGATAATAAATAACCACTTTGGCTGATGGCTGGGTTTGGGATTACGAGTCAATTCGCCTTCCTGATTCATTTCTCGTTCCGAGATGCCAGTGATGCAGTTTTACAGGAGTATGTCAGCAGTGGTGTTAGCCCCCTGCTCTTCCCTTGCTCACGGTAAGGCAACTGTCATCTCCTGTCTACAGCATACTTTACAGCACCGAGGGAGAATATTAATAAGACTTCCGAAGGGCTTGCTGCCACTTTTGGTGGAAGGGTTTCCTATAAAGAATGCACAGCAAAACTCCCAGGAGACAGGCAGAGAAAACCCTCCCACCAAGAAGAGCTGGTGTCATCCTGTTTCATTGTCTCTGTGTCACCGTAACACCGCTGTGACTTTGACACGCTGCTCTGTGCTGCTCTGGTTTGTGCTGCTCTGGTTTGTGCTGCTCTGTGTAATTTCCTTGGTTGAACATCTTTATTTCAGATTTGTAATAGGTATTAACTAGTTTCCCTGGGCCTAACTGTTAGCTATTTGTGGTTTAAGGAACAGTCTTCCTGCCTGTTAAAGCCAGCTAGACTTCTGCTTTTCCCATTTGTTTTTGCATGACATCACATTTAAAGAAATAAACCGTATGTGCCATATATCCATCCAGGTTAAAGGTTCAGGATCACAGCAGTGCATGTGACAAGGAAGCCAGAAATGCACCTTCTCATTGAGTAACAAACACATTTAGTCCAGTAGCCAAGAAGGTAGATGTGAATAATCCCAGTGTTAGGTGATGAGGCCTGCAGTTTACTGGGCGTGTTTCTCCTGGGTTAGCTGGCAGAGGGTCGGTGTCACTATGAAGTTACTAGGAATGCCTTTGAAAGGCAGCAGGCAGCCCCACTGCAGTTTCTTACCCATGTCTCACTTGCTGCCATTGCACCTCGGCCCGCGCTGGATGGTCCTGGAGGGTGGCTATCCCTGCCCTCCTCCAGTGGGGCACTCTGTGGTCCCACTGCCCCTTGCCAGAGTAAACCCTTCCTCTCCATGAGCAGATCTGATGGACAGCAACTCTGCTGGAGGCACCCTGTTGAGGGCATGCCTGGTGTCAGCCTGGGAGACAGACTGCCTTGTCCAGGTCTGCTCCTGAGGATGCCCCTTGAATGCGATCTGGGCATTCTCAGTAAGTCTGTACACATAAACAGGACTGCTTTCTAAATGAAGAGGTAAAGTACAAGTGAAGAAGGCTTTTAAAGGAAAAAAAAACCCATAATGCTTATTGTCAAAGATCTGCCATTAGATGTTCAGCAACATCAAACCAATCCAGCAGCTGCCTTTGCAGATCTTGACCTTTGCTATTTTTATCTTCTTTGGGTTCAGGGAGACAACTCTTAAATGGAATTAGGAGTCTATGAGCTGGCTCTGTATTTGTAAGTGGATGCTTATCAAGCAACTGCAGGGTTGACCAACAGATTACCATGGCTTTTATTGCTCATTCATGCACCATATGTATATTTATATAGTTGAATAAGCGTAATACTTTAGAAAGCTTGACTAATATATCAATTTCATCATCCAGACATAACTTTGAATATGGAGCAGTGATATTGCTTGGTGTATTCAAATAATAAGTCCCTAACTACCATGTAAGGCATACTGAGGTTTTGTTTCATTTTGTTTTCAGATTGAAACCGGGAAGCTGATGTACATGAGTTGGCCTGTTCTGAATCTTTGTCATCTTAGACAGCCCTGCTTATTGCCAGTTCATTTCACAGAGATCTATTTCAAATCAACTCATAAATTATTAATAGTACATGTGTAGGTCAGAGAGACACTAACCCTGACAATCATACCCTAATATTCTCTCTTTAGCATCAGAAATAAGAAAGAAGATGTGAATAATCAATATTCAACAACCAAGGTACATCTCATACAGATATGGTGTTTGCACTTAGGGGGAAAAAAGCCCAACAAAAAACCAAAAACCCGACAGATCTTTGCAAACCCTGTCAGGCTGGCATTAATCTTGCATGATGAATAATGTGGTGATCTATGAATTTTTAACACCTTTAAAATGATAAAATTGTGGGATGTGATATCCAAAAGTAAATTTGCTCAAATTGGAGAATATTTCTGATCAAATGGAGCTATTGAATAATGTGTATAAAAATATTTAAGCATCAATTTAGATTGCACAGCAGGCAAGACAGTTCGTACGGGTTTGTGACTGGGAGCAACTTTCCGTCACAAATAATTCGTCTGAAGATTTAATTATAACTCGAAGCTTAAACTCTTGTGAGAAAAGTCTTAACTCTGGAGACCCTGAGCAGCTCCTGGGGCTGGTGGGCAGCTCTCACAACCATGGCCAGTGCTGACACAGGAGGGGCCACATGGACCTGGCAGGCTTCTGAGCCAAAGGGACTTGCTTTGCCTGGTTCCTGCTGTCCAGCACCCCCTGCAGAAAGCCCCACTGAAACCAGAACAGGATGCTTCCAAAGAGCACGTAACACAGCAGCACTAAGGGGCAGGAGCAGACTTTCACCTTTTATTCACATTAGGGCTGAACCCTGGAGATGTTGAGCACACAGGGCTCTTGGCTACCCCCGGGCACTACCAGTACTCACCAGTAGGAAGGATCAGGCCTTGCTCAGATGATAGTGCTCAGTGGGAGGGAGCAAGTTTGGGGTTTTGGGTTGGAAAAAAAGAAGAACTGCTAATATATAGGAAATAATGGGATGGGTGCTGTCCTGCCTGAAGTCAGCATGAATTTGTTGCTGACATTCATTGGGACAGGATCAGACTTTACAATTGAAGTCACCTCCCCCTGAGATTGCCTGACAAACACTAAACCAAATGTTTCATTTAGAAACTGTCAAAAAGGAATTACTAACCTTTTATACTTACTACAATTGCTATATGTGTTCCTGTAAAGGGACTGGAGAGCTGCTGGACGTTTTAATTTTCGCTCTATGCAAAATAAAAATGACACTCAAGAACTTTACCTATTTTAAAAATCCTTCTAATGAAAGCATTTTATTCCATTTTTATTGAACAGAAAATAAAATGTGTTTATTTCCCCAGATTTGAGGAGAATTAACATGTATCTGATTGTTAATATTTGATCTTTCTTTAATTATTTATGGTATCAAGGAATGAATCTGTCAAGTAAATAATGAAATGCGTACATGCAGCATATGTAATTAGGTTAGGTGCATAAATCCAAAGTGTTCACTTTATAGTTGTCAGTGCAAAATTTATTAATAATGAGAAATGCTAAGTGAAGAAAATCCCTAACAGTCTACTCATTAGTGTAGGTTAGAGCAGTTGCTGAAAAGGAAAGTTGTCGTTCCTCTCTTACTGTATTTCGCCATTTAAGAATGCTGGTAAATCCCTGTACGCTTTCCTCTTCTCTGCTTGAATTCTGCAATAAGAGCAGTCTTTAAGTTGTGCTGGGAAGGTGCACTTAATCATCACACTGCAAACAGGCACCTACCAAAGTAGAGGTTTTCTGCAGCTTTGTGTAGTTTAAAGCCAATGTTACTTCCAAGTCTTGCTTTCCTTAGGATTCAGGAATTCCCATGTATTTAGAAGGGAAGAGCTGCACTGTATTTATCACCTGGTATTTTAGGACTGAAGGTGATGAATGATTGCTTATACACAAGAGGAAATGTGACTGTACATGTGCCAGGGGGCTAGGACACAGACAGGACTGTACAAACAGCACACAGTCCAAAATGGTCGGTGGTATAGTGTGTGTTAGCTTGTGTTGTGTGCCTTCTCTTGCATTAGCATAGGTCACATAGCCACAGTCTTCACACAATGTGTGTGTTCCTGTAACACACATGTAGCGGAAAAGCTCAGACACTTAGAGGTCCGGGTTTGTAGCCAGGTGTTAAAATCATGATACCATCTGTTTTGGGTGGAGTATTGCACCTGAGTATTTCTTGGGTGATTTGGTCCCTACAATCACAAATCTTAATGTACAGCCGAGGGGGTGACCTGAGTGAGAAGTGCCGTGGCTGTGCCTGGACCGAGGACTGTATGAGCCAAACTTAACAGCAGAGCTATGGCCCATGTCACTCTCACCAACCCTTCACCTTAGCTTGCCATCAAGTTGCTTCTGCTTTTTTGCAGATTAAGGAAGAAATGGTTCTAGTTAATAGAAAACAAAACAAAATTGATCTGTGAGTTTATGTCCCTTGGGGTCTGAGAAAAATGTGAAAGAGAGATGAAACACCTGTTTGAGACAGAGAACTGTCATTGTGGGACCGCAAAAACATTTCCTGATCCCAAAAGGTATGTTTCAGAGCTCCCTCTCTGAACAAAGATTTGATTGCTAAGTGTATATTTAAAACAATATTTCAATATCATTTTGAAGCTTATCATTAGCACGAACACTTCATGGGCTAATTCTGCATATCCAAGGATAGCATTCACCCCAGCTCACGTTTGCTGTGGAAAATTAGATATCTAGTCTGAATTAGTCACCTGGGCTCACTTCACAGTCATCGAGATTCATCCCATCCTGAAACTGGTGCTTGAGGCTAAGCCTAAGATACAGGAGGTGAATCACCCTCTGGAGACACCCACTCTCTTCTTGGGCTGCAGAAAGCTCAGGCTGGAAGCCTAACTTTCAGGCTGCTAAATGAGGTGATCTGAACCCCACTCTATGCATCTGTGCTGCATCTGACTTCCATCGGGTAGTTTAGAAGGAAGGTCATCACGCAATGACCCTAACATAGCAAAAGCTACTGGGAGACTTGACCACACAGCCACAGTGAAGTGCTTATGCTGGCTGTGCCTTATTTTTTCAGAGCATTAAAATACGGAGGACTGGATTTGCTGATCCGCAGAAGCTGACCTAGGTCTGGTCTGTCACTGAAAGCCCCCAACCTGAAGTTGCATATCTGTATCCTTTACTTCTGTTGGCCTCAGCATCCACGCAGTACAGCAGGCAGCTGCTTTAAGAGCTGATTTGGCTGAGCACTAGACTTTGGGGTGTGTCTCAGGGTAACTTTCCATTTTTAGAGATCCAGCTGACCATGCGGCCCCACAGGCACTAAGGCTGCACAAGGGAGAAGGTAGGAACGCAGCGGTTGCCAATGTTGTGGGGTTGGAGGGTTGCTGCTGCTGGTAGTGGTGCAAAATTAAACTGATTGTGAAATGGAACCCTGAGCAAAAGGATGCTGACAGCCATTCATTAAATTTTGCATCACACTGTTAGATTTTAATCACAACATTTTGGATCTGAATCACAAATCCTCTTATCTGCTGTAAGAGCTTTTTCAAGCTTAACATTTTTATGCCCCATATAAGATGCAACAATATTCATCTCTGCTAGTCAAGCTTAGAAATGCATTAAACTGCCCAACCAGAAAATCAGGAACAGGCATTTAGTGATGCAAAATGGTCATTCTGCAACCCAATGCCTAAGGGACAGATCAGTCATCTCAGACTCCCACTTCTGCCTGAAAAGACCAATTAGGTGACTCTGCCTATTCAACTATCAATAGAGGGTTGCTCCCAACAGGATATTCCCCTGTGCTTTACCCACTCTAATTTTAAATTACTCAAGTGCCGAGACTTCTATCACTTCCCTGGGGTGACCATTACACAATTGAAGGCCTCACTGTGAGGAAATGTTTCCTGATATTCTGTCACAATTTTCCTATGCTTAGACTCATCTCATTTTACCTAGCTACACATTCTTGAACAGCTCTACCTTCTTTCATAGCCACGTTGTTGTGAAATATAATGAGAGCTAGCATTGCCTCTCTCCCTCTGTTTTTTGTATAGTAATTCTTGCTAAGCATTAAACACATAAAGGAAAAGTCAGTTATTTCAACCACTGGTATAATTGGTGGTGTCCCTGTGCTGAGGTGCCCTGATCGTTCAGCACTGAACAGTTTGTCCAAGAGGAACAGCTTTCTACGCACATCCTTTGAGGAAGGATGATAAAGGCTGAACAAAGGGAAGACTAGGAAAAAAACAACCAACTTCAAGTGTTACATGCTAGTGTGGAAAAAGGAGTTCACTACTCACACATAACAGTCCCCTAACTGAATAGTTAGGATGAAAGTCCACGTAAGAAGAGCTTAAGCTTACTCTGTACTTCCAGGTTTTGGTGGGTAGATAAACGTCAGAGCCCAGGGGGGTTGTGACTGACCCTGGGCCACAGCCGCAGCAGACCTGTGCCACAGCCCAGTGCTCTCAGGTGACTTTGCTCCAGGGAATATGGTCTGGGTGCATCTTGGAAAAAGACTTGTCACCAAGCATCTTGGGCAAATGAACAGCAGGCCTCCTCCTCACCAGTCTTTTTATGCTCAGTAAAGGGGCAATAATAGTATGTTCCTGCTCCTTTCATCTGGATCAACAACACCCCTAATTTTGGGTCAGGTGTGTTCAGGATGAGATTCCCCAAAGTCATTGCAGGACCTTGCAGCCTGCTTTTGGTCGAATTTCTTTTTGATTCCCCCCTCAGTGAGTGTTGTACAGTCAAACCCTTCATCTGTTTTATCAGACAAGCAGAACTGGGAGTCTGGTATCTTTAAAAAAAAAGATACAGTTCTCTGATTAACTGAAGAGTAATAGCATGAAATCCTAGTCTCCAATAAGTAACATATTGATGCTTATGTCTAATTTAATCAGCATCAGGGGGGACACGGGTACCCATTCCTTCACCATCAGTTATGCAGCAGTTCAAGGTGATAAATCCTATCTGCAGAATGATATTCCGACAACATTTCTGTAATATTAATTAGATCACCGTGTCAGGCTGTAGGAAATTTGCTTAACATTCATTAGAAATTCCTTATAGATAGATAGGCATCCCTCCCTCCTTCTCCCCCTGCTTTCTTTCTCCTGTGATTGACAGATGAGGTCAAGCTGGAGACAGCCTCCCCTCCCTCCCCATGCCTGAAGAGCCAGGTCACCGGACTCCATAATGCATGGGGAGTGGGAGGAGAGGATTATGCCTTGAAGAGATAGCCTATTAAATTGGACAAAAGCTCTTCTGCCTCGGGGCTCCATCGCCAGGGCTCCTCAGCCTCGGCACTCGGCAGGCGAGTGCACGACGCAAAAGCCATTTGCATTACCCTGCAGTCATTTTTATATGTGGAGGTAATGAAGTTGTCAGCAGAGCCCTGAGTGTGGCAGCGCCTGATATTCAAATAGACCTGCCAGCTCTCCCCACTCCTCACTGCCGCTCCCCACTCTCCCCCCATCCCCACAGCTGATCTACTGACTCCCTGGATTACTGCTTCACTGGCTCCCCAGCTCCGACTGTGCTTGCACTCTTGCCCTTGTCAAGTGCTTTTGTTTCCAAGTCAGAGAACAGGCAGCTGCGGCTGCCTGCGCACTGCTGCCCGTGCTGCCAGGCAGGGCCACAAGCACCGGCGCTGCCTGCACATGCTGGGTGTCTTGGGATGATGCTAATGAGTGGCAAGTGCCCCACAGGGCACGCCATGGCCCCGCCACGGTCAGGCTGCAGCAGTGGTCCTGCCAGATTTACAGGGAGAGCTCCCCAAGGCACCGGGTTGAATGCCTGGGGCACTTCGTTATAGAATCATAGGAGGTTGGAAGGGACCTTCGAAGATCATCTAGTCCAACCCCCTGCAACGAGCAGGGACATCTCCAACTAGATCAGGTTACTCGGAACTACATCCAGCCTGATCTTCCCGAATGTCTCCAGGGATGGCGCACCCACCATCAATCTGGGCAGCCTGTGCCAGCATTTTACCACCCTCATGGTAAAAACTTCTTCACATCCAGCCTGAATCTCCCCTTTTCCAGTTTAAAACCATTAGCCCTCTTTCTATAGCAACTGGACCTTCTAAAAAGTCTCTCCCTGTCTTATAGGCCCCTCTGAAGAAATGAAAGGCCACAATAAGGTTTCTGCAGAGCTTTGTCCTCTTCAGGCTGAACAATCTCAACTCTCTCAGCCTTTCTTTCCTCATAAGAGAGGGAATTGCTGTGGTTAAACAGAGGAGAAAGGCTTCAAATATTGGCAGATTTTCTAAGTTAGGTGGAGATGAAAATAGCGTGTTCGTGTTTTGCATGCCTTCCTTTTGCTGAGGAGCAGCAGAGCAGGGTGCAAACAGTGCGCACAGCTGGGAGAGAGGCAGCAGCCAAGTTGGTACTCAGCCTCATGTTTACCAGTGTTGAGGGGGTGTTGGCAAAGGGCATCACAGACATACCTTGTCCTCATAAAAGAAACCACAGGATCAGAAATAACAAGGCATCAGAACTGGCCTTTGGTAATTTCAAAGTCAATTTGGGGGAAAAAAAGAGCATAAAAAAGAAATTCCCCGTGGCAAAGCTGCCTGGTAAGCAAAAGGTCTGAATCAACCCCATTAGCCTTGGAAACTAGCTTTTACTAAATACGGGACTAGGTTGTCAGCTGGTGTTAATTGGCATAAACCCACCAAAGTCAATGGAATGACAATGATTTATACTAGGATGAAGACTTGGGGGATGGATGCTTAAGAAGCGGGCTGTCTTCTTTGCTTTCAGTACCTGGAGCCACTTGTGGTTACAGCCCTGCAGGAGCAAGTGATAGCTTTTAGGCTTGATGGGCAGATGTCGCTAGGTAGCTAGGCATCTGCAAGTTGTCAGATGTGTGCTGTGAAGCTGAAGGGCGCTTAAAAAATTCATTGCCCTGGTAAACATTTTGCTGCCTCAATAGTCTCAATTTTGGACCATCAAATCATTCATTATTCGCAGAAAAGGATACTTTCTGTGCTCTTATGAAAATGATCAATGATCCTTTAGCACAGAAGGCTCACGGGATTAATCTATTTTGTAAGCAGCATGTTAAAAAGACTGGTTCAAGCATTTTTTAAAAACTTACAGGAGGGTCAAACCCACACAGGTTTCAGCAGCAGCATTTTTTTGGCCTTTGTTCTTACACTGAGAGTTTGAAAGGTTCCCTAGAACCCCAGCCAGCTACGAATTTTCATGGCATGATACATCATTGCGCCACTGGAATTTGTATGCCTTCAGGAGCTCCTTTTTGAGCAAACTGAGATTTATTTGAGAAAGTGAACTTTATGTTCATACTACAACAATTAGTCTACAAGTGTTTCCAGTATAAAGGGCTACTCTAAGTGCACCAACCTGCAGATTAAAGGCTCCCTGAGTATAAATTGGCATGATGCACTGTAAATGATTCACAAATGGAGGAGTCCCTAAGTGTGCATTGACTCGCTACACCATAACGTCTCCTACAGAGATTTTACAGCATCGTATGCCAATGATCCATGGATTAAGGACTCCCTAAGTGCACATTGACACGATAGACTGGAGCTGTTTTGGTCTATCGTGTCAATGATCCAGGGATAATGACAGTGTCTTGTGCAGATCCACTGAGACCGGAGTTGTGGTTCCTAATGGAAGAGCCAAAAGTGTCCCACTTAAGTCGTATTGACCTTTTTGGGTGCTAAAGGAACATGGACAATATTCTCATCCTTCATACCAATCAAGGAATATCTTCAGCAGTGGACTGTGTAGTCTAGCTGGCTTCTGTTTGTGAATGTACATGCATATACGAGTTCCTGTAAAAAAGGGTGGACAAGTGCACTTTTATACATTTTACATACATATGTCTTTACTCATACAGAGCAGGACCCTCTCACTAAAATTTTGTCGTTGTCCTTGAGGGTACCAAGGTTCAAGCTGAGGAAGAGTCATCCAAGATACAGATTGACTTCCTATGCAAAAGAGCAAAACTCTCCCTAGAACAGAGCAGGATGGGAAGGCATCACGGTTTAACTCTGAGGGGCAACTAAACTCCACACAGCTGTTTGCTCACTCCCTCCGCATCAGGATAGGGGAGAGAATCAGAAGAATAAAAGTGAGAAAACTTCTGGGTTGAGATAAAGACAGTTTAAAAAGTAAAGCAAAAGCCACACACACAAGCAAATTGAAACAAGGAATTCATTCACCACTTCCCATTGGCAGGCTGGGGGGGCAGGAAAAGTTAGGATGAAAAAAAAAAATCAGGTTACAAATTGCAGGAGAGGCAGAGTCAAATAAAAAAATGGAATAGGCTGAAGATAGAAAAAGGTTGTCTCAGGTCCGTGATTCTCTGTCTGCTCCACATGGCTGGTTCCACCTGATCTCATCCAAACAACAGAACCCCTGGCCATGCAAGTGAAATGAGTCTGATGTCTAAGCCATGCTTCATGTTAGCAATTTCCCTTCTGAACGTGCTAAAGCAGGTATTCCAAAGGAGATATTTGAGAACTAAGCACAACTGATGTTTGTCCTGAGTAGTAAGACTTGAAGGATCTTGAAAAAAAACATTCATGGGATATCCATCCATCTAAACTTGTGACTTTTGGATTAAGCTGTGTAATGTTTCAGTGGGCCTGGCCACAAGCTCCATCTGAACTCACTAGAAGATGCTAGGCTCACAGCAAATTTCTAAAATTGAGCTTAAGACAACTACTGCCAAAGGAAACCAGCAGTATGTGTGTAAATCCATCTTTTTTACAGACTGGTTATTCACACTTCTTTCTCTGCTTTTCCCATGAGAGCAGAACTTAGGGAAAGTTTCACTGAACCAGCAATTGCTAAGTGCAAGTGCAGAGCACTTGTCTCTGTTATTGCACTTAGAGTGGGCCAGATAATTTTGATCATTTGTAGGTAGATTTGTCTATGGAAAATATGTTGGAGACCTTGATTTTTTAATAAATAAAGGTGATATTGAAGGCTCTAGGAGATGACTGAAAAAGAAAATATAAAATTCTAAATATACAGTTAAAATTGGAGTCCCATCAACCTCCACAGAGCTCCCTCGGAAGAAGCTTATAATATTCTGAATACATCCAATTGGAAAGGAGACAAAGTCTTTAACTGTGGTTGTGATTTAAATTAATATCTTACATATTGACAACCAGATCTTGGGTGAAAGGCTGCTTGAAGTTGCAATATATTGGTTTCTCAGGTCCACTGATGTTCATTATAAAAATTTCCATCATAATATACTATTTTCTGAAATGTTTAAATTCTTTGACTCCTGACAGTCAAGAGAAGAAATGCATATTAGGAATATTGAGAGTATTTCCATCTTCTGCATAATTTTACCTTCACAGAAGATGAAGTCTGACCTCATTTTGTCTTCAGAGGTAAAATACAAGCTGCTGAGACCCAAAGGAAACAGGAACATCCAGAGATCATTAGCAGTGTTTGGGAGCTTAAATCCAAAATAGCTTTTTTCTGTTGATATTCCCGAAATGACAAAATTAATGAAGTTTGCCATTTAATTGGAACCTATCACTTTATTTATAGCACACATTTATGCCACTACTTTAATCATGTTCTAAAGGATCAGGAATGTCTGATCGATTACCATATTTCTTAATGCATGAGGTAAGTGTTTCCCTTTCCCAGGTTTTTACTAACTGATTTTCAAGAGTAAGCTACTCCAGTCTTCCCATTCCTCGAAGCTCCCACTCCATGAAGAGATTCTGACAATATCTGATGACAAGTATGGAGATTCTGAGAAACAGAAATTATGCAAATATTCAGTACATTAATGATTTATCTCATGAGATACATAACATAAAATATTGCTTGCAGTTGTTAAAGCAACTTCTTTCTTTGCCACGGAAGGTCAACTGATAGATGGTATTTAGTGCTAAGGCAGTCATAACCTTATTAGCTTGGACAGCAAAATACCACCACAGCAGGAAATTAGGGTATGGGATGAACTGTTCTGAGTTGCGGTCTGGAACTCAACACAGTTTGAAGAAGCAGGAGTAGAAGGGACACTTCCTAAAGAAGTGTTGGGAATACAGAAGGACTGGAGAGTCTCCCAAAATAGAAAAACTTCCTTGGAAATGCTCTTCACAACAGCTATCTTTGAGTACTTCACAATCTACCTCCACACAAATGTTTAAACAGCCTATCACATCTGGCTATTGACGATTAGGCTGGTCTTCAGGATTCCTTGCTGCCTTTAGGGAGAAATTACTGAATTTGATTCTATGTGGGACAAGGTGTGCATTTCTTTATTAGTAGTACAAACACCAGTGGCATACTGTGAATTCACCCATCTTGACAATTATTAAGGCTTTCTGCTCAAGGACTTTCCTTCCACAAATCTTAGCTCCATTTTTAGCCAATCTCCATTTTTAGTCAATCTCTACTTTCAGCCAACCTCCCTCTTCACTCCTTCCCTCCTAAACATGTGCACCATGAAATTTAAATTTAAAAAAGGCAAGAAAAAAAGCCACAGCAAAGCTTCTCTGTCTATCACTACTAGTAAAAGGAAGGGGGATACCCTAAAGTGTAAGTCATAGGTGGTTAAAACACATCCTCCAGAAAAATCTAGCCTTGTTTTGAAGTCATAAAGAGACGAGAACTCCTACACTGCCCATCTGTACCTCTGAAGCATTTTTTTCTCAGATGGTGAGATCCATCTTCTAGTGGGTGTCTGGAGAAGAGAGCTCCTCAAGGATTGAGGTACGTGGCACCTTCTGGAATAAAGCTTCATCAGCTGTGTCAGAAGAAGGGTGGTGTGAAGTTCTGGTATCTGTACATGGTTGTCTCTTTCCATTGGAGTTGTCTTTGGCCACTTTAGGGGTCTGTTCAGGCTGGATGGGGTGACAATGGACCTGTAGGCAGACCTATACCCATCTTCCCAAGGGCATCTGAGGTGTCCGGGGAACAGAATCAATCCCATAAAAACTGTGCAGCTGGTTGTAAAATTGACGCTTTGCGTGTGCAATTTATAGCTGTTCTAAGAACCTTTAATTCCTGTGCATGTCTGAGATAAATATACCTTGAAAAAATCTCCCCCCCTTTTTTTTTTAACTTCCAGATTTTGACATTTGCACCCCTAGCATTTAATTTTGTGATGAAGGGAACCTGGCTTCTTTATACAGATGTAAACTACGCTAAACTTTTCCCTTATGAAAGATCTTTCAAACATTAGCTGAATAATTTTTGTCCATTTGACCATCTGAGTAATTACTTTAGAATGCCCTCTCCTGTATTTCTTTGCTAGCAGTCAGACCCCCTGTAATAAAATATTATGTTCAAAATATATTTTAGAAGAACGGTATATAATCCTATTAATGGATTTCTTTAAATTCTCTATATGTGTTTTGCAATGAAATAAGCATATCCACAGCAATTTTTAAAGTTCTGCTTCAGGATTTATGCACTCTTAATGGATGGAGATTATTTCTTTGGGTAATATAAATATCCCAAAGATTTAATGAAGCCATAAAGACATTCATTAAACTTCTGTAATTAGAATTATAGTTGCAAATGCTTCAGTGCGCTAAATATACCTGCAGTATTTCATTGTTTCAAGTTTTCAGTAAACAGTTTTCATCCGGGGGAAGAACTCAGAGCTGTGAGGGTGGAATTCACCCCCAACGTGGCAAGAGGGCCCAGAATGTCACCTCCTGTCAAACTGAACAAATAACCTATGAAACATCATTTATGGAGACCAGCTCCTCCAGGCCACATGCAGCCTGCCAAGATCCTGTCTTTGGACGCTGCTGTGGAGCGTGCCTCAATTAAATGCCATCTCCAGCTTGAAACAAAGGCTGAAGATATATCCCTCATTTCTCAGTGGTGTTTCCTGGGTGTTGAATCGGGACCACAGATGCAAACCTTGCACAACCATCTGTGTAAATGCTGGGAGTGAATTTGGCCCTAGCTTCTCACTGATAGTAGGGAAAGGTAATCCTTCTAATGAATGTTGCAAGTCAAGACATTTCTCCAATTCTGTTCTTGTTCAGGCCACTTTGCTCTCATGCAAATGTTTCCTCTGTTTTCTATGCAAAATGACACGGAGCCCAGCAATGATGTCTCGGAATCCAATCAGAAAACCTGCATAAAGATGAAAGGTCTTACCAACGAGAAGTGAGCTTGCTAAACTACACCTTTCAATGAATTCAGACAAAACTGAAAAATGTTGTTGATATCAGATCCTTAGGCTGATTACTGAAGCGTTCGATTTTTCAGCATGTCAATTCATCACTGTCTACCTGGTTATATTTAACACTTTCTCCTGTTTCCATCCTGTCTGCTGAGATAGGCAATCTCTGTCACACAGTATCTGCTTCACCAGAAGGTCAATAGACCATTGTGGAGGCCCATGAGTCCTGTTCCCAAGTCACCTTGATTCTATTCACGATATTGCTGACGGCAGGTGGAGCTTCCACATCTTTTGGCATCTAAAATATTAATGAGATTAGAGCTTCCATCCTTCAAACTGTTCTGTTCCTTTTTGGTGCTTTGCTGTTATGCAGCCAGCCAGTGGAAGAACACAAAACCACCATAGCAATGGTTGTTAAGCTGCGCTGTTACTACCAGTGCTGCGTTAGTTACACTGGTGTTCATTCTGTTCAAGAAAGTGCATTTTAAGTTAGCCACAGTTTCAGAATTTTTGTGGAAGGTACTAAGCTTTGGATAGCTCAGTCTGGAGCTGAGAGGTTTGGGATGTACATGTAAAGTTTATGTTTGGTTACAGTTCACCAGTCCTGGCCAAATTATGCACAATATATATTTGGGAATGGTGGCTGACAAGTTCCATGTACACTAGCCTGCTTTTGGGCTACCTGGGAGTAGTTCTTAGGCTTTTCTAACTCCCTGTTGGAGGCTACATGTGGTGCCACAGCTCCAATGTGGGACTGAAGAGGGTTAAACAACCTTCTCATCTGCTATTTCATTGCCAGTAAGGGGACAGAGAAGCAGCACAACCTGTTAGGTTACCTCCCTGTTTCTGTCAGACTATCCCTTGTTGTGTTCCTGGACACCAGATTCATATATGCGCACATGGACACACGTGCACATGCTTTGAAAGTTGACTGATAAATACAGAGAACAATCACTGACTGATTAAAAGGCATTTATTATTAGAACTTGCTGATAGTTTAGCATAAAGTGCCTTCACTAGTTTGGATTGTTTTCCAATGAGTTCTGAAACAAACTGGATATGGATCCTTCAGGATGTTAGGGAAATAGGCTTTTTTATGTTTGGCTTCTCCCTTTGTGAAATGATAATCACACAACTTGCCTAGCTTTGTAAAGTGCTTTGAGATCTATGGTGAAACATGATTTATTTCCTTACAGGGCCTATCCCTAAGTGGCTCATTGAAGAAACAACATTTATAAATATGCATAGCTTCCTGGTATAGAATTTTTCCTATTCTTTTCAGAATATACAGGCTAAGCTGTTATTATTCACTTTTCCATTTTTAGAATCCACTATTAAATTGCACTGTGGTGCTATGTTGTACCAATTAAAATAAGTACTGTCTATTTGGCAGTCCTTTAATGGGAAATGAAATTCACTTTTAGGCATATATCATGGTAATACATACATCATATGGTATACAATTTAGATCATTTCGGAGCAGTGTAGCTGCATTAGCTCTTATTCCCTACCTCGTTGTTGTTACAAGCATCAGTTTTGTTAATTAAGAATTTTAAACCCTGTGAATTTGTAGGATAATTATGTTTTACTTCATATGTAGGTCTTTACCCTTCTACAACTATTATCAAAATGTCCATTTATATTATTTGCTGGTGGTTTCAAAGGCTGATGAATTTTTGGGTGAAGATTTATGCTTTTGTCTAAGCTGTGCCCGCTGTGAGTCAGCTGTTTGTCAGCAAAACATAACAGTGAAGACTTTTGACTTAAATCTTCTTCTTTTTTTTTTTTTCTCCAAAGAAAAGCCAATTCATCAGGTAGGAAAGACTGCTGCTCACACTCTCAAGTCCTGCCAAAGACAAATGGCTGTAAAAATTTAAAATCAATCATTAACAGATTAGCTGTTGGTCCAAAGTAAATAGCAATCAGCTTATTAGGCATCAGGCAGAGTGAGATAAAGGGGAAGAGTTATTGAAAATGAGGATGTTTGCTGGGGCTGTGCTGATGGAGCAGAACAGGGAAAGGCTGTTTCTTTGTTGCTCTAATTACAAATGGAAAATAACCTACAGTGCTGAACAAGTTGAGCTTCCTAGCTGAATTGAATGGAGCATAGTGCTTATGTTCTACGTCATGCCTTGATTTATCTTGATTATCAGTAGTTTGCACTACTTCTTCCCTTCCCAGAAGGCCCTGTTTGGCATTCTTTTATATTGAAGTAAATGACATTTTGGGCTTTGCAAAAGTGGGGGAGGGGAAGTTGCCACATTAGAAATGCCCTTCTCATCCAAAATATAGTTTCCATACAGGAAATTCCTCTCATATGATGGAGTTTTATTTGTGACAGGGTTTCATTATGGTTAAGCGACAGATTGCTGGTGACTAAATCACAGGCAGCTTTGTGCCACAGTTGTATTCTGACATGATGAAATTCTGCAGAGCAGATGAATTCAGAAGGCAGCGGATGTTGTAAGAGGAAATGGAAAGGGAGAAGGAGTGGAAGGGGAATGAGGCTGAGAAGACAGAAACAATAGAAGTTGGGTAGGAAGCAAAGCTGAGGGGAAAGAAGGAGACAAAACAATAGCTGAGAGTAAAATGAGGTAAGGAAACAGAAAACACCAAGTGAAATAGGAAGTAAGAGGAAATGGGTACAAGTTAAAGTCAATGACAAAAGCTGCCTTTCATCATGTAAACACTGAGGTGTTTACCTCGAGAGTAACTCACCATTAGAATGATTTACCAGGAGCTGGTGCTATTTCTCCATGACCAGGCATGTTAAATCCAGGCAAAGATGTTTTTCTAACAAAGCAGGATACCTGAGAATTGTCACTCAGCAGAGTCCAGCAAATAGAAAGCTAGCCTGTTTGTATGGGAAGAAATCTGGAAAAAGGTACCTTTCTAATAACGCTGTGATTCCACGTCTTACAGTGGGGAGCCCTTGAACAGTACCCGACCTGAAGGTAGTAACCTCAGGAAAATCAGTGCCCACCAGCCTGGTGGAACCTGTGGTCCCTTCTGCTCCAGGCGTGGGCATGAGGTTACACATTGCTGCCTTGCCCCTGGCATCCACAAGCATGATACAGAGGCCAAACACAAAAAGTGGGGATCCTTTTTTCACAGTTTCTTATAAGGAAAAAAAAAAAAAAGAAAGAAAGAAAATAAGACCAAATGAGTGAGCTCCCTCATGCTCTTACTTCTTTTTCTGTAGTAGGAAAATACACCTAAAGCCTGTCAGAAGGAAAATTATTCTAGTACTCTTTAAACTTACTTTTCCATTAAATAGGTGTGGAAAAACAGGAGAGTGGTTATTTCCTTTCCACCTTTTACATTTATTTTGTCCTTTTTTCCTTACTTCTCATGTGTATGAAAATTAAAGTGTCTATCTTCCATTCATTTTCTGCTGGTTTTGCTTTAATTTACTGTCAAAGATATCCAAGCAAAAATTAATGAAGTTACATAAATGTGATTTCAACAGAAAAAGTGAGAAGTCACAGAACAAATACATCCTAATGATTTTTTGCCAACATTTTCACAGAAACGAGCAGTCAGCTGAAGTGCCAAAGTAGCAGAAGTCTCTTTTCCACATGATGAAATGGCTGAATAAGCTACACAGAACAAAAATGACTTTTCTGCATACGATTCATGGAGTCCCAGGACAGCAGCCCACACCTGGGGGCGACAGAGCCGTGGCAGTCTGTCATCCTTGAGCTATTTCTCCATGCATGGAGGAGGAGAGAGGTGATGCTGCTTTCTGTCTACATCAGGAATTGTTTGAATTATTTACAATGGACGGAAGGACAGCTGGGAGGAGAGGATGGGGAGGCTGATACAATGCTATAGACATTGATCCTGCCAGGAAAAAGAACAGCCTGACTTGCAGTATGAATGGGTGTCTGGCAAACGTGGAGGGAGGGCCATCTTCCAGTGTCATCTTCACAATCTAAAAGAGAGCTCCATGCATATTATTCAGGTGAATGCAGATTGTAAGGTTGTCTAGGGGTGTCATATCTCACTACAGATTCTTGTCTTCTTCACTTCCTATGTACTGGTGTCCTCTAGTCTACAGCACAAGGGAAGCAGTGCAGTGAACTTTGTGCATTTGCAAAATGTATCCTGAAGAAAATCGCCAGTTTTTCACTGAATTGCTTGTAAGAACAGACCAAACGCAGAGGAAGGGTGGGGGGCTGAGGGCTGGCCAGTCACTGGGATGCTGTACAGCAAATCAAGGAAGGCAGCTGCAGGACCGGCTCTTAATAACAGAGTAAGACCAGGAGTAGTTGACATTAAGACCATAAAGAAACAGTTACATTGGTGACACATCTTATACAAGGACTGCCTTACTAATTTTCCACCAACATATTCCTGTTATACAATTTTTGCTTCTTTTAATTAAGTGTTTCAAGAGAAAATAATGGGATCTTAAAGCCTCATGTATTTTGGAAAAGGTAGTAGTAAATTGTGCAGTTGTGACCTTTTCAGCCTTTTGTAATTTGATTGGCTGTCTGTTCTTTTCCCTCCACTATTTACAGCTGCAGTGAACTGTGCAGAAGGGGTAGGATGGCTAGCCAGCTGAAATACAGAATATTTAAAAGGTTAAAATGCTGCAACATACTGGTGCCTTCCGCAGAGTATATGGGCATTAGAAATTTTGCTGTGTTGATCGCATAAAGGATTGAGAAATTAGATACTTCATGAATCATTTTTTGTGGGACAACAAATGTGACCAAAATGGGGAAAAACAGTATCACTCTGACCCCAGATCTGGGAAGCATTTTTTTTTTGGTGTGTTTATTATTTCTGCTGCAGTAATAGATGAAGACCCCTTCTGAAGCGCAGGATCATTTTAGCAGTCAATGCATATCTATGAGTGATACAAAGACAAGCCCTGACCCAGAAAGGTTGCAATCAAAGCATCTTGAATCTATTCAACAGGTGACTAAATAGAGGTGGTGACCCTCTTAGGAATAAATATTCCTTTTTTAGCATACCAGAGGGAGATCTTAGGGAAAACACAGTATACTTTGAAAGCAGTTCCTTAGCAGATGGAGACAGTAACATAGAGACATTAATAGCCATGTAATGAGTCCAGAGGGCATGTGTGGGGCAATGTCAAATAATTTGGCACCCAGGCAATATGCTGAGGAGATTGACAGAAAGGTAGCAGGAGATCAACAGAATCTCAGGCCAGGATGGTAGCTGAGACACTAATAACTAAAAGAAAAAATCTTCACGTTTTGGTGCTTCCCTTTGTCATCAACAAGTCTGACGAACAGTGTTTGGTTCTATGGAAGTTTTTCTCAGTGGAGAAGACTGCTTAGGGCAGATCTGAATGAAGGTTTCTCAGAAGAGAAAAAACATCAAAGTTTGGCTCCCCGGTCTCAAATTCCTTTCCAAACACAATATCCACAAACATGTTTATTTTGTGTGCAAGGCAAATCTGGAAAGTAATACCAAAAGAATTAGGGGTTGGGTCTCATAAATGCCAGCAAGAAGCTTTCTGGCACTGCATACACTGTTATGGCAGAGTGCCAGTGGCTGGACCTTTTGCTGAGGCTGAAGGAGTGAGGCTGTGTTTCAGCTCCCTGCCCTGACCCCGCACACGTCCACACGTGGCTGAGCACAGCAGGGGAACTACAGGAGTGCCATAGGTGATTGAGTAGGACAGAGATACGTGCAGAAAGAAATGATGAATCAACTGGAGTTGCAGACAGAGTTCAGAATTGGGGGTGATAGTGAAGATTTCACTGTGTTAGTTCTAGTTCCCTGTGCTTTTAGAAGTGGAAAGTTTCATCTTGTTCCAGTTGTAGCTCTGGATTAAAGTCAGAAGTGCAGGGAGAAAGATTGTTACCATGCCGAGATACTGGGAAAATTTCTTCAGAAGGAAATGCCAGTGTTGCTTTTGATCCATCATTTGAAACAAACTCATGATCTTGAGGGATTTATTTTCTGTGGTCATTAAAACTGAATGTTTTCATTGATTTGGATAGCTTCTTTCTGGAGGAGCTGCAGCTGCCGGGACAAACAAGCCTCCATTCTGCTGTGCTGATCCCTCTGGGAGCCGGGGTTGATTGACAAGGGGCTCTGGTTTGGGTAGTCTCGCATCCCGACATACAGGAACTGATGCATGCATTTCAGCAAGAGCAGCCTTCGCAGCACTGAGACAGGGGGATTTTCCTCCTTTCCACATACACTGAGAAGCAGCAGAACGTGTTCCCAGCCTATTTGTGATCACAGGGCAAGCAGAGACAGCCCATGAAGCTGGTCCCAGCCTTCTGCTGCTGTTCCAAAGGTGGCTTCTTTCATACTTTCCTTGAGCCATCCTCATCGGCAGTAGCAGGAAAACCATTGCAGGAGATGGGGGATTTCTGCAGTTAGCTGAAGCATCCCTCACTTGCAGGACAGGAGCTCCAGGACAAACAGCCTCGCCTCCATAATCACTGAGGACCTGGGACAGACTAGACATGCTGTAGGGACTTCTCATGCCCAGGCATCCCTGGATGTATCTGTGTGCAACCTCCTGATGCCTTGCTGTTCTGTGGAGGGGGGGGAATATTCTGATGTCTTCTCCTAACATTACAGCTGACTCAGAGTCTCAGGGACCTCACCAGCCCAGGGACCCAGCTGCATGCCTCCTCCTGCCCCATCTGCACCACAGCTGCTCTGGCCTCCTGTATTTACCCTTCTCTTTAGGGAAGATGGGAAGACATTACTGAGGCAGTCAGTTTAGAAGGTGCTGAGCTTTGATGCTCTGTTTACTGGACCCTGGGGCCCAGTTGCTGAGGGCGGTGGTGCCTTGGTTTGCCTTGAGGGCTAAGGGAGGGCAGTGTCCATTCCTGCTCAGCTGCTGCCTCTCCTCGAGGAGCCCTCCCCTCTGTTCCCTTGTTATCCTTCAACCAGCCCATCTGCAGGAGTATACCAAAATTGCAATATATGTATTAGGACATGGAGCTGTTGGAGTAAGTCCAGAGGAGGGCCACGAGGATGATCAGGGGGCTGGAGCACCTCCTGTATGACGACAGGCTGAGGAAGTTGGGGCTGTTCAGCCTGGAGAAGAGAAGGCTGCTTGGAGACCTCATAGCAGCCTTCCAGTACCTGAAGGGGGCCTATAGGGATGCTGGGGAGGGACTCTTCATCAGGGACTGTAGCGACAGGACAAGGGGAAATGGTTAAAACTTATACAGGAGGGATTTAGGTTGGATATAAGGAATAAATTCTTTACTTTGAGGGTGGTGAGGCACTGGAACAGGCTGCACAAGGAAGTTGTGTCTTTGTCATCCCTGGCAGTGTTCATGGCCAGGTTGGACAGGGCTTTGAGCAACCTGGTCTAGTGGAAGTTGTCCCTGCCTGTGGCAGGGGGTTGGAATTAGATGATCTTAAGGTCCTTTCCAACCCAAACCGTTCTGTGATTCTATGATTCTCTACGTACATACGGTTACACGGAGGTGTAGTTTAATGAAGCCGTTGTTTAGGCCCCGAGTGGGTTGCACAGTGGCTGCAACCCCCCAGGCATGAGGCCGGCACTACACACTGGGAAGACGGGTATTCCCTGGTGGTGGTGGCCCCTCCCCAGGCTGGTGGCAGCTGCCCTGGGGTGGGTGTCCCTGGGCAGACAGGCATCACCCCTGGGCGGAGGATGGAAGCCTCCCTCTGTGCTTTCCACCCCTGAGGTGGGCCAGAGTGGCCACCAGGCACGGGAGAGCTCAGCCCCACGCCCAGAGGGCACCGCCGCCCCCCACCAGCTGCACCGGGCGCCTTCATTTTCATCCGCTGATCAGATATATTTACTTCTTGGGTATTTCCCTAACCAGAATTGACTGCACTATAATTGCCTATTTCTTTGGTCCATTGGCTGTTAACCTTGAAGCGCGGCGGGCGGAGGAGGGGAGGCCCTCCCTGTCAGGCCTGACCCCGGCAGCGCCGCGGGCTGCCATGACAACGGCGACAGATGTCAGCCATGCCGCCCGCGCCCCCCGGGTGGGGAGAATCGATCTGGCTGCGGCGCCGGCGCGCACAGCCACCGACCTGCCAAGTGTTCCCGGCTCAATCATTTGTTCCGTCTACCGGGGAGAGGAAAACATAAAAGAAATGGAATGAATTTGACCTCTGTCTTCCGAGTGACTCCAGCTCCGCGCTGAATCCGAGCGAGCGCCTCCCGTGAATGCGAAAAAATTACATTAGGAATAACATTTTGAAGTGAAATGACTCTTGTAATGTCAACCCTCCAGAAACACGTTATTTCAAATGTCAGATACCTAGCAGTCATTTGCTGTTTTCCGGATGTGTCCGGAGGTTATCTTCACCTCGGGTGCATTTCAGGTAAATTATGATGAAGAAACTGCCTGTGAAGTACGCAACAAAGTGTTGCCTGTTTGTTCGCACTGCCCCAGTGAGGAGACATTTGCAGCTGTGCGAGAGCGTCGCCACAGTGAGAAGATGATAAACGGCGCTCCAAACTGACAGCGTCTCTCCTTCTTCGTAGCCGTGCCAGGGTAGAAGGGCTTTCCCAGTCTGGAGTGTGGTTCCCTGGGATGGTGGCAGGTCAAGAGGATACCGGAGGTGCAGGGACAGGCACCCCAAGCCCCTCTGAGTTGCCTGCGGTTTGCTCACTGCATATGCAAGTGATTTAACCACCAAATTCTACATCTCTATGCAAACATTTACCAGTACATCAATGTCATCCCAGCAATGTGTCCAACAAATAGGGAAAAACCCAAACCCCATGGGGTTTGGTTCATGCCTATCACTGGATGGACCTGCTGGCAGATTTTAGAGGCAGCCCCTCCCAAATCTGTAGAGATGGAGAAATCTCTTAAGATAACCTTGCCCTTAGAAAGAAGAAAAGAAAACCAGCACGCTGCTGAAGGTGATTATAGTGAAAAGGATGTCTTAAGATTTTCAATGTGATACGTCTGTCTCTCTGCTGTGGGATATTTTATTGCATTTTTGCCCTCAAGTGAAGCTGACGGGAGCCAGGCTTGCAATTTAAATCAATAAGAGCCCTTTACCATGGCCATAAAATACTTGGCTAAACCTTTGAAGTGGCCACAGTTGAATGCGCAGTGAACACAGCATAAATGCTCCTTGAGATGTATTGTGTTAGACCACTGCTAAAGCGGTGCTCCGAGGAAGCAGTGCCCAAGCACCTTCTGGGGGCAGGGTAGAGCAGCCCAGCTTCTCTGGGGTGCTGGTGGGGTTACTCTAAATCAGTGCCTGTAACTGGGATATTGCCCCACACTGCAGATTTCCAGCATCTGTGCTTCCAGCTTGATGGGTTTTCAAGGGTGGGCTTGAAAATCCCATAATGTGTTATTGCAGTTCTTGGTGATGGCTGGGGAAACACGAGGCAACTGTGGCTGCATTGGCAGTGCTCCCAGGGCCAGGTTCTTGGTTCCGTAGATCAGTATTTCTTCACAGAGGAGAGCTCTGAATGACCACAAATGAGGTGTAGTTTTTGCAGAATGAACAGTGTCTGCATGAACGTATGTCTATCTAGCTTTTGGCATGTGCATGCACGTATCCATCTCTACATATATCCTGGTAAAAGCCTACGTAAAAGCAGAAAACTCACTAAAGTTACAAGCCTAATTTGAATAACATGAAGCATTTTACCATTTTCTACTTAATATTTAATACTCACAGTTAGGATATCCGAAGTAAAGGTTGACACTTCACCCTTCCTGCAAACAGCAGGAGGTAAACAAGTTTATATCCATGTCCTGACTTTGTGGTTGTTTATGACAAGTCCTTGGGATTCTTTGAGGAGAAATCTATGGGTTTGTTTCCTTCCACTTGTAAAGAAGTTTTCACGTAATGAAACCAAGGACCAAGCCCTGCTTTATGATTGGATAAATTATACTGCTAAAACCCAGTGGCAGGGAGGAGAAGTGGATGAGGTGCATGTTTTAAGGCCATAGAAGACTGGTTCTTCCAGAGATGTAGGGAATATGTTCAGAAGCAGCATTCAGAATGCACATACTACAAAGAACACTGTATGCCCTCCAGTTGCAGCTCCCTGGCTGTAGAGACAGTCCTGCCGTGTTGGTCCACACTCAGACCGTGGAATCTTGCCCAGTTTGGGACAAGCAGTCCAGCTGGCTGCCCTGTTTATTCTGCTTCATTCCCTTCAGTGAGGGGTTGGATCCAGTCCAGTGAGGTTCAGCTCTTCAGCAAATATGCTGCGAGGGAAAAAGACAGTTTTCCTTTCTGTCCTGTACATTCACAGTTTGGCATTATGCTACTGCCAGTGTACGTTAGTATTACAGAGGTAGCGGCAGCACGTGTAGCAATATGATATGTTTAGCAGATTATAAGAATGTGGTTTATAAACAGCTTTAATGTATTCAATATACATTGTTATTTGTAATAGAACCTGTCTAGAAGGTATAAGTCTATTTAATTTTTGTGAATTAATATATATATATAAACTAGTGTACTCATATTTTCAAGTGCCTAATTAGGTTTAGAACTTGACTCTTACAAATTTTTCTATAACCCATTTGTAATGAATATATATGTTTCTGCTACCCCAGGAGCATGTCAGCATTGTCCCAGGTATGTATTCACTGTCAAACATGACCTTCTGTGTCAATTTGTGTGAGTAAAAGTACCTCTCTGTACATCCACATTGTAAAACACAGGCTATTCACATAGCGTTCATATAGATGTCATATGTTTCTTCTGCACTGAGAAACAGCAGATGTGTTGTTCCACAGTATTTTGACCTAAAAATAGCTGAACAAGTGGCTCCTGTTATGCTTCACTGAAAAGTTTTGTGCAGTTATGACTAGTTTGCTCCAGTGAACTTCCGCTAGCTTCTCTTGCCTTTACTCAACCTATGTCCTCCCACTCCTTTTAGCTAATCCTATGTTCTGACAACAGGTGCCATGCATCATGCTCCACTGCCTCTTGCTCTGGATGAAATCAACTGCAACGTGCTCTTCAGTGCAAATAGAAGTAAACCCCTCAAATTACCTAGATAGACTCAAAAACATTTCTCCTCTTCTAGAAAAAATCACCAAGAGCACATCCCTGAACTCTGCAGTCTACAAGGATAAACAGTACGATGGGGAAATAATCAGATGAAGGAGGATAAAACATGATTTGTTTCACTGTATTACACCTGACAGTAAGTATTTGTCCTAGCCCACATCATGTTTACTAGTTAGGCAGTGCTAGTTTGAATATGTGCTTGTGGATTTAAGAAAAACTCTTCCTGTTTCATCCCATTGCTGAAGACTCCACATGACTGGGCAAGGACACCGGAGAAATTTTTCCAAAAATATACATCCAGACTTGTGGTGAGTTTATCTGTTTATTTTTCCCTATATATCTTATTTCTTTTCCTTGGACTAGACTGGTAATGAAAAGCGTTTCTCTCTCATGGGGCATCTGACAAGAAGACACACAGCTTTCTGACATGGTCACTGAATGCTTCCCTTCATTCTCTGACTTACATAGACATGACTGCCCAGACAGAGAGAGACTAAATAAAGGTCTAGATTTTACCATCTTTAATTTGATGTAGTAGGCCTTTGAAACTGAGGAAATAAATTGCCATGACTATGCTATTTTTTTTCCCCCAAGTATTTTTCTGCAAATCTGTCAAACTCAGATCAGACATGATACAAGAACAGAAGGATCCCCAGCCCATGCTGTCTGTGCTGGGTAAGCTGAGTCAGTACCAGTTCCATCTTGGGGACAGTTTTTTGTCTTCCTCTGTAGCAGGAGAAATAAAGGATGAAAATGGGTTTTTAAACCAGGGAAATTCTGACTCTCTAATCTCAACTCAATCTCACAGGTAATGGCTGGGAGCGCTAGCCACCAGGGAAAGGATCCAACAGCAGAAAGGACTGTTTCACTTTATTTTTATGTAATTCAACAGCTTCTGAGTTGTCTCTCACAGATTTTGCTAGCAAACCTCACTGGTCCTTAGGCAGAACAACTGGTAGAAGGAAATTCCCTTATGGCTTGCCCTAGAGCATTTCATGCAAAGGTCTCCTGGTAATCATGACTTCTTATGGCCAGCACAGCAAGGTACAAAGAGTCTCCCTGATTTAGACAGTACATCTGGCTTATTTGTTTGAACAGAATGTAAATGTCCTGTCCCTGCTTACGCAAGCACAAGGTGAGGTTCTTGGCTCAACTTTGAAGCCAATCTTTTTCCTCTGGATGCACAGTCTGGGAAAAGAGCAGTGCACAGACAGAGGGCAATGGTCAGAGCCACCCATAGTGGCCAGTTACCCTCCTGGGAAATATGTTGTAATCATCTTCTCCTCTAAATCTGCTAGATAAATTTCTAGCAACTGACATATTTTCCTAGTTCTGGGCCTTGTGGGTATGATCTCCGGAGTGCAGGCACATTCATCAGTAGCATGGGCTTTGCACCTCTAAATTAATCGCTCTGCTTTCCTGATTCCTCGGCTGCTTAGGCCCTTTTCCCTAGGCTCTATGTGCAGGGAAGCTCTAGCAGCATGCTAGGATCAGTCAATCAGGAGGGAAGGATGTTCTTAATCTCAAACACTTCAGTGTTAATAAATCACTCTAGAAAGAGCACAAATCCTGAGCACAGCTCTCCTGATCTTGAGGCAATTGTAAACCCAAGATTCAGTGAGTTTTCTTCCAGCCTGCCTCCATTTGAGCTCTGCTTTATTTTGTCCATGATCTCCTTCTGCTAGGCTTTACCATCAGCCTTCTCCTTAGCTGTAGTTGGGAGACATATTCAAAGACAAAATCCAGTAAAATACATTTGTTCCCATAAGAAAGAATTTTTCATGTCTGATGGCTTGTTTGCTTCTATAGTAACACGTTATGCTGTAATCTACAAATGAGTGCGCAGTCCAACATGGGGTGGCATTCTTCAGTGAAGACCACAGCACTATATAGAGGCATTGACACAAAACACATTTCATAGAACAAAATGGAGTTCACAGTTTGACAGACATATCATCAATCTGTCTTGCTGTTTTCTGCCCTAACTGGATGGTCAAAGTAGCCAGCCAGGTGTGAGTAAGGAAATGATCTATGTCTCTTCAATAGCTGCAGTAATTTCCTTGTCCCTCCTCAAACTCACCGATGTTCCAAGATGATGGCAACACCGGTGCAACCTTCTGATCAATGGAGTGACAAGTTATTTCTTTCTCAAGTGAGTCCTAATCTTCTATTATGCCAAGAGTACACAGGTTACTGTGATAAAAGCTTACAGCCTATGACACCTGGTCAAAACAATTATTTTGGTAGTTGTTCCCTAAGGATTTGGGCTGTGACATGTGAGGTTACTAAACTAATCCTGGGAGCAAAGAGATTCCTAACTTGAAATATGATTTAGAGGGCACTGGCTGGGGTTTGGAATTCAGTACATGGTTCTTAAGATCAGTCACCTCTGGAGTTATCTGCCTTTCATTGTACTCTTGTACTTGACTTTTGAGTTGTATAGTTTTCTTAACCCAGGAGCATTTCTGGGTGGGTGTTGCCCATCATTTTGCTAGGCATGTCCAGCTCCTCTCAGGATTTGCTTCTCATAAATCAAAGTTATCTGATCTGTTCTCTTGGCACAAAAGGATAGTCTATGAGGTGCAGAAGTTTCATTTTTAACCTGCTTGTAACAGCCTGTTGAGACAGGATTCTCCTAGGCTATGTTCATTCTGCCTGGAAATAGTTCAAGTTATGGAATTTTGACCAGAATTCTTTTAGGACAACTTTGTACCTGAAGAAATCCTTCTGTCAAATTGACTATCAAAGTAGAAGATCCTCTCTGCAGCTGTATGATCATTTTCAGCCATTTAAAAGGAAAGGGATCACTGTCCCAGTTATGTGGAAGGAGAACTGAGGATAGCAGGGTAGGTAGCTTGCTCCAGCCTGCACAAGGAGTTTGTGTCAGACCAGGGACCTGACCACCTCATATAACTGCTAGGCCAGCCATCGTTTATACTGTTTTACCTAGTTATGTCATGTTGTACCTGATGAAGACTTCTCCAGCTTCAAAGCTGACACCCTTCCATGTCTGAAAACGAGTTGCTGTTAGGGACATGCAAGTTTTGTATGCTGCAGACCCTAATTCCTCACTCTATTAAACTCATCTCAGCACCATAGAGTGCTCCAGCTCAGAGTTAATTTATAACAGCTAGACCTCTAGCAAGGAAAAATTTATCCACTTACAATGGGTCTAAAATAGTAAAATCCTACTTTCTTCAATCTGTTACCTCCAGTTCATCAGTTCAAGCCCAATTTATTTCATTATTTTTCCTTACACAGCAAATCCCTCTTGTCCCTTAGCTATTTTTGTTACTTCTTTATGGATATAGTGAGTGGGTAGAAAGATGTCCAGTGTTTTACAGATTTTATCTGAAAGGCTGTTTAGATGGATATACCAGTACTGATGGAAAGAAGCACAAGACTGCTAAGCAACCAGTGCAAAATAAAAAGAAGGTGAAATAGAGCTTTTTAGCATTTCTTTATCCCAGTGACAGCATGTATGAGCATTATTTTGTAGTCTCAGAAGCACTGTCCATAGTCCACAGCTCGATGCTTCTGTGGCCAAAATAGCTTTGGGGTTTTGTTCTCACTTTTTTCTTTTCACTAGAGGCAGAGTGTCTCTCTTCAAGACTAGGCCCTTGTGAAAATTACAGACTTTGTGCTCTGCTTTCACTTTAATGGTTGGACTCAACCTAAATGATTCTCTGATTTTATGATTCTATGACTTCTTAGTTAAGTGGTGGAGGCTGGTGCAGTTACCCTGCCTATGTCCACTGACCTTTGTGGCACTTAGTTTTGGATGTTTTTTCACTTCAAAATATCTTCTCATCCTGTTACCCAGAGACTGCCTTCTAAGCTAGACCTCCAGCATCTTTTGATGATAGCTTTACATAACAAGGAAATATTTGACTGCAAGATGCACACTTAAAACATAATTTCTTGTCCATGTGTTATAAAACAAAAACCAGACCAAAGCTGGGAGGCTGTTGGGTGTTATTTCCAAACTACTTAAAAAAGCAGTCGCTCAGTTGCTCATGTTCATAAAATAGAAGCTGAAATTATCTTATCCAAGTCATTCTTAGCAGTTGTCCTACAGAGTTATTGATCCTTGGCTGCTCATCTAATGAGCAAACTACACAGTGTACCACAAGTGCATTTCAGTTTTACGTGCAAGTGCTGTAAATACTATTTTCAAAGTTAATATTTTTTTGGGGCATTTTTATAGCAACTTATTTAAAGTGTTATTAATGTTTAGAAATGTGATTTAGGGTTTATTTTATGGGTGTTTGAGTCAGTTTTAAACTCTCTATCTCTTATCCTTGCCTTTATGTTCAGGCTCCATATATATAACTTTAGGAATTGCTTGCCTCATTCTGTGTTTGTCCCTGGTTGTTTCATTAATTTTGCTTGCTCCTTAAGTCACTTCTGCTATCTTAATGGAATGTCCTGAGTCCTAAATTGTAAGCCTTTGTGAGTTAAAATATCAACAGTATCTGTTTCCAGACTGCAGGAACTGCAAAATGTATGTGGCTGAGCCTGAAGAGTAGGGACTTGTCCTCTGCATGGTTTTGGGTTTGTGCTTGAGCAGTGCCCCAGCACAGGGTGGGATGCACACTGCAGCAAGCGCAGAGCACCCCAGGGAAGCATTATAACCCTGTGTCTCCACAGACCCTTCCCTGTTTCCACCTTTCTCTGGAGGAAGTAATTTGCTTCTGTCCTGGATTTCAGGGGAAGGACAACCCTGCCTTTGTTCTGTGGGTGGCCAGGAGCAAGCTCCAGGCTTTCCGACCCACCTCCTCCTCCTCCAGAGAGAAATAAACATGCATAGGATAGCGCACACACTAGTTTATAGTAGAGGCAGTCGGCAGAGAAGCTGTGCTGGGAGGTCTCGCACCCTGAAGCTCTTGAATAACTGTGTCATCTACGCCTCCCTCTCTGCCTTTGATGGAGTGAGAGCAAAGCACAAGGCAAAGCACAGCCCTGTTCAGTGTGCTGTAAGGTAATTTGCTACCAGGCTTGGAGCAGGTATCAGAGCCAGGTCCTTAGGACACGGTCCTGCGCTCAGACACCATGACCAGCTCTGTAGGCACTCCAATACAGTGAGTATAAGCAAACCCACATTTCTCAGATCCCAGGAAAAGGGAGGATGTGGCCTTACTTTACACATCAGCACATTGTTGAACCATCTATGGATTCTCTTGGGTGGAGAGTGTAAAAGTGAGGAGTACCGTCACCCCTCTGAGTGCCTGAGTTTTCATGGTATGACTCCTGGAAGAAGAGCCTTAGCAGCAAAGGATGGCAGTTTCTGCAATTTCATGTGCTTGACACAGGGAGTCCTCTGACATATTCCTCAGTGTGAAACTGAAGCTTCCTGCCTGCAGCGCATTCAGGGCACCTTCCAGGAGAGCATGTAAGCATGTGCTTAGTTCTTAATGCATGGATGATCCCAGTGAGCTTCGGGCATGTGCTGAAATATGGATGAGCATTTGAAGTGCTCAGCATCTCAGGGCTATCAAGCCCCACATGGATCAATCCCAAGTCATTATTCAAATTGTGGGTTTCCAATTCCATGTGTTTAAAAAAAAGAAAAAGAAAAGAAAAAAAAAGGATCATTATCTCCATTGCAAAGACAGAAGAATTAAGGTACACAGAGAGGTTGAAGAACTCAGTCAATGTCAAGGCACATGTCCTCAGGGGAAATCCAGAAATATAACCTGTTTCTTTCTGAAACCTGCTCCTGCTCTCCACCAGTGCGATACCCCTTCACTGTTTCCACACTGTTCTTGTTACAGCTAGTGACTATCACCAAGCTGGAAATTTGAATGTAAAATACATTTAAATGACTATGCTGTTTGAAGCTTTCTGCCTTATGTATTTTTGCTGTGGCTGTTGTTTCTGCTATTTGTCCCACATTTTAGAGGACAAACCAGTCAGTGGGTTAAATGACAAAATGTTTTTCATCTCGTTTAAGTATGTCTCTATTAAAATGTAAGCTGCTTTCTTCCCCCTTTTGGGAAAAAAGGGGAAAAAAAAAAAAGCTTATTCCTGTAGATGTGGTAAAGTCATGGTAATTTTCCCCAATTGAAACCCGTGACTTTGTGTCTTAGCATCATATACAGCATAATTTATAAAAGTGTGAGCAACTGCAGAATTGTTCTCCTAATAGATTCTGAAGATTCCAATTTCCATTCTGCCACACAAGACTGAAAATCCACTTGTGCTCAGTTATCTGTATCTTTGCCTCATCCTCAGACTGCATCAAAAATCAGGTTCAGGTGCAGGTTAAGAGCATGCATTTACCTCAAGAATATGGGACTTATTAAATATCTCTACACAATTAACATCACCATATCAATAAGAATTATCATTATGTCCTGTCAATCAGGTGCTGAATTTTGCTTCAGGGAAACAAAACAATTTAAATTATAGCAAGTGCCCCCCCCCTTCTTTTTTTACATGCTTCTCTTAAGATTGGATAATTATGTGGCTTTTCATTAGATTCCTCTAAGCATAATAGATCACGATATTCACCCTTTGACCTTGGTGATGAATGTTTCTGGTGAAAACATGTGACAAGCAGTGTTTTAATGAGAATAAAATACTGAATATCTGTGGGTCTCACATAATGAAAGAACAAAAGCGAGAAGCACAACTACTTTTAAGGTTGCAGTGCAGAATGTGTTCATATAACAATTCTGACTGATTGGCAAAGCAACCCTTTCTTTTTAAAGTTGTACCAACAAACTTTGGTATCAGATGCAGAGACAAAGACAAGAAAAAACAAAGGAATCTTTGTGTTCTGTGTAAACTCTGTAGGAACATGAAAAGTGGTCTTTTTCTGTGCTGTCTAGGCAAGTTGCTATTCAAAGCTCTGCTTTTAAGTTTCCCTAAACATCTCAAAATTCTATGTGTGTATTTACTCTATGAAAGAACGATAAATCCAGTTTGTTTCCAATAATTTAGAGTGGGGCTAAACAGCTCAAATTCAGCCTCATGCAAACAGCCACACACAGTAGTCAGTGAAGTTAAAACACTGGTGATTATTATTCAGCATGTTTATAAAGAATTATGTTTGTGGACTGACAAAGATGACATACCAGTCATCAGTGCCCAAACAGCAAGCGGAAAAGGAGGGTTGGCTAAATCAGAAATTGTTGGCAGCTACTCTTTGGTTTTTTTGCTGTTTTGCAGCTTGGAACCCTACTGCCACAATTCAAAACCAAGCTTGGAGCAGGGTTACTTTACTTACACCCACCTCTGCTGTGGTCATTTAGACCCTGGTCTTGTTGAAGCAATGAGTGTAGCAGAAATGTTTGATTTATAAGACAGTTATCTTCCAGTTTGATTCTGTCTTGGCTTTGCATGTGTTGGGTAGGGTTTGTGGTTTTTTGTTGTTTTGTTTGCATTTTGTTTGATGTCTGGAAAATGTTTATAGCCTGAACTATCATCTTTGCTAACCAAACTTTCAGTCAACTGCTGAAGAAAAATCCTTTGCTTCTTATTTCTGGCTGCGGTTCATCTTTGATTCAAGGTCATCTGCTCCTTCGCATGTAATAGAAATGGCTTTTTGTCTGAAATCCTGTCCCGCAAAGACAGTGTTTTGTTGTAGACTTTTGGGACGAGGATTTCAGCTACACCTCATGCCCGGCTCTCTTTTGAGTTATTCCATTACTGTAGTTATTGGCACAACATTATTCTGAACCGAGTACCACATGATGGAGAGGGAAATTTGGCCTCTTGCCTTTGTTAACCTTTCAGAATATTTTGGTCTAAATTATTGCTGCTCTTATTTAATAAAATGAATTACATAACAATAAATATTAATAAGGAACAACAGCTATAATTTCCCCAGTAGTTGAGCAATAGAGGTCTCTAAGCAGCTCCATCTGAAGCCAGACCTTCTGCTCGCACTCTTGAGGAATCTGAGGGCTACAGCCTGGTCCAGCTAAACAAGATGAAAAGTCAGGAGATTTGTACGGTAATTTGAAAACAAAATGAAAAGCCAGCCTAAGTACAAAGTCCTATTTCTCCTTCCCCCTGTCTGTAAGCACCGTGGATGATAATGCACTTTAAGGGAATTTAAAGGATGAAGAAGGCCTAGCAGGCATGCTGTGCCAATAAGCAGATGCATTTTCCACGCTTCCTATGGGATGATCTTGAGAGCAATCCCTCAGAGGGAAAGATGTGCCATGGAGTTCCTTTACACCAACAGCCCTTGCCTCTTGCGTTAATCCTCCCCATCAGCTGGTCCACACGGCATGTGGAACTGAAGCCTCCTTGCTTTGCCAGCTGTGTGCTGTCACTCCCTTTCTAGCCCTTGTGCCAATACAGCCCCTCCTGCATGGGTTCACTGAGCATGGGGAGCAAGCAGGGGACTGCAGGCAAGGCTGACTTCTCCTGTGCCTCTGTGTATTCATGTCTGGCCCCCTGCATTTTACAGCAGTTTCAATCACTCAGATATTTGGTCGTTCAAGACCTGGGCACATGTCAGCTGTGAAAATATCCAGAAAGAAGAGCGTGCTTACAGCAAGGTTAGATTTTCATGCAGGTGAATCATTAAAGGCAAAATAATCTTATTGATTGTTTGTTACAGTTGTCTGAATTGAGAGCTGTCTCCTAGCAGATTGAAATTTACTGTGACTGATGTGATCTCATAAACTTAGATCATAAGGAGAATAAAAATGAAGGATCTTAAAAGAAAATTACCCCAAATAAAAATGTTAGTGTCAGAAACAAGTAAATAAAAATATACTGTATGCATTAACCAATGTTGTCTGCTTACCCAGTGACTATCATTTAAATTTACCACAACAAATGTTACACTCCAGTCAATCTCTCTTTAAGGAAAAAAAAGAAGGAAAGAAAAAAGAAAAAAGAAAGGAGTTAAAGACTTTGGTCTCTTGAAACTTTTACAGAATCCACAAGTACATGAGAGGAAGGTTCTTGGAGAGATAGACGTTCCGTTTTGGAGAACAGAAGGGATGCACACATTGTAATCAGCCACACGTAATTCCACAGCTTGTTATAAGTTCATGGATACCTGAGGTTTAGTAACATGCTATCAGTGATGTGGTAGGAGACTAGTGGATTTCCCCAGGTAGCTGATGAACCTGATAGGCTATCACTTGTGCTAATATATTTAAACCAGCTGACCTAAAGGAAAGGAAAGCCTACCTGCTCATGGTAGGATTGACATCTTGAAGGATTTGAGATTGACTGATGCCTGTGACTCTTCAAGCCCAGCATAAATAGTGAATAATTATGCCAATAAATCATATAAATAATACAATAGCTGCCATTCTAGTTCATTTTATATCTTTGGTTCCCATTACAGATCCATTCATTTACCCATTCACTAAGCCTTTGCTTATTCTCCTGTGTATACTTTCTCATCTTGATGTCTTTGGTTTGGACTGTACTATAGCGCTTACCTGCTTTTGGTAAGAGGCACAGAAAAAAGTCATCCAAGCAGCTCACAAACCTGTGCCAGTAAAACTCCTGGTATAGACATAATTTTACTGGCAATAAAATCATTTTGCTGCAGTAGCTAATTTTATTCTGGGAGCTGGTAGATTGTCACGTAAATTACAGCAACAACAGGACTTCTGCCAGCTTTACTGGTAGGACTGGCTGCCAGAGGGATTTCAAGATGGTTTTAACAGAAAACCATTTCTCTTTTACCTCAGACTCTCTTTTCCCCTCATTTTTGCTATAAGAATCAGCCACACATTAAATGTAGCTGACCTGGTTTTGATATAATGTCACTGAATATGCAGACAAAGACAAGCTGTATCCCAGCCAAGAGACCAGAAGTAAGTGACGGATAGTTAATTTAAAAAACCCCTGATATAGCTCAGGGAAGATTTTTAGTATGTGATGAACAAATAACAATGAGCTCCAGATATGTTTATTTGTGTCATTTGCTGAGACAGATGTCTGTGGGATTTGCAATAGGCGGGTAGAGGAACCTGTTATTGATGGCTGTATGATTTTGGAATTAAGACTGTTGCTGTCTTGTACAGAAGGAGAATCAGAGTCTCTCCTTTTCCTCTCCTTATCAGAATTAATTGGAAACTCTGCAAGTAGAAGCTGATGTTAGGTTAGGAGGTGTTTTCCTCGTTACGGGTTTTTCCCTTTCAGGGGCAATAAAGAACTTGTTCTCCAAGGTTTCCCTTGCTGAAGTGGCACACAGACCCATGTTAAATGACTCTATTGGCTTCCTCAGGTCAGTCCCCATAATCACCAATTATGTTTCATAGCCTTAAAGCACGCACAACGTTGCCCTCCAGCATCAGCAACACGTGTTTTTGTCAAAACCTCCTGATTTGCACTGGGGCTTAAGTCATTCCTGAAGCCTGCGGTCATGCATGGAGCTCAGCCAGGGCTGCCCAAGCCCATCAGTGCCTTCAAAGCACACAGGCATCCCACTGGATTGGGGATCCTGTGGCTGCTCTGTATGCAGTAGTGCATCTTCCCTAAGACTGCCTCTCTGAGTAGTTTTTTTCTAATCATTTTTCTAAGTAAAGTTAGCAGCTATGCCCTCTTTGGAAACAGTTTTGCTTAGACTAAGAAGCTGTCACAGCGCTGAGAAAGCTGCAGCTTTAACCAGATTCCATCTTTGTGTGTCACTGCTCATGTCAAAGCATAAATGTACTCAGACATAAAAGTTGTCCTGCTTTCATCAAGGGAGCCAGCCTGCCTTTGCCTAGTTCTGCTTGGTTAAGCTTGTTATTTAAATTGTTAAAATTGAGACATCGGCAGTAAATTTCAGAGAAGATATAACAATTATTAGATACAAGCGGGGCTCTTGTACTTGTGAACATATCATGCCCTCCATCCACATGGAATTAGCCACAAATAATTTACAGCAGTTTCTTTAAGAAGTGTGCCCTGTAGTACTTGGATGACATTAAATCACAGTCATTCCCAACTGGATCATATTTCCAACTTTAAGATAGATTTGATGCTCGTCAGCACCATGGCTCAGCACTCCAGAGGACTACCTTTTAAACCTGCCAACGCTTGAAGAACTGCTCGTATATTCCCAGTGCTGCCTCTCAGCTGAGACCTGCAAGGGTCTGTGTCTCCAGTATGCCAGACCAGGCAGCGCTGTCCCCCCTAGGAGGGTGTTCGGGTGACCATGTGCCATTCAGCTTCCACATGAAAACATCTGGCAGTGGGAGGCAGGGACTCACATCTTGCTCTGACAGCTGTGAGCAAGAGGGGTCACTGCTGAGGCTGGAAGGAAAAAGCAAGTGTCAGGTGGAAGGAGAAAGTAATATCAAAAAGGGGCAACCTGTGTATCTATAGGAGTAAAATGGGAGACTTGTTGCTCTTTTCAGGGACTGTACAGACAGTGAAACTAATTTTGGTTTTCCATGTGGACTAGACTTCCACATGAGCTTCACATCACCACAGAGATGAACAGGTTAAAAGGTAATAGGAATATTATGTTTGGTTTTGCAAAGCTATGCTGCACAATGCTATTCAAGAAGGGGAAAGAGGAAGGACCAGCAGAAAGTGCCTGTAATGCTGTCTGTCCCCCCCCAGGGAAGCATCCCTTTGGTAGTGTCACATCCGCCAGGTCCCCACAGGCACAGGGTGCAAACAGACAGGTAACCACAGGCCAGACGTGAGCAGGGATTTCTAAATCCCTCCCACACTTTAGGTCTCCCAACATAGAACCTCAGCTCTCCTGTGCATTTTTGAGGATGCTGTCCCCTTTCAGCCCTATATAGGACACCCAGGCAGCCAGAGCCCTCGAGTAGCACAGTGTCACCAGCTTTCCCCCTTTCCACACAGAGAACTCAAAAAGGGATGGAGACTCTGTGTTGCCCTCCCTCTTGAACCATCAGTACTGCTGTGGAGGAGAAACAGAAGGCCAAGGAGTGATTTGTGCCAAGAGAAGACCAGGGGCACACTATATCTTCTTTGAAACACCTGTTGAAACAGGGATCAATACATTGCTCCCAGAGTTACAGTCTAGCTCCCGCCCTTTACTCACAGTAGTCTGAAGGCTTCTGTCTAAGCTTATAGAAATAGAGAACAGCAATAACATTGCCACTGAATCCCAAAAGCACTGTGTTGTAAGATTTAACAGCCACAGGTCTGTGAACTCTGGCAGGTGGCCTGGATGGCCCTGGAGAGGGAGAAATGGGAAGGCTGATCAGCCCTGTGTTGTTGGCTTTATAGAGATAGTTAAGAAATATTCTTCCCCTGGGATGTTCAAATCCAGGCACATTTTTTGGGGAAATGACATGTAGCCCTGAAAAAAAAAGAGGAGAGGAGAAGGGCTCTGGGGCTCAGTAGCTCTCTCTGTGCCCAGGTAGTGGCCTGGCAAAACGTAGTGCCAGCTCATTTTCACAGAGGCAGCCTTGCACAAAGTCATGCATATTATGTGACTAACCATGTCTATAAAGGCAGGAGGGTGTTCCTGCTTGAACCCAAGAACCCGAGGACTCTGATATTTCTGCTCAAGCAGAACTTGCGTGATGCACCCAATGCCCTGGGGACAAGCTGCTGTGTGTTGTACCCGTTGCATCCAGTGTGTCCCAGATGCCTTGCTGACATTGCACACGTACAGACCATCTGCTCAGCTCATTCACAAGAGGTTGACCCATCATAGACACATCAGACAGGCCACTCATCCTAGTGCCACCCTATGCATGTGTATCTTTTTTATCCAGGACACCCAGCTGCTCTGAGGCATGTTGAAAGAGCTGTAGCAGAAATGCATTTCTGGGCATGTCTTGATGGACCAGGAGATGTGATTGCCTGAGAGCTGCATGGTGCAGGTTAGGGGTGTTGACAGTAAGGGTAAGGGATACTGACAGAGCTGCTGGTGTCCTTGCCAGAGGTGGAAGCAAGGAGGGCAGTGAGGGAGGAGGTCAAATCAGAGAGATGTTGTCAACTTGGACTTAAAAGGCAAAGAATAGAAGAAAAGCAAGAGTTAGTAGTTAAGAAGACTTTTTTCCTCTGCTCCCACATTGAATGATGGGACCATTCTTCTCACTCCTGGGGGCATTAGATTTTATTCCAGTATATAGGAAATTTTCTGTCTCCTGCAAAGGTTTGAAAGACAGCTATCATTCAATGACCATACCAGAAGTCAAGGCCATTGCAGAAGGAGCTGAGCTGAGAGATGGGAGCCTGGCACAAAGGCCATTCACCCATCCAAGTCTCTCTGGAGTACCTGAGAACTGGACTGTGCAAGCAGACCTGCTGTCTTTGAGTTCATTTCACTTTCAGCTCCCTCGAGTGAGCTTTGAATCACTCAGATGAAGCACCTGAGCTGAACCCAGCAACTCTCACCAAGTCTTACTGTGTAACTGAGTGCTCTCCCTTGCTGGGCTGATTTTCCAGGAGGGAGAACCCCAAGATCTCCTTTCTGAATGGCTTCTGCACCTTGCATAAAAGTGAAAATGTCAAGCCATTTTTTAGAAAAGCCAAACCACTCATACAAAAACTACCCACAGAAGCCCGAAGTGGTGTTCTCGGGGAGTGCTGCTGAAATAGCCTGCAAATGCCATTGGGCTTGGTTTTCATCTTTTCTTTCTAAGTGTGACTATGACATGTGCTGGTATTTGCTTTATGAGATAACAACAGACTTAGGACATTTCAGGAAATACAAGGAGACAGCTAAACATAGTATCTGCAAAATGATCAAAGCCAGCATAATGCTGGTCTGAGTCTAACAGGAAAGCAGCACTGGTACAAACTGGACACATAACTTTAAAAATGTCACATCTCATTATCAGCAATGCGACTATCCAATCCTTGGTTAAAAGTGGCTGTAAGTCTATGGAGGGAACGCAGTGCTGCACACTCCCCAGGCATGATGCAAGTTTCCAATATGTGGCGTCTTCACTTTAAAATATCATGCTAACTAGGTACGGATGCAGGCAACAGCCCAAAAATCCCAGTGGCTGGCTGGTGCCCTGAATGGGAGTGGAAAGCTTTGCTTTCAATTCTCCTGGCCTGCTTTCCTCAGCTTTGTCCTCATGTGAGCCCCACCGCGCTCCTGCTTCAGTCTGAGCACCAATAAGGACATTTTACAATTGTTTGCTGGGTTCAAAACACTTGAAACATTTCAAAGCACCTGACATCCTTTCAAGTTAGCTGCTAAAAAACCGAGCGCAAACAGAATGGGTTTCAGAGAAGCTCTGTCAATCAGCGCTCAATCTGTATGTTCTCCGAGACATTCCTTATCCTGGCTGATTTATTTCATATTAAAAGGGCTGTCAATCTGTATCACAAGAACAGGGGGGGTGGAAAAATGTGAGTGATGTCTGTGAGTTTTTTTGTTTATTTAAAATGATATTTCCTCCCTCCTTTCCCCCCCTCCCTTGCATTCTCCCTTACCCACCCACCCCCCCCCCTCTATTTTTCTCTGCAGGTATGGCATGAGCGCTGTATACCACATGCATTTAAATGAGAAATATATTTTGCAAAGCTGTGGCAGACCCTTTTTTTTTATCCATCAAATATATCCCTTTTACCATCTGATGGCTTGGCAACAGGATCATCTCTCTTTCACTTAAAATAAATGGGCCAGTAAAGTGGTGGAATATTCACTGTGCTGAAAAGACTTTACACTAGTTAATGTACACTGCGTGTTGTGGGTTTCATTAGAGAAGAATACTAATGATGTACTGCATGTCTCCCCATGGCATCACTTTATTGTACCAGCTGTATTATTGTTTTATATTAATATATTGATTATTGTCTTTTTCTCTTGTGTGTGTTTTGTCTCCTAACTTTTTTCTCCTGGCATTGCTTACCTATTACAGTTGGCAGTCATTTTCAATATCACATTTTTGGAATGGATGTTGATATTTATATGATTTCTTTTGTTTTCCCCCATGCCTCCAAAGTAATTAATTTCCCTTGTTTGCTGCACAGATGTTGGAATATTTTTCAGTGAAACTTGATAAAGAATGACACCTTCACATGCAGGTATAGAGGAAAAATGGATGAATATCTTGGCATTTCAGATTCCAAGGTGGGGAGGTACCTGAACTCTCAAAAGACCAGTTCTCGGGGTTGGGCAGAGGCTGGGAAAGATCTGATTTGTGGATTTTTTCCACAGCTTGGTGGACTGCCAAACTCAAAGAGCTTTATTGCTGTAGCTGTGAGATAACCCCTGCACCTGGGCTGGGTGGCTGTTCTGTTCCCCTGAGGAAAGGAGAGGTGAAAGCTGAGTTACCAGGAATAATTTGTAATTTAACAATAAAAGCACCATCACTTTGATCCATGGTAATTCAGCAACTAACACCACACGACCTGGTCCAGACCTGGAGCTTATAGGCCCCATAGCAATGTAGATAACAAAGAAGAGTAACATCCTGGTAAACATGCAGTTATGCTGCTGTTTATATCCTGCAGCCGAGAAACAGTGAATTCTCCCATCATTTTTTAATGCTATCATGACTTTTTCACAGAGAGCTTGCTGATGAAAAGGTGATGGAAAGACTGTGAGTCACCTGAACATACTACTGGTAGTGCCAGGGATGAGAAAGTGGTGGTTCAACAACTGATCCATTGCTGTAGGAACAGATGCTCTATTCCACCCCAAAAAAATACTGGCTTGTCAAGCTCGTGGGTGAAAGACCCTGCAAGCCCCATGGACTTGGACCAGCATGGGAGAATATAGAGCCTTGATGGCTGGTAGGTAAAAGAACTCCAGGAGAAAAGATATTTATAAGAAGATGTGGCAGCTTTGCCTGCTGGTTCATGTGGTAAACACCCAGTGCATGGCCTTGCCCTCTCCAGGTGTGCATGAGGTGGAGCCAGATGTGGCTGGCAGCTGGTCTGTGAGCCTGACAGCTGCAAAGTGCCCTTGTTATTCCTCCCCAGCTTGTGGTGTGGGAAAGTTTCGGCACCTCCTCCTGACAAAACAGAGTGGATCAACCTCTGCTCCCCACAGACAAGCTCTGTGCAAGTGAGTGTTTGCAAAGTGATGGGCATGGCTGGAGCATTGTTTGGGCATGAAGGTGATCAGCACTGATTCATGATCGGTGTAGGAAGAGAGAGGAAAAAGCTGCATTTGAAGAGAAGATGACAAATTTTGTGAATCGGGTGACAGTGTTCATGACAACAGGGGAACAGCCTCCTGTTGCTGAGTTGGTGTGTCTGGTGCTTAGGAACTTTCACAGTGAGCTCATGCTGGAAAATCAACATGCACTTGCAAGTCCCACTGTTAAGGTACAAGTGGTGTGTAGACGATATGTAATTACAGTAATCAGAGGACTTTGTAAACTCCAGAGCAGTTAAGGAAGAAAGATG